>NW_006770496.1:3197021-3217640 GCF_000442215.2 Lipotes vexillifer | reverse complement strand
AAAAAAAAAAAAAAAAAAAAAAGAATATATACATAGCTGGTAAAGTTATAAAGAAAAGCAAGGAAAAACTTAGACCAAAAGTTAGGATGCCATTTCCTCTGAGGCCTGGGAGAAGGGAAGAAAATGCATTAAGGAGGAATTTTAAGTGAATGAAAGCTTCCAATAATGATATTTCTTAATTTGAGTGATGAGTACACAGGTGTTCACTTTACTATTGTTTAAAAATATATGTAAATATTTTATACAATTCCACAGGTAGGACACATTTCACACATAAAAAAGTTTCCTAAGAGAGGATAGTGGGTACTACAGTAGGTAATGTACTCAAATCACAGAGATGCATGAAACATAAAGTAAGGAATTTCATATAGCTGTTTCTTTTAAGATCCTAAAAGTAAAGTTCAGTAAAAGTATTTTCCATGGAGGACAACAAACAAGTGTGCAAGTAGGCAGCAGGGCCTGGAGAGTTACCAGACTGTATAAGTGGACTCAGAGTCATCAACTCTACTCAATGCTCAATGATTTCTAAAGAAGATCTGCTCAGATGGTCTAGAACAGAGAGCTACATGCTGAAAGAGCCTAAAAACCAAAATGGGGTATTTTCTGGGCACCCTGCAGTAGAACAGTGAATGGAAAAGGGCTCAAAGATTCTATTACAAGATCTAATAATCATACTCAAATTTAGGTGCTTTAATGATTCTACTCTATTTCTTGCCTTAAGAATTGTGGGAGGGACTTTCCTGGTGCTACAGTGGTTAAGAATCCACCTGCCAATGCAGGGGACATGGGTTCGAGCCCTGGTCCAGGAAGATCCCACATGCCAAGGAGCAACTAAGCCCATGAGCCACAACTACTGAGCCCACGTGCCACAACTACTGAAGCCCACATGCCTAGAGCCCGTGCTCCACAACAAGAGAAGCCACCGCAATGAGAAGCCTGCGCACCACAACAAAGAGTAGCCCCCACTCACCACAACTAGAGAAAGCCCGCTTGCAGCAACGAAGACCCAACGCAGCCATTAATTAATTAATTAATTAATTTTTAAAAAAGAATTGTGGGAAAGGAATTTTTGTCCATCCTTCAGCTACAGTTTTTATGAGAGGTGTAGAAACTCTAAAGATGGTGGCAGCCATAATCAGTGAGAGACTAAAGAGAAAATTAAGCACAAAAAGACAGGAACAGAGTCCCTATAGGCTGTTCACAGCACTTCTCCGTGAAAACCTTGAGTGGTTTTATGCATTATTTTACCATCCTTAGATTAAAACCAAACAAAAGAATGGCTTGGCTGGCTGCCAGGTAATCACTGTAAAAGGGGCAGGTGGTGCAGGTGGATGGGACCACATCCTCACCACTGGTGAGACCAGACTGCAGTAGAGAAAGGAACAGGAGTTTTAAAGATTAGATTGGGGGTGACAAGGATACCCAATAGGTAGTCCAATTAAAAAATCTTGCTTCAATTTTGTCCTTTGAGAGGGAAAGGTAAGAGATGCACATATTCCTTGGCAGAAGGGAAGGAACCAAGAAAGACAGACTGAAGGATGGTGACAAATAAAGAATAACAAATAAAGAATAACTACGTGGGCTTCCCTGGTGGCACAGTGGTTGAGAGTCCGCAAACACATCTTCAAATGGACATCCCTCTTTCAGGACTAATTCTGTCCTAAATTAATTTTCCACTAATAGAAATACTCACCCTCAAAAAACAAAGTTTGTTTTGACTTCCTTTGAATTTCAAAGCAAGGCAAAAGGAGGAAACCTACTAACTGGGGAAATACACATACTTCTGGGACACACACATGCCCAGACAGACACCCCTAAGAGAAGTAACAGAGACAGGAAACACGTGGAGTAGGAGGGAAGGAGAGAGAGTTGATATGGAGAGGACAGGCCTCCTTGCTTAAAAGGGCTTTCAAATTCCCACTTTCAGTTTTTATGAGGCCCAAATACTTTGTTTCCTGTCCCTAATACCACAAGACCTCTGTATCCCAGTACCACACTCCTTCTTTTATTTGAGCTAACCAGAGCATTTCTGGTGAGCTATTTCCAAAAAAAAAGAACTAAAAAATCCTGTTTAGAAACTCTGTTATTATTTGTACACATCTTTTATATCAATAAAATTTATAATAAATTTTAGGTATATGTATATTTTTTCCCGAGAGTTGGCTGTTAAACATTTACCAGCACACCACTGCTTCAGGGTAAATATTAATAGCTATACATACCATCCAATCTACTCTTACTTAACAGTGCACAGTGGACTAGTGAAGAAGCATCCCACACTCCAGAATAATACTAAAATCAAACTGAATAACAAAGAACGAAAGGATTAATATTACTTGCATGATATCTGCCCTTCAGGTCCCACAAGAAAAGCTTGCATTTATCAATAAGAGATTCCACTCCTCAGGAATGTATTGAATTCCCCTCAAAAGAAGCAATGGGGACTTTCGTAACAGCCTACTAACTACTCTCCTACGTTCCCTCCCCCTTGCAGAATAGAGACTTGCACATGCGGGGTCTTGAGAAACTGGCCTCCAGAAACTGTCAGTCTGTGGCTGAGAAATACCAGGGTATCTTATGAAATAAATAACTGTAACTACGTCTTCACAACACAGCTTTTAGAAAACAATCAACAATAGGTGTTTTAAAGAAATACCAAAATCCTGAGAATTCCAGACAAGAAGGTACATCAGAAATAGGTTGTGTTTGCAAAAACATCTTACTTCATCTCCTTAAGTCAGAGGTTGGCAGCCCAGCCCCATTTCACCATTTGGCTATGTTTTCTATTTTCCCTTCTACTGCCATTTCCGGTGAAATGAACTGGCTTATTTGACTTCAGAAAACGTGTGTGTGTGTGTGTGTGTGTGTGTGTGTGTGTGTGTGTGTGTGTGTGTGTGTGTGTGTGTGTGTGTGTGTGTGTGTGTGTGTGTGTGTGTGTGTGTGTGTGTGTGTGTGTGTAGTTTAAAAACAAATATACTTCTGGATTTTAAAATGTCGTACTCAATCTGCCTATAAATTTCTAATCTGCTAAACAAATATCAACTTTTATTTCTCAATAGAAACACAATTTATAAAAAAGATTCTAAACTCAATTGAAGATATCCTCCTCTTTATTCTTAACCTACATGTTAAGAAGTCTGCACCTTTATCCCACTTTATAAAATTAGAAGGGTGACAAACCTAACAATCAAGGAAGAAAACATTAAGAACTACCTCTAATTGGACACCTCTAAAAATACTCATGTCAAGAACACTTAAAAATGCAATGAAAAAAACTGAGAAAAAGTGACAGAAGACTTGATTCAACATATTATAAACCAGGGTCACTACTGGAGTATAATTTACACACCTGGGCCCCCAGGGTACAGTGCAACAGTCAAGAGAATACAAGTGACTCCACAATGCACAAGAACTGGGTGTCATTTGGGGATGGGTGGACGATCCTAGAGTTTAGGATGTGTTTGGACAGGACTAAAGACATTATTTAGGGAAAAGAAAATGTGTGACACTAGTGGGGTCTCTATATCCAAGCACAGCTCCAGAGGGTAAACCACCACCTGGTACAAGAGTCGGACAACATCAAAGGGGCCAGCTGGGGCACAAAGCAGTAAAGTGGGTGAAGCTGAAACAGGATGCAGCCCTCAGAGCTGGGAGAAGAACCAGAGACAGCTAGTTGGCAAGACCCAAATCCTCTTAAGGTAAAGTCACTCCCTCCTGCTACCCTAAGCAGTGAATGGTCTATGGATGTTTTTTTTTTTTTTTATCCTGAAACTACAATAAGAAATTAGACTTTACACCACAACTCAGCACATGTACATCTACACACATATATACAATAAGCAACAAACAGAAGTTTCTCTAAATAACACCTATTTTATAATGGCATACTTTATTTTTTACATTTGTGTTCTTTTTCATGTAAAAAAGTTGCTGGGCCTAACTCACTAAGTTGATTTTAAAATCCCCTATAGGTAAAGCCCTGCAATTTGACAGACTCTGCTGAAGTAGTCACTGGCTGACTTTGGGGGCAGGTGGGTGTCAAGGGTCACATGAGATCATAGCTCAGCTTGAATCCTGTCCCTCTATTGGTCAAATTTCTGATTTCCTTCACTTGCTTTGGAAGCGGTTTCAAACCAGCCTGGCATTAAGGTCATTCATCAACCAGCCCAACTCATTTCTCCAATCTTAATCTTCCACAATGCCTCCTCAATCATCTGCGTCCCAGTAAAACTGATCTGCTTGTAACCCGTCCATATCCCAGATTTTCCACCTTTGCTCGTCCCTGGGATTCTTTTCTCCTCCACCTATCCAAAATGCTCTGACCCTCCAAGGCGGAGCTAAATCGACTGCTCCACACAGAACAAATTTCTCCTGCCTCCAGAACTGTAAGCACTTTATCCTTGCTGTCTATCTTCTACTGACACACGCCTACCACCACTGCCACCTCTCACCTCACCCCACCACCATGCTCTCAGAACCCAAACATGCAGTCTCAAAAAGAGACCACTTGGTATGCACTTCATGTGCTGACTGAACAAATGAACATGTAGGGAGCATACTGCTGTCTGCAGACTAAAAAATCTCAGGCCAGGGCCCAAACCACCAAGAATCCCTCAACCAAAACTAGAACCTCATATTCTCTGCGGCAGATATTGGGCCTTCAGCCTCTGAAACAGTTGTTATAGCAAGCATTATACGAAAATGATACTGAATGTTTACTTTAATAAATGTTTAGAAATTCTTTCAATTAAAAAACAGCATAACTATAGATTAGCAATTCTAAAATTGCTAATCTAATTAATAATCTAATTAATAATCTAATTTCCCAAATGTAATACAGCTACCCATAAGACAGCTGGGCAGTACTTAGCAAAATGAATAGATCCCCTCAAACTCATCTAACTTTGGCTTCTCATGAGACAAGGCACACTGGCCTTGCTTTCCTTCAGGTCAGCCTCCTCTCCTGATGACCAGATACTTTGGTTAAGTTATTTCTGTGTGTCTTGTTTCAAAAACAAAATTTTTCACATCATCTTTCAATCATGAGTTTTCATTTCGGTCTCCCCCAGTTACATGATTAAAAGAACTTTCTTTGATGCTAATATTTCTGACTTTGCTCTAAGTATCTTAAATCTCTATGCAAATATATTTTAAGTTGATCTTCTAATAGCTTCCTCATTTGACGAATATTTATCAAGCAACTGCTATACACTCAAACACTGAGCTAGGATGCAATAGACTCTTTGGGGCACTAAACTAAGAATGCCACACTTCCAAAGCAAAGAAGATAACAGGATAATAGCAGATTCACACTCATTAACCCAAACTGAAAATCACATACATACAATATACTTCTGTACCGCAAAGAATCAGTAAGAAGTAAAAAAGAAAATTCTAAAGATACTCTGAAGGTAAAATAGTTCAAGCAAATAATGTAAGGAATGGTCAAAAAAAAGAAGAAACAGAAATACAAAACTCAGAAAATCTGTCTATCTTTTAGTTTTAGAAATGTTGCTCAACTATGAAGTAAATGAGGTCAGATATTAAATATCTGTATAGAATATATTTCTATTTAACATCAGCAAAATAGTCATTAACACCATTTGATAATGAGTGGTTCTTTCCTTTATATTTTATGTAAACAGTATATACTGCTTATGCACAAATGCCTATGAATATTTAATATTTATCAAATATCCCCATCCTGCTCTACTTAAACCTTTAAAATTATTTTAGGGCTTCCCTGGTGGCGCAGTGGTTGAGAGTCCGCCTGCCGATGCAGGGGACACGGGTTCGTGCCTCGGTCCAGGAAGATCCCACATGCCGCGGAGCGGCTGGGCCCGTGAGCCATGGCCCCTGAGCCTGCGCGTCCGGAGCCTGTGCCCCGCAATGGGAGAGGCCACAACAGTGAGAGGCCCGCGTACCGCAAATAAACAAAACAAAACAAAAAAAACAACAAGAAAAAATTATTTTAAATGTGGCTAGCTATGCCAATGGTAAAATCATTCAAATGGGAAATAATTTTGTATCTACAAATAGATATATTAGAAATGACACTGTTATAAAACTGAACCATAAATCAATCATTATCTCACTCTTCTTACTATTCTAGTATATATTATAAACACATTAAAAATGAATAGTCTTACCTTAAATATGTGCCATATATGAAGAATAATGCCATCATTAGTCCATTTAAAATAAAAATTACAGCAACATAAAAGCAAGCAGGATCTCCCAATCCTTTAAAAATAAAGAAAAAAATATGCTCTAACTATAAATTATGTGTCTGGCAATTTACATTAAAATGTGCTTATTTTGAAAATGGTTGCCATATATATTAAATGGTTGCCTTGGTTCCCATATGAACACATGACACTAGTGTGGGACATAGATGAGAGCAGGGTAGTAGCTACTGTGGTTTCAAAACAGGGCTGAAAATTCATGGACATTCCTCCTGTAGAGGTATGGGGTCTATGCCCCTGCTTCTGAGTCTGGCTGGGCTTGTGACTGCTTCAATAGACCATGGCAGAAGCCATATAGAAGACACCATGCAGTATCCAACTTAGAGCCCTGAGCTACCACATGAAAAGCCTAACTATCCTGAGGTACTGTGCTACACAAAAGCCCCAGTTACATGAAGAGGGCACATGTAGGTGTCACAGTTGAGTCTCAGTTGGGCCCAGCCTTGCAGGTACAGGTACTATGCAGGTACTTACATTCTGGCTCTAAGGGAAGCAGCCCCAAGTTAATTCCAGTCTTCCCAGCCATGTGAGTTCAGCAGAGTCCTCTGACATAGTGGAAACCAACCAACCATCCTATACCCTGCCCAAATTCCCTACTTTCAGAAGCTGTACACCACTAAGTTTGCAGGAAATTTATTATGCTGCAACAGACAACTGGACAATATCATAGAAACTTGCCTTCACAGCTTTCAATAGGGCTGAGTCCTTCTCCTCTGGTAACTGTCCAACATATCTTGGTCTGGATACCAATCAAGTCCATTATTTTGATATAAATCCTGTACCAGCTGGCTAAGACTACCTAATTTTTTTTAAAAAAAGAGAGACACCATAAGAAAACAATATTATCCTCAACAGTTTCCTTACTAGAATATTTTTGAGATATTCTGATAATTATCAAACTTTCCCTTCCTGTACCATCCACTTGGGTCCCTTTAAATCTAGTAAAAGGACCTTCACAATCCCCTGTGTAGATCCTTCACTGGTCAATCTTCACCAGTGCATGGCCTCTCATGGGTAAGAATAAAATATAACAAGAAATATGCAAATCTGTAATTTTCAAAAGCTATAAAACTCAACTAAGGGACCTAAAGGAAGAGTTGAACAAACAGAAAGATACTCTGTCTTCCTGAATAGATCTAATTTTTCAAGATGTGAATTCTTCCTCAAATTAATTCATAAACATAACACAATGCTAAGCAAAATCCCAAGGGTCTACTGAGATGCATTATATGGAAAAATGACAAAAAGGAGATAACTGAAGAAAATGTCCTAACAGATAACAAAATTTGTTACTTACATAATTAAATAGTGTGATGCTGGCACAAGAACAGCCAGACAGATCAAAGTAACCATGGTGGAGACAGTGGAGTGCCACCCAGATCCCCCTTCAAGGCTGAGGCACTCATTCCCCTAGCAGCTGGGAGGGTTGGTGGCCGACAGCTCCCAGCTGAGTCCCTCTCTGGGAGCTACCCTCTGCTGAAGAGAGTAAATTCACTGAAGATCATACCCCCTCCCCAGGGCAACTGCATCCAATGTCTAACTACTTAACAGGGGGAGGTATAAAGGCCAGGGGCCCTTGCCTCAGGTAGGACAACTCTGCAGGGTCACCTCAGTTCCAGAGCTTCCCAGGGGATTGGCTGAGGCCTTTGCTGTGACTGCATCACAGCTCAGCGCTCCTCCTCCTACTTCCTTCATCCCCCTTCAGATGTTGCCCCCAAGGGCTTTCCCCTACACACTTCCTGTGTGCACATCTCCTCTTTCCCAGGACCTCAACCTAAGGTAACACTGAACACAAAGTCCAAAAGCAGATGCACGCATATATGTATAATAATTTGGGATATAATAAAGAAGCAGGGAGGAGACAGACCACTCATCCAAGTGTTAGGTTACACAGAAGACCACTTTGAAAAAATATAACGTTAGATCCCTACCCCAACACTGAGCATCCAGACGAATTCCAGATAAATTAAAAATGTAAATCTCAAAAACGCAATTATAACAATTAAGAATGAAGATTTTTTACATATGAATGAATAAAAACCATAAATCTAAAAGCTTCATCGATATCTCTGAACAGAAAAAATACATTCTCATCATACTGTACAAAACTAAAAGGCAACAAAAAGCTGGAGAAAATATCTTATCATATAGCATAGTATTAACATCCTGCATATAATAAATGAGCTCTTATAAAATATCAATAAAAATATAGACAAAGGGCATGAATAAGCAATTATTTTTAAAAGTGAAAATGCATTTTAAGATATAGCATTGAATAAAATATACATACACACACATATATACCGCAATGAACAAAATACTTCATGTGATCTTAACTTTTTTCAGCCTATTAAATTAGCAAGGACGCAGGGAAACAAGCATTTTCAGAAAAACTGCTAGTGGGAATATAACCTATCTAGAAAGCATTTTGGCAACATGTACCAAAATCATTAAAGCATATATTCTGTTGAACTAAATAGTTTCACATCAACATATTTATAGTTTAAAAAAACATAAGAATGTATGTAAAGATTTCGCTTCAAGGATGCTTATTGCAGCTTTAGATCTTTTAAAAGTTGAAAACAACCAAAGTTTTCATAAAAGATGGGCTAAATAAACAATGGCAGATTGTATATACAGCCATAAAACATGATGCTGTTGAAGAAAAGATGACTTAGGAAGATGGTTTTAAATATTCTTAAAAGACAGGTCTTCCCTGGTGGCACAGTGGTTGAGAGTCCGCCTGCCAATGCAGGGGACACGGGTTCATGCCCCGGTCCGGGAAGATCCCACATGCTGCAGAGTGGCTGGGCCCGTGGGCCATGGCCGCTGAGCCTGCGCGTCGAGAGCCTGTGCTCTGCAACGGGAAAGGCCACAACAGTGAGAGGCCTGTGTACCGCAAAAAATATATATATATATTCTTAAAAGACAAAAAGTACTTATAAAAAATGTTATGTGTTGTGTGATCCCCTTGCTGTAAAAGTAAATGTGTACACGGTTATAGAAAGTACTCAATAAGTACTTTGGTGATTATTTATTTGTCTCTATCTCCTCTATCTCTATTGCCTTACTAATCAATCAGGCTAACTCAGTTGATCTGGAAGTTGGACTCCACTCACTCAATGGGAAATGACCAAAAGCCCTGCTTCGTGCTGGTACTGAGCCCAGACTTGAGATCCCACAGAGACCATGGCCCTGGCATCAGGCAGCATGCCTTCTAGAAGCATCAGCATGCTAAGAAGAGGGAGACCAGGGGACGTGCGCTTAACAGGAGAACCTCAAGGAGGAGTCACTGAGGAAGTTACATCTCAGGTTGGTCCTGGAGAATGCTCAGGGATGCATCAAATGAAGGAGGGATGGTGAAGGAGAGGCCAAAGGTTACTGATATCACTGCCTTCCTATCTCAGGTCCTTTCTTCCACTCCCACAGGGGAAAAGTGCATTCAATTAAATGAAGAAGCCCAGATAAGGAAGAAACATTATTTGGCAAATGACATGTACAAGTAATGGCGCTCCTCTGCTGTAATCCCTATAAACATACCAAATCTAGACAGTTTTCATACTTTGTAAACCATGCAATCATACTAATCATTCCCATAAAATCAGTTAAAGACCCCCAAAATTAATAATGATCTTTCCCCCATATTCCTTTCCAAGAAAAGATACACATTTTCTTTAAAAAAAGATAAAATTTAATATACTGAATTACATCTTAGATTTAGAATCAGCATCTAATATAAGTAATACTTTAAAAAGTAAAAAGAAAAAATCACAATTGAAAAAGTATCTTACCTCAGGGTAAAGATTGAACCTTTTTAATGTATTAATAACAAGGGGATATTCAGTTAGCTTATCATTCATAATCATCCATACTCCATCCAAAAATGAGGGTGCTTCCACAATAGTCTTAAAGTAGGAATAATATAGTCCCTGAAATAAGCACATGTTATGATTAAAAGTACATAATCACTATGCCTCTTATTAGCTTAAAAAAAACCCTTAAATATACTGCTTTTGAAAAATAAAGCAATCAAGAAAGTAACAGCTACAATTAATTTCACAGGTTTCTGATCAGTAATAAATGCTCAGGTTGCAAAAAACTTACATATCTTAGTATAACCTTGTCTTAATTGAAACAATTGATCTCAAAATAGCTTCAAAAATAGTTTCAACATTTAAAAAGTAATATAGGGCTTCCCTGGTGGCGCAGTGGTTGAGAGTCCGCCTGCCGATGCAGAGGACACGGGTTCGTGCCCCGGTCCGGGAAGATCCCACATGCCGCGGAGCGGCTGGGCCCGTGAGCCATGGCCGCTGAGCCTGCGCGTCCAGAGCCTGTGCTCCGCAACGGGAGAGGCCACAGCAGTGAGAGGCCCACGTACCGCAAAAAAATAAAAATAAAAATAAATAATAAAAAGTAATGTAACTCAGCACACTTCATTTAAGAAACCCCTATAACCCATACTAATTGAAGTGTTAGTAAAGGCTATCTTATGAACAGGATGAGTGAGTGGTTTACTATGGAACCTAAGTTTACCATGAACCAAAGCAATCATCCTCAGCCAAAAACGTTTCCCCCTAAATGCTTATTTGAATCCTCAAAATGGTACTATCAGCCACCTTTCCTCCAGAGTTATAGGTAAAAATACAAATATATTAGGAAGGCTACACACTGATGTATTACATGTAAGTTACATTCAGATGCCAGCTAGTTTTACAGACTATTTTCCTTCTTCTCAGCTCAGCATAAGGTAAGTACCCTGCAGGATCAGGGCTCTGAGGGTGGAAGAGTGGGACAGTGGTAGTACTCCCATTTTGAGGAAAATAATTTTTTACTTTGACATGCTAATTAGGAAAGATATCAAGGTTGGAATACTACATGGGACAAAAAACAAGCAAGTACTAGAAGCCTTATGAGGGAGCAGAAGTGGCAGCATAGGGCAAAACAGATGAACCAATTCCATCTGCTATACAGTTTTGTCTAGAGCTCCCCTGGTAGCCAGTACCATTAGCTATCAAACTCCAAACTCACGTTAAGGTTTATAAATATCAAAGTGATTTGCCTACCCAGAAAAGGAAAAGAATGGTTCTTGATACCATGGTATTTAGCTCTCATATCACTGTTGTTTTAAATACTTCCTACTGCACTAGGTTGAATAATGTCCCCCAATATTTCATGTCCACTAAAACCTGTGAATGTGACCTATGTGGAATAGGTTCCTTGCAAATGTAATCAAAATAAAGTGAGGTAATACTGGATTAGGTGGACTCCAAATGTAAAATAACTGGTATCCTTATAACAGCAGGGAAATTTAAACACAGAGGCATAAGGGAAAATGCTGCATGAAGACAGAGGCAGAGATTGGAGTGATTGTACCTCCAGTGCAAGCCAAGGATTGCCAGAACCATGAGAAGCTAGGAAGGAGTCTCGGAGAGAACATGGGACAGCCAGCACCTTGATTTCAGACTTCTAGCCTCCAGAACCGTGAGAGAATAAACTTCTGCTCTTTTAAGGCACCTAGTTTACTGTACTTTGTTATGAGAGCCCCAGGAAACTACAACCTACCTTGCAGGTTTGATTTTGGAACCATGTAAATAGCTTATATAATTAAAATTTAAAAACAAAAAATTTTACATGCGTAAATGGGAAAAAAAAAAAAAAAAAAAAAAAAAAAAAAAAAAAAGAAGAATTAATTATTTATCTAGTTGGGAGAGGATTTCAAACAACTTTAAGACATATCAAAAGTAATTTTACTGTACACCCCTAATGGAATATATCCTAAAGTCAAAAAGAGCTGTAAGAAAGTTTTAAATTATTTTCAGTAATCATTTTTAATAATATCTTGGATACTTTTATTCCTCAAGTATAAGTAATTTGAAACCAAGATTCTCAAGCTAACAGAAAAGATACAAATTTAATATCAAAAAAGTAAAAACCACCTAAAACTAAATTTGAATTTAGAAATATAAATCAATAATTTATTTTCTCCTTTTAAAAAACTGTTTCCTAATTCTGTTTACTAAAAAGGCCTAGACACAATGGCCAATCTAATATAAAATATTATCAGTGAGCACCTCTAGAACCAAAATTGTGGTCTCTAAATACCATGTGCTACTGAAAGGAATCAGGCCTCCTTGGAAAACTGGATGATTCCAGGTCTGGAGAGGAAATGTCTTGTAGTACCAGCAAGTAAGGAAGCTACAGAATACTAGTGAGGTCATGTCAAGGAGACAGAGAGAACTGCAAGGGCTCTCACCAGCTAAAGACAGGTAAGTTTAAAAAATATGTTAAAATCTATCAGGCCATAATGGTATTCCAAAAGGAGTACCAACAGAACTCCATTGGTCGCCACTAGGAGACGCTAGGGAACCAACTCATTTTTCGGAAAAGTTGTAATAAAAAGCAAGAATCAAGCATTTTCCTGTCTTTCCTGTGAAGTGCACCTCAGAGAAACAAACCAAATAAGTATCGTGGGAAAGTTCTTCTCTACAGAGGAATTATGGTTATTAAATGCCCATTCACCCAGGTCATTTAAACACAGGTTGATCTTTGATGATATTAAGTAATTGCTGTTCATTATTTTCAACTATGACAATGACACTATAGTTAATAAAAAAAAAGTCCTTTCTTTTGAGACACATATGAAAAATATTTACAGATGAAACGATATCTGAGGTTTCCTTTAAAAAGAGATGGGTGTGTGAAGATGTAGATGACAGAAAAATGGGTATGTGTCGGAGGTGCAGTGTCCCCCGCGGCTGTTTTGTACTAGGAGGGCCAGAGGCAAGGCCTCTGCTCTGGGTCCCCTATGAGCAAGGAAAATTAGACGAAGCACAAAGGAAAAGAAAACAAAAAGAAAGAAGTGTCTTGGTTTGGATGATAAATTATATGGCGTCACGGATGCCTCATTCCACCGTTGAATATTTTGTCTCTATAACTTTGCTTCCACCATTTGTCCTAAGGTTCTATCCTTCCCTTTTTTTTTTCCTCTAAATAATTATTTTTTTAATTCAATAACTTTATTATACTTTATTTTATTTTACTGTATCTTCTTTCTTTCTGTATTTTTTCCTTCCTTCCCTCATTCCTTCCTTCCTTCCCTCCTCCCTCCCTCCCTCCTTTCTTTCCTTCTTGCCTTCTTCCTTTCTTTTCTTCTTTCTTTCTTTCTTCCTTCCCTCCTTCCTTCCTTCCCTCCTCTCTTTCTTTCTTTCTTTCTTTCTTTCCTATTTCCTCCTACTTATACTAATTCTCTCTACTTTCTCTCCCTTTTATTCTGAGCCGAGTGGATGAAAGGCTCTTGCTGCTCCAGCCAGGAGTCAGGACTCTGCCTCTGAGGTGGGAGAGCCAACTTCAGAACACTCGTCAAGAAGAGACCTCCCAGCCCCACATAATATCAAACGGCGAAAATCTCCCAGAGATCTCCATCTCAACACCAGCACCCAGCTTCGCTCAACGACCAGCAAGCTACAGTGCTGGACAACCTATGCCAACCATATAGCAAAACAGGAACACAACCCCACCCACTAGCAGAGAGGCTGCCTAAAATCATAATAAGTCCACAGACACCCCAAAACACACCACCAGACGTGGACCTGCCCACTAGAGAGACAAGATCTAGCCTCATACACCACAACACAGCCACTAGTCCCCTCCACCAGGAAGCCTACACAACGCACTGAACCAACCTTAGCCACTGGAGACAGACATCAAAAACAACGGGAGCTACGAACTTGCAGCCTGCAAAAAGGTGAACCCAATCACAGTAAGATAAGCAAAATGAGAAGACAGAAAAACACACAGCAGATGAAGGAGCAGGATAAAAACCCACCAGACCTAACAAATGAAGAGGAAATAGGCAGTCTACCTGAAAAAGAGTTCAGAATAATGATAGTAAAGATGATCCAAAATCTTGGAAATAGAATGGACAAAATGCAAGAAGCAGTTAACAAGGACCTAGAAGAAATAAAGATGAAACAGACAATGATGAACAACACAATAAATGAAATGAAAAATACTCTAGATGGGATCAATAGCAGAATAAATGAGGCAGAAGAACGGATAAGTGACCTGGAAGATAAAATAGTGGAAATAACTACTGCAGAGCAGAATAAAGAAAAAAGAATGAAAAGAACTGAGGACAGTCTCAGAGACCTCTGGGACAACATTAAACGCACCAACATTCGAATTATAGGGGTTCCAGAAGAAGAAGAGAAAAAGAAAGGGACTGAGAAAATATTTGAAGAGATTATAGTTGAAAACTTCCCTAATATGGGAAAGGAAATCGTTAATCAAGTCCAGGAAGCACAGAGAGTCCCATACAGGATAAATTCAAGGAGAAATACGCCAAGACACATATTAATCAAACTGTCAAAAACTAAATACAAAGAAAGCATATTAAAAGCAGCAAGGGAAAAACAACAAATAACACACAAGGGAATCCCCATAAGGTTAACAGCTGATCTCTCAGCAGAAACTCTACAAGCCAGAAGGGAGTGGCAGGACATACTGAAAGTGATGAAGGAGAAAAACCTGCAACCAAGATTACTCTACCCAGCAAGGATCTCATTCAGATTTGATGGAGAAATTAAAACCTTTACAGACAAGCAAAAGCTGAGAGAGTTCAGCACCACCAAACCAGCTTTACAACAAATGCTAAAGGAACTTCTCTAGACAAAAACACAAGAGAAGGAAAAGTCCTATAATAACGAACCCAAAACAATTTAGAAAATGGGAATAGGAACATACATATCGATAATTACCTTAAATGTAAATGGACTAAATGCTCCCACCAAAAGACACAGATTGGCTGAATGGATACAAAAACAAGACCCATATATATGCTGTCTACAAGAGACCCACTTCAGACCTAGAGACACATACAGACTGAAAGTAAGGGGATGGAAAAAGATATTCCATGCAAATGGAAACCAAAAGAAAGCTGGAGTAGCAATTCTCATATCAGACAAAATAGACTTTAAAATAAGGACTATCAGAAGAGACAAAGAAGGACACTACATAATGATTAAGGGATCGATCCAAGAAGAAGATATAACAATTGTAAATATTTATGCACCCAACATAGGAGCACCTCAATACATAAGGCAAAAACTAGCAGCCATAAAAGGGGAAATCGACAGTAACACATTCATAGTAGGGGACTTCAACACCCCACTTTCACCAATGGACAGATCATCCAAAATGAAAATAAATAAGGAAACACAAGCTTTAAATGATACATTAAACAGGATGGACTTAATTGATATTTATAGGACACTCCATCCAAAAACAACAGAATACACATTTTTCTCAAGTGCTCATGGAACATTCTCCAGGATAGATCATATCTTGGGTCACAAATCAAGCCTTGGTAAATTTAAGAAAATTGAAATTATATCAAGTATCTTTTCCGACCACAACGCCATGAGATTAGATATCAATTATAGGAAAAGAGCAGTAAAAAATACAAACACATGGAGGCTAAACAATACACTACTTAGTAACGAAGTGATCACTGAAGAAATCAAAGAGGAAATTAAAAAATACCTAGAAACAAATGACAATGGAGATACAACGACCCAAAACCTATGGGATGCAGCAAAAGCAGTTCTAAGAGGGAAGTTTATAGCAATACAAGCCCACCTTAAGAAGCAGGAAACATCTCGAATAAACAACCTAACCTTGCACCTCAAGCAATTAGAGAAAGAAGAACAAAAAAACCCCAGAGTTAGCAGAAGGAAAGAAATCATAAAAATCAGATCAGAAATAAATGAAAAAGAAATGAAGGAAACAATAGCAAAGATCAATAAAACTAAAAGCTGGTTCTTTGAGAAGATTAACAAAATTGATAAACCATTAGCCAGACTCATCAAGAAAATAAGGGAGAAGACTCAAATCAATAGAATCAGAAATGAAAAAGGAGAAGTAACAACTGACACTGCAGAAATACAAAAAATCATGAGGGATTACTACAAGCAACTCTATGCCAATAAAATGGACAATCTGGAAGAAATGGACAAATTCTTAGAAATGCACAAACTGCCAAGACTGAATCAGGAAGAAATAGAAAATATGAACAGACCAATCACAAACACTGAAATTGAAACTGTGATTAAAAATCTTCCAACAAACAAAAGCCCAGGACCAGATGGCTTCACAGGCGAATTCTATCAAACATTTAGAGAAGAGCTAACACCTATTCTTCTCAAACTCTTCCAAAATATAGCAGAGGGAGGAACACTCCCAAACTCATTCTACGAGGCCACCATCACCTTGATACCAAAACCAGACAAGGATGTCACAAAGAAAGAAAACTACAGGCCAATATCACTGATGAACATAGATGCAAAAATCCTCAACAAAATACTAGCAAACAGAATCCAACAGCACATTAAAAGGATCATACACCATGATCAAGTGGGGTTTATTCCAGGAATGCAAGGATTCTTCAATATACGCAAATCTATCAATGTGATTAACCATATTAACAAATTGAAGGAGAAAAACCATATGATCATCTCAATAGATGCAGAGAAAGCTTTTGACAAAATTCAACACCCATTTATGATAAAAACCCTGCAGAAAGTAGGTGTAGAGGGAACTTTCCTCAATATAATAAAGGCCGTATATGACAAGCCCACAGCCAACATCATCCTCAATGGCGAAAAACTGAAAGCATTTCCACTAAGGTCAGGAACAAGACAAGGTTGCCCACTCTCACCACTCTTATTCAACATAGTTTTGGAAGTTTTAGCCACAGCAATCAGAGAAGAAAAGGAAATAAAAGGAATCCAAATCGGAAAAGAAGAAGTAAAGCTGTCACTGTTTGCAGATGACATGATACTATACATAGAGAATCCTAAAGATGCTACCAGAAAACTACTAGAGCTAATCAATGAATTTGGTAAAGTAGCAGGATACAAAATTAATGCACAGAAATCTCTGGCATTCCTATATACTAACGATGAAAAATCTGAAAGTGAAATCAAGAAAACACTCCCATTTACCATTGCAACAAAAAGAATAAAATATCTAGGAATAAACCTACCTAAGGAGACAAAAGACCTGTATGCAGAAAATTATAAGACACTGATGAAAGAAATTAAAGATGATACAAACAGATGGAGAGATATACCATGTTCTTGGATTGGAAGAATCAACATTGTGAAAATGACTCTACTCCCCAAAGCAATCTATAGATTCAATGCAATCCCTATCAAACTACCAATGGCATTTTTCACAGAACTAGAACAAAAAATTTCACAATTTGTATGGAAACACAAAAGACCCCGAATAGCCAAAGCAATCTTGAGAACAAAAAATGGAGCTGGAGGAATCAGGCTGCCTGACTTCAGACTATACTACAAAGCTATAGTAATCAGTAATCAGTACTGATCAGTAATCAGTAATTTTGTGCCAGTATGGTACTGGCACAAAAACAGAAAGATAGATCAATGGAATAGGATAGAAAGCCCAGAGATAAACCCATGCACATATGGTCACCTTATCTTTGATAAAGGTGGCAGGAATATACAGTGGAGAAAGGACAGCCTCTTCAATAAGTGGTGCTGGGAAAATTGGATAGGTACATGTAAAAGTATGAGATTAGATCACTCCCTAACACCATACACAAAAATAAGCTCAAAATGGATTAAAGACCTAAATGTAAGGCCAGAAACTATCAAACTCTTAGAGGAAAACATAGGCAGAACACTCTATGACATAAATCACAGCAAGATCCTTCTTGACCCATCTCCTAGAGTAATGGAGATAAAAACAAAAATAAACAAATGGGACCTAATGAAACTTCAAAGCTTTTGCACAGCAAAGGAAACCATAAACAAGACCAAAAGACAGCCCTCAGAATGGGAGAAAATATTTGCAAATGAATCAACTGACAAAGGATTAATCTCTAAAATTTACAGGCAGCTCATGCAGCTCAATAACAAAAAAATAAACAACCCAATCCAAAAATGGGCAGAAGACCTAAATAGACATTTCTCCAAAGAAGATATACAGACTGCCAACAAACACATGAAAGAATGCTCAACATCATTAATCATTAGAGAAATGCAAATCAAAACTACAATGAGATATCATCTCACACCAGTCAGAATGGCCATCATCAAAAAATCTAGAAACAATAAATGCTGGAGAGGGTGTGGAGAAAAGGGAACACTCTTGCACTGCTGGTGGGAATGTGAATTGGTTCAGCCACTATGGAGAACAGTATGGAGGTTCCTTAAAAAACTACAAATAGAACTACCATATGACCCAGCAATCCCACTACTAGGTATATACCCTGAGGAAACCAGAATTCAGAAAGAGTCATGTACCAAAATGTTCATTGCAGCTCTATTTACAATAGCCCGGAGATGGAAACAACCTAAGTGCCCGTCGTCGGATGAATGGATAAAGAAGATGTGGCACATATATACAATGGAATATTACTCAGCCATAAAAAGAAACGAAATTGAGCTATTTGTAATGAGGTGGATAGATCTAGAGTCTGTCATACAGAGTGAAGTAAGTCAGAAAGAGAAGGACAAATACCGTATGCTAACACATATATATGGAATTTAAGAAAAAAAAAATGTTATGAAGAACCTAGGGGTAAAACAGGAATAAAGACAGAGACCTACTGGAGAACAGACTTGAGGATATGGGGAGGGGGAAGGGTGAGGTGTGTTAGGGCGAGAGAGAGACATGGACATATATATACTAACAAACGTAAGGTAGATAGCCAGTGGGAAGCAGCCGCATGGCACAGGGAAACCGGCTCTGTTCTTTGTGGCTGTCTGGAGGGGTGGGATAGGGAGGGTGGGAGGGAGGGAGACAAAGAGGGAAGAGATATGGGAACATATATATATGTATAACTGACTCACTCTGTTATAAAGCAGAAACTAACACACCATTGTAAAGCAATTATACCCCAATAAAGATGTTAAAAAAAAAAAAAAAATGGGTATGTGTCCTCAGTTGTTGAAGCTGGGAGAATGGGTAGGGGGAGTTGTCTCCTCTTCCTACTTTGGAACATCTTTGAAAACTTCCAGGATGAAAAGCTTAAAATGTTTAGATAACTAAACTACTATAATAAAATATTACATGAAAACTAACCATTTCAGTGCGAAAAGCCATCTCCCTTTCCAATGTTGAGAGGTGAGAAAAATGACGATCATTTTCAAAGAGGTGTGTGATATGGCTCCTGTAAAACAAAAGAGTAATAAAGCAACAGTGCTGAAACTTATACTAAGTATAATTTTAAAAGAAACTCTAAAAGTAAAAAAAAAAAATAATCTATATATTTGCAACTCATTTTGTGATAAAACTCAAACACAATGGTATGCATATCTGTTTTTCCACTCAGTATATCTTACATTTCTACTAAACTTTCTCTCTATAAGAATTTTAAAAGCTAATTCAAATTAGATTTTAAAATTAGAATGAACCAGAATAATGACGTTTTAAGCCAAGTAAAATAAAATTATAGATTAAACTATAAATGTCATTGGCTTACCATTTCAGAAATGTCTGATTTATGAAATTCATATTTCTTTCTATCCAGAAAATTAAAAGAATGAATCTTCCTCTCAACATGAACACTATATTAATGTTAAGGGAAGGAGAGTCTCAAATATAACCTCTTTAATAATAGGTCTTTTTTATTAAAAAATTGTATTATTCTGGCTCTGATTTATCAATTAAACTACATTTTCAGACTAGTGTGCTGCATGTAATAATATACATTTATCCTCAAACTGAAATTATTCATATATATATGAGAAACAGTTTCTCATATATATATGAGAAATAAACATCTGCATAAAATATACCATAGGAGAAAAACAATCTTACCAGTGCAACACTGCTGCAAAGGCAGCTGCAAGAAAAAAGAAACGTAAATTATTACTTTAGCATTAAAAAATGTTTTCACCCTACAGAAAAGCATTACAAAGATAAGCATGGTAAAGTTTGGGAACTGTAAATCTTGAACTCTTAGGGACTGGGCAAAGAATAGGGATTCTTCAAAAGAAGTCCCAGGGCTCTGCTTAAAATACCAATAGACTAAATTATAAAAGAATTAAGCATATATCTACAATTTTCATTCATACACTCACTCAACAAAATAAATGAGGAGCTATTATTTGCCAACAACTATACAAGAAACCCTCAGATGGGAAGTTCCACAAACTCAACTGCAAAGCGAATAGAACCAATGGTGAGAAGCAACAGAATAAAGAAATATGGTGACCTCAGGGAAGAGGACTGGGGATGGACAAAAAGAGGGAACTACCACTTTCGATATGTGCTGCAATATCTTAATTTCTATAATACATTTTCCTTTTTTTTTTTTTTTTGCGGTACGCGGGCCTCTCACTGT
>NW_006770496.1:3183152-3196930 GCF_000442215.2 Lipotes vexillifer | reverse complement strand
CGGTACGCGGGCCTCTCACTGTTGTGGCCTCTTCCGTTGAGGAGAACAGGCTCCGGACGCACAGGCTCAGCGGCCGTGGCTCACGGGCCTAGCCGCTCCGTGGCACGTGGGATCTTCCCGGACCGGGGCATGAACCCGTGTCCCCTGCATCAGCAGGCGGACTCTCAACCACTGCGCCACCAGGGAAGCCCACATTTTACTATTTTTTAAACAAATTTAAAACAAAAGAAGAAGGAAGAAGGAGATGGAGGGGGGTAAGGAAAATAGAAAAGAGAGAGAAAACAAGCTAGTAATAAAACCAGTCTCATAGTTTGCTTTCTGTACAAGTACAAAGAACACATTAAAATGAATCCAGAAAATACCATTCAGTTTCCTTGTATCCCAAGATTCATTGTATTGCAGGCTTCTGATTAAATAACTACTAAGGAAATGAACTATAAAGTACTCTTAGAAATGAAAGACAAACAGCTCAGATCTTATTGTCTTATTTTTAAAGAAGTATTTATATTTTTAAAAATTAAAAAATGCATTTTACCTAGAAGATACTAATAGTTACAAAAGAAAAAGACTTACTCTTTCCAGATCATTGAAACTACAAATATTTAACTAGGTTTGTCATTTGACATTTATTTGTACATGGTACTTTGACCTTTTGAAATTTTGTTTTTCTTCTTTTTTTTTTTCTTATTGACAAATCTACTATCCACTCCCTTTTTGGTTTTTACCTTTAAAGACTTCACACCACCATAATATAATCTGGGCTTTATTTTCTCAATGATCTAACTATCATGTTGCTGAATAAATCATTCTTCTGTCATAGAATGTAAATACCACCTTATACTGAAGACTTGTCACATTATACTTTGGTAATCCCTTAGAGATTATAATTTTGATTTCATTCATAAATTAATATGGGAATACATAATATATATGTATATGTTAGTATCCATAAACATGATATATAACTTCAATTATTCAACTCTCTTTTCAACTGCCGTCGACAAAAATCCTATCAGTAGAGCTAATACATAATACATAGTTAACTCATATTTCTTATTAAGTCTTACCTGGGAGTTTAGCATCTTTTTGTTCCTGCTAATAACCATGAAATTTTGTTTTCATTATACTTTACTGGATATTGTTAATGTATTTATTTTTGAAGTGTATTTATTTTGTAATGTATTTCTTTTGGGCTCATTTACTAAACTATTAATTCTTTTATTTATTTATTTTTTTGGTTTATCATCTTCAATTCTCCATTTTAAATAATATTTTTAAAAGATAACTTTGTTCATGTTTTATAATTTTACTATTAGTTTCTTCTTCCCACCTGACAATAATAATAAACTTCTAGAATAATACTAAGTAATTCTGGTAAAAGAGGGCATCCAGTATTCTGCTGACTTTAACAGAAATGCATTTCACATTATGCCTTTAAATTAGTCTCTGACCGTCACAATTCTGCAGCGATACATAGGATTTCTCAAGATCATCATCTCTCTACTTCCTCAGAATACTACAACCTCTCAGAAGGATGGAAGATACAAAGTGCCTTTTGGTGCCTTCCTTCAATCCGTGCAGCACTAGACAATTCTTGGATTTCTTGGCATTTGAATGACCCTCTTTCATAGTTTCCAGGGTCGAAGTGCTTTGTTCATTTCAATTTAATAATAGTAATAAAGCAGCTAACATTTGAATTCTTATTACATGCCAGGCATTTTTAAGTGCTTTACTTGAACTAACTCAATAAATCCTCACAACCATCCGATGTGTTAGGCACCAACCTTCCCTGGTATACAGATAATACGTTGATTCCCAGAGAACTTTAGGAACTTGCCCAAGAAACAAAGTGGATAAACAGAGAAAGGGAGGTTGGAAGCAGGAATTCCGACCTAAGATCCCTGTACTGTGTGGCCTCTTGTGGAGGACTGAGGGGCTGACACAAAGGCCAGAGCCTCCTTACCCTAAGTATCTTATTCCCCTTCCCTCTTTCTTTATTTATTTTAAAGATAAAAGAAAAAAGTTACAATTCATCTGTTGATAAAGGCAGTATGTTTTATAGAAGCTATTTTTTTTTATAAAAGTGTAGAGCTATACTTTAATTTATTCAAAATTGAGATAAATTATATGCATATGTCATTTGAAAATGAAAGCCCCAGCAAGTAAAGCAGATACTGTCTTGTGAGCATAATTTAAGCATAAAGACATAAAATGACAAAAATTTCCTCAAGTATCCCTAAAGAGCTTTACTTGCCTTCTTGCCTACAGAAAAGATTATAAATGATTTTCTCTAAATGTATTCCAGTGATTATCAATCCTGTGTATAGTCTTCTGGGAGTGTCACAAAATTGATAACCAATTTTTCCAGTTTAACACATATGCTATTCTTGTCATTCTAAGGTACTGAGGTAAATACAGCATTTTTTTTAAAAAATCAGAAGATAAAGAAAACTTTCAAAAAATCCAAAACTATTCTATAAGAAATAGGTGTTCAAGGAAAGAAGGTTTGCTTTGTAACCTAATTCAAAAGATTGCAATCCTGTGGCTGAGAATTCTGAAAGGCTCTTAAGTTTTGCTAGAAGCACACAAAGTACCAATACTCTGAAACTAAATTGGCCACTCCTTCCACTTTCTGATTAAAGAAATTTTGTACAAGATTATATGTCACATTATATCAATTTTCAGCCTTATGCGATTTGAGCTGCTGCTTCACTGAAAATTATTCTTCTCCTGTTATTAGAATCTTGTTTAAACAAAATAGAATGTAATTCCCTGAGGGTACAAACAATGTTTCACTGAATTTTACTACAACAGTACTTAGCAAGAAGCTGAGCACATAGCCGGACTCAAATGTTTGCTGAATTAATGCATATAATTAAGGTGGGAAATTAAATAATCCTAAACCATGTCCACAAAATAAACCAGAGTTGAATATACTTTGATTGATGGATAGCCACACACACACATACACACACTCGTGTGCATATAATAGTTTTGTTTTGTTTCTAAAATAGAGTCCCAGTGATCAGTGCGTATTAGACCCCTCTCCTACGCGCAGCCCGCTGCCTAAGCCTGCCATTCTCAGTCTGGAACCCCGGCACAGTGGAGTTCCCGAGGTCCTGCCCCAGCTCTGCTCCCTCTGACACCCCTCCTTCCAGCCACAGCTCGGAAAGTGGTAAGGGGACGCCCCCTGCTTCCCCGCCTCGACCTTGCCTGGCCCGCAGAGCTTTCCAGCAGTAAAGAGGGCAGGAGGAACGGGGAAAGAAATGGAGGAGGGGGTCCTTCCACACTGTTCTGCTCAGTCCTCAAGGGCTCCTAGATCCCATCCCCTCTCCAACCAGCACCAGATCCCCCAGACAACTCTCCCTATCTCCTACCTTCCCCCAGGTCGCCTCGCCCCAGCAGGTGACTCAGAAGTCCTCCCACCCACCCAGTTAGGATTGCTGGGAAGTCGAGCCCCGCGATCTGCTTTCCTAAGATTCCTCAGCTGAGTCTTCTGAACGCTAAAGTTGGAGACCCACTGTCCTTTCTCTCTTCCTCCTCCTCAAGGCAGGAGAGCAGGAACTGTGAAGCCAGGGTGGGCTGCTTCTCCCCTTGCCCCTCTCTGGTAACCTGCCAGCCACCCTCCTGCAACTGCAGCCAGGACTACAGTTTCCCATCTACCCTACATTTAATCCCTTACGCGTGTACTTCATAACAAGAACTTGACTCAATTCACAGAATACCTTCACAAGCCCTCTTATTTGAGTCTCACAACAGTCCTGTATTTATTCCCATTTTACAAATGAAAAACTGGGCCTCTGAGCGGTTATTTCCCCAAAAGCAAGAACCTGGACCCAGAAGTTCTAATTCCAAGCCTCAGTTTCTTTCCACAGTGACAGAGCTGCCTCCCTTCCCATCTGTAGGCATTTGATGACCTCATCTCGTAACAACATTTATATAGAGAAATATATTGTAAGTCCAAAATGACTTGCAAAATTTAAAAATACATCTTATTCTTAAATTGAGGTTAATCCATACTTAAAGCATTCTGCACAGTTTTGGCCTCCCTAATGCTCAAGTAACAAAATGACATAAAAAGAAGTTAAGAATTCTTCTTAAATCCACTGGACAAGGTTTTAAAATCAACCTTGACAAGTTCCACACTCAACCTCTTCCTAATATTACCAACAATTGTTCTCAAGGGTCCATTCAGAGTTTAAAACTTTCTTCCCAGAAGATGAAGTCACCAGTAAATAGTCTCCCTATTCGACACCAACAATCCATCCTGGAGAAGGAAGTCAGTTTCTAAATGTACAGACTTAAGCATCTCCTCCCCCTGTCTAAAAAGTCCCATGACTTTCCATGGCTCACACCATGGAGTCCACATTCTGGCCTTTTTTCCAGTTAATCCCACCACACACCCTTCATGCTTGGCTGCACTGGGCAATGATCCCTTAAAATGACAAGCGTTTTTTTGTTTTGTTTCGTTTTGTTTTTGGCTGCGTTGGGTCTTCACTGCTACGCATGTGGGCTTTCTCTGGTTGCGGTGAGCGGGGGCTACTCTTCGTTGAGGTGCGTGGGCTTCTCTTGTTGCATAGCACGGGCTCTAGACGCGCGGGCTTCAGTCCTTGTGGCACATGGGCTCAGCAGCTGTGGCGCACAGGCTTGCTTGCTCTGCAGCATGTGGGATCTTCCCGGACCAGGGATCGAACCCGCGTCCCTGCACTGGCAGGTAGATTCTTAACCACTGCGCCACCAGGGAAGTCCCTACCAAGTGTTTTAATGATGCTATGCCTTTGCTTCTGCCTGAAAATTACTAATTCATCCTTCAAAGTCAAAGGAATTCAAATGTAGCATTTTGTGAAGCTTGTCCTGCCAACATAGCTATTACACTTTTATTAGAGCACCTAAACAGTTCCCTATGCTAGGATGAGAAGCCTTGAGGCTGAGCTTGTGTTTAATTCATCTTAATATCTACATCTTCTAGCATTGTGCCTGGCACCTCACTGGGTTGAACTGTTAAATGACTATCACCATGTGAGAGAAATTAGAGAATATACTCAATTAAGTCACAACCTAAACACCTAAAGACAATATCTAAGCATTCCAAACTGCTCAAAGGGTTCCCATTATGTGAAGGTAAAACAGATATAACAAAATTAATATATTGAAGGAAATCATGTTTCTAGTCTACAGTACCTAGAAAAAAATCAAAGCCCAGTTTCTGTATAGTAAACTAATAAGTAAAAAGACATTCTTTAGGACCCAGTTTGGGAAAGACAAAACGGTCCTGTATACCTCAGGCTTGGCCCCTTCCTTGTTTCTACACCTAGATTGTGAGTTATCAAGGGCTTTAAAGCCAACAAGTACCTAAATGCCTCCTAGATGCACAACACATTTTCCTAGAAACTGAGGACATTAAAGCAATAGTAGCCAGCATCTGGGCCCTTAAAGATAAAATCTTTGAGAGAGAAGATTTAGGTGCATAAAATAATGAGAGAACACATTAGGCACCCAAGCAAATAGCACAAAGTCTATGAACTGTAAGGGGGGGGGGGGGATGGATTACAGGACATGATTACAATTTAGGCTAGGATTTATGGTGCGTAGCCAGAAAAGAAGACAGTTACAATAAGGCTGTATGTGGACTCTGATCCAACATCACAAAAGAATTCCCATCACTGATACTGGTGATACAGAATATACATGATATTGACAATAATGAGACATTAACTGAAGGCTCACTCACTATATATATAGTATGTCAGGCTCTCAGAGCTCTAGGAACACCAGGAGGGGAGTTTGGCAGAGCCACTCAACCAGTGGTATCAAGAATGGTAGGGCTTCCCGGGTGGCGCAGTGGTTGAGAGTCCGCCTGCCGATGCAGGGGACACGGGTTCATGTCCCGATCCGGGAGGATCCCACATGCCGCGGAGCGGCTGGGCTCGTGAGCCATGGCTGCTGAGTCTGCGCGTCCGGAGCCTGTGCTCCGCAACGAGAGAGGCCACAACAGTGAGAGGCCCGCGTACCGCAAAAAAAAAAAAAATTAAGAATCGAATTCTTTTTTACCTTCCATGGTAAGAAAGTCATTCTTAAGAAGAAATATTCCTTAGTTTTTATATGACTTATTTATTAGCTTCAGTCTCACTTTCACCAAATGTGAAATGAGGGGTTTTCACCTGGTTATCTCTATTCCTAGCATGTAATGACCTTGTATAGCTACAACTACTACTACTGATACTTAGGACTTCACACTGTCCAAGGGGCCTCCATGGCTATTTTCTGTTTTCCTTTTAGATCTTCCCGCTCCCCAAACTAAAAGCCTTGGCAGGTTTGACTCTTGTTTTTTCAATAGGGAAAAAAGGAATGCACTCAATTTATTAATAGAGACATTAAGTCTCAAAGTGAGAAGTAGGACTACTTTAAAATTCCATCACGATTGGAGGAAACTATATAGCTCCTAGGTAGAATTCACAGTGGTCTATGTAACAATGCTTGTAACATTGACCTTAGTTAATTTGAATCTCCTCCATATATTTGGCATTGAGCAAAATAATACCTTACAACAGTTAGGGAAAAATTAAGAAATTCTCAATTATAATGAATAAGTCTAACAACTGTTTATCAGTTGCAGTTCAAAGAGCACTTTCACATATTAAGTAAAAAGATCCAGGAGCCCTTTTGAGGCAAAAATTGCTCTTATTTTCCCATGAGGCACAAGGTCACATGATTGGGATAAACCAAGGCCTCGTGGATTGCCTGGGTTCTATGCCTCTGGTGCCCTTCTGATTGGAAGCTTAAGCATTAAAAAATGTTAATAAGCACATTTAACCAAAAGGGTACACTGACATAAAGGAGGAAACTTCTTAGAAATAATTTAAAAATCAAGGACAAAGGTTTATTTTGAAGTGAAATTATGAAAACAGAACCTGGAAAATGTATATCACCACCCCCAAACAGTATAAAATTAGGCCTCTAAACAAAGAAATAGACAAAGAAAATTTTCACATTTAAAATATTTATGTATATACATATATTAAAGTAGGGAATACTTAACACAATTACCCAACATAAGGGTTTTTAAAGCAATAAATTCTAACTTCCTTTTAAAATCGTATCCTCACGTAATATGGACACAAATATTTCTAAATCAAACAGTAACCTACATTACCAATTTTCATAAATTAACTTTCTCCTTACTGAAAAAAAATTCCATTTCAGTTTTTAAAGAACAAGTAGCTAGATAAAATATACACCTGAAATAATACGCTAGCTCATTAAATGCCCCTGAGCAATCATAGTGAAACTGTAAAGCTTTAATAAATCTAATGGAAAAAAATGTAGAAGCTGAATCTCTTCACTAGAGGAAAAAAAAAAAAAGATCCATATATACACAATATACACCCAGGCCCAGCATATTATTAAGCAAGAGATTTTTAACAAGTTCATTAATCGATAAGCCGTTTAAAGTTTTAAGGCTATGGTTATGGATTCTCAAGGTTATGCATTCTCCCCAAGTTGCAAACTGCCCTTGGGTAGCACAATGTTTTGCTTAGCCTTTAAATGATTAAGAAAAGTGTGATACTATTTTATTCTGTTTTTTTTTTTTTTTTGTAACAATGCCAAACAACCAACTAACACAATCAAAAACAATTCAGAATTTAGTAGTTTCCGAAAAAAGGTTATGCAAAGACAAAATGGAGACTGACAGGTTGACCTTAAGGATTTAACAATCAGAGCAATTCCCCATAAGCCACCAAAGTAGTGCTCTTGCTAAAAAAGTTATCAGGTCTTGGAACACATGAGATCATCTTCCCATTAAAGCATCTGTGACAGTTGCCTTAGATTGTAGATCTGAAACCTACGATTTGACAGATGTGCTTAACAAGCCAAGATACCTTAACTTGAATCCCAAACTTCACCCAGTGAACTCACTAGAGATGTCAGACCATTCACCTGGCCCACTTTAGTTTCCTCACATATAAAATTCCAGGAGTTAACTTTTAAGTTCTAGATTCCCATGAAACTTCCATGAAGATCAAAGATGAGAAGAGTGAGGAATCAGGTCTTATTTTTAAAAAACTTTTAAACGTAAGTAGAAAACAGTAGCTCTCTGCTAGTTATGTAAGTACTTTATGATTAGTATTAAAACGTGGGGAAAATATTCTGAGGTATGACATTTGCAGCACTGAAAGGCTGCACTACAAAAAGCAGTGGTTACTGTTAGGAAGTAATAGGAAAATGCAATGCAGAGCAGTAGTATATTAGGCAAATTTGAGTTGGCGTGAACATACGAATAAAGCCTCACTCTTCTCAATTATAACAATATTCTCAAATTAAAAATCTGTCAAGATGGCAAGTTTTCAAAAGTTATTAGCCAAGTGATTTATAAACTGTGTTTTAAGATATAGTTGGTGCTATTGTAAACTAGAAGATAAAATCACCTCCATCCTTGGTCAGTACAATGAATCACTCAGAACTTCTGTGACTGATTTTGGTGACTGTGCTGTTATGTTAACATTTGCTGCTATGATTAAAATACAAAATGCCATCCAAGAATCAATTACGTGTAGTGAAAGTACTGAAAAACACACTTGATAATTGATTACTTTGGAAAGGAAGTCAAACATGAGGAAATATGCCAGGAAAACATGAAGATATATGAGCTCTTAAATGCATTCAGGGCGGGGGGAGACAGTAATAATGCTGAGAAAATGAAAATTAGTATTAAAACAAAAATAAAAGTTACAATAGTTGTAGATTTATGTACTCCAAAAATTAATTCTTCCACTTTTTAAACTTAATCGTACTCAATGATTCTTGAATTATGAAAGATCACCCATGGAGAACTGATCTTTCCTATGAAACAGGACTGCTTTTTATGGGATTAAACAGTAATGTAAAGGTTCTGACCTAGAAAGAGGTGTAATTTTTACTAACTTTTATGACTAGTAATCATCAGAATGGTAACTAAAGAAAACTAGCAGACTCTTCCTTGGAAGAATAATGTTCCAATGGTTTGGGCAAAGTATAATCTGATGGTAAAAGATGAACTAGCAAAACAGGAATTTAAGACTAAACATATAAATTATAAAGCCTATGCTACCCCATTTGGAAACAAGCACACAGGCCTGTAGTCTCTATGATAATGTAAATATCTCATTAACATAAGCTTTAAGAGACATTATAATATAGCCTAATCTTACAAAGTGTTTAAAGCTTACAAAAATAGCTACAGTGCAAATTTTAGCAACGTCCAAATACACACATGTAGATAATAAAATTTTATCTGCTTTCAGTATTGATGCCATATTATGGGCCAAAAATCAATCACGAGTTGGTAATATATCCTTATATTTACACAAATTAAACTTATCACATTTGTTATTTATCTGAGCTCTCATGAATATGACATATTCAGAACCCTCCTAATTGTATATTTTAATAACAACATATATTTAAGTGATTATAAACATTCTTTAAAGTTAACCAGAAGTGTACTTTAGAAAGAAAAAAACTGGTTTTAAACAGAGGAAACTCTCTAAAAGCCCAAATACCCACCCAACTCACTGGCTTTCAGGGAACTGTATTGGCCCAACATCTATGTATTAACACACCGTCAGGGCTGGTGCTCAGGTGTGTCTAAGTGTTTGTTTGAAAGCCATCCCACAAGATGGCCAATGGCCCCTGTGCCTCTCAGTTCCTCAGCTTTTCTTGTCCATTAAGCCAACCCCAATATGCTCTTTTTCCACTTCTATTCCCTTATCTCTAGTTATGATCCCTCTCTTCCTTATTTCCCCTGAAGAAGGAAGAAACAAGAAAGCTAATGCTTACTGAGCACTAAATGTTGAGGTTTCTCTGAACTGGACCCTGGGGCTTCATTTCTCTTCTTGCTATACTCACCCTAGAGAAGATGAAATATAAGCATAGCAGTTAAGAGCATGAACTCTGGAGCCACACTGCCTGGGTTCAAGTCCTGACCCTTCCACATTCTAGGGGTGACCTTGGGCAAGTCACTTAACATCTGTGTGCCTCAGGTCCCCAATCTGGTAAAATGGGTATGACAATCACAGTGTCATGGTCAGGACTGACTTAATAGTTAAATGAATTTGAGATAAGTCAGTTAATCTAAAATACTTAGAACTATGCCTGGCACAGAGTAAACCCAATATCAGGAGAAGATACTATCATCAATTCCCATGAATTTAATACCACGCATTTGCTGATGACTCCCTGTTTTATGTTCCCACTCAGATCTCTTCTCTTATGTCCCATTGCCTACTTGACATTTCTACTTGGACATCTCACGAATGTCTCAAAGGTAACATGTCCAAGATAGAATTCTTGATCTTTTCCCTTAAATCTGTCCCCTCACCACACCCCTAGTCTTCACCATCTCCGTGAATGCTACTCCAATTAAAATAACAGACATATCAGATGATAAACGGCAATTCACAGCCCGTTTTGGGAAAACAATAGAGATTAGGAGAAACTTTGGCAAACTGGGCTGTGTCCCCATTTAAAAGAGGGGAGGGGTAGATACACTTAGTTCCAGGGGATTGCTGTCAAGTAGGAATGTCAGCTCTGTGATGCTAGACAGTCTGCTCCTAAAGGGAAGCAGAACATCAGACTTTAAAGCTACTAATGCTTCCCTCCACCTCACCCCAGCCCAGATTCTCTTTAATTGGTCTGATGTGTGGCTTAGCTTTCGGGATGTTTTGAAGTTTCCAGGTGACACTAGTATACAGCTAAGGTTGAGAACCACTAGTCTAGTCCAGGTCTCCCATTTTTACATGTGTACAAACTGAGGCTCAGAGAAGCTAAATGCTTTGCTCAGGCACCAATGAGTTTGAAACAGGTACAGAATCAGAAAACAGTTCCTCTAAGGCAGTGTTTTCAAACTGTGGGTCTTGATACTAGATCGTGAAATCAGCTTAATGGCTCATAAAGAGCATTTTTAAAAAAAGGACAGAACAGAAAGTCAAAATGCACTGTATATTACAGAGTGAGTACAGTGCATGACCTTTTTCTTTTAAACGTATGCACATACGGCTCTCAGTCTCCATTTCCCTTTTCAAATACGTCTCCTCCCTTCTCTGCCTTGTTCCCAGCCTCAGGAGGCTGACCCTACAGAATGATTCAGCTGGGCCCCTTGCCTAAGGATTTCCCGTTGGATAGCCAGTAAGAGGCACCAGTGGGAGATCAGAAGGTGGGCAGAGTGTCTGGGGTCACTCTTCTTGAGTGATCCTGCCCCCACTCCACAGCTCTCCTTGGGTTCAGCTTCGGAGGAAGCTCCCTTTCCCCTTCAGGCCCAGAAGTGGTAGCACCTTCCCACTGGTGACAATCCCTGGGTGCTTCAGTGTCCTTTGTGGGTTCCCTAAACCCGCTCACACTTTTGAAAATAGGCCACTTGTTAAATCTGTTTCCTGCCAGGACACTGACATAAACAGTTTTGACAGACAGAGAGACACATGCATAAATATACAGGGTTGGATTTTTCAGAAGTGTGAGCAGTTTAACGTAAATTGTGTTGCTTTCTGCGGGTTGTGGTCAAAAAAGTTAGGAAAACACTGTGTCATGGTTCTTCTTACTACACCACTGCCTCCCCTGGCTGATACAGGGAGCTACTGGGTTGAAACATCTAAAAATAAACATTTCAAAGACTTTCTTTATGACTGTTACCATTAAATGGTAAATAATGTCTAAAAAAAAGAAAAACACGTTTATTAAAATGGATTTTTTAAACTGGGCTTAACACTGCCCAACAGTGGAAAGGGCCATCCTGGTAGGTTGTGAGTTCCCCATCAGTGCTTCACGCACGTGGAGATGAGAGACTAGGGACTCCTAGTCAGCCTCTCTTTAAAAGGTGTGCTTCTATCAGGGAGCCTCAAGTTGTAAAATTTCTTCCAAAACACAAATGAAACAATTTTTGACATAGCAAAACCCTGTACTAAAAAACCATATACCATGTCAGCTCAGTTCTCACTCATTCTGGGAGGGAAGAAGAGTGAAAATGAGGCAGCTTTCAAAAATGTCTAGACTCTGCTCCTCTTTACAGGTTTTGAGAGTACAGATCCAGAGAAAGAACCAAACATTCCAGGTCTGGTTATTCTCCAGAATCATCTTTCAAGCTGCCCCGTGTCCTCATGTAAACGGTTAGCAAGGACAGAAAGTCTCTAGACCTTGGTCTGGTCATCCAACCTCCAACCATCTGATGGCCAGTGTACAGAGTACATCCAAAAATGTGGGACAGCACCTTCACTGTACCTCTTTCCAATACCCAAAGGGATGAGTCAAGTGAAGTGTCACACTGTTACATTAATACAAAACTTAGGTATGAACCATTACTAGATCCAAATATAAGCCGTCCAATATAAGATTCAAAGGAAATGAAATTACAAGCAAAGAAAATATGCACATAAGAAAATGGCAATAGATATTATTCTATGATTTGTTACTGTAACCTCCCTTAAGGAGTGATGCCTTCCATATTTTGCTACAAAGTGGTTAATGTTTATAGTAGCTATCTATTCAAGAAAAATGCAACTTCATTCTGTCACCAGATATCAAATCAATATTATGCTTGTGCTTTTAGTTTAATAGCAACTAAAACTTGTTAAATGTTTTAGATACAAAGTGTCTAGCCGTATAGTGCCCACCCCTTTTAGTTCTGCTCCTCAGGATGTGCCCTGGAGTAAGTAGGGCAGGTGATAATCCCATGTCACAGAGAAGGCAAGGCTCGCAAAGGAAATAACTTGAAACTTAAACCAAACTTAAACACAGTGAACTGGATCAGGAGCCTCTGTCTCATCCACTGTACCATGCTGCCTCCCCAAGGTGAATTTAACTAACCTGCACACTGGCAAGGTTTTTCAAGCTCGCTACTGAAAAAAAGGAGAAATGTACTGAAAATACTGAATTTCTCTAGTCTTGAATCTACAATAGAAAAAAAAAAAAAAGTACCCCAAAAGCAATATCAACATTTCTGTGCCCATTAAAATGTGTGTGTGTGCAGGCGCACACACACGGTGATGACTGGCTTTTTATGATTGAGTGGCTGTGATCTCAGGGGAAGCCGATTTGTTGTATTTTATTCCCTGGTCTATACTGAACTCCAAATTCTTTGGGGTCACTAAAGGAATTTGAAAAGACCAAGAGTTAAATAATTCAGTAGCCAAAGCCCGTTAATGACATTATATAGGAAAAGGCAGTGTTACAGCATTTTACTTGCTGACTTAGACTTAGAAAAATTAGGCCTATTATCCAAACTGCTATAACTTGCCTTATCAGAATGTCGATCAGAAAACAAAGGAAACCTGAAGTCGGTCCACAACACGTGAATGTTTCAACTTTATTTTTTTCAGCACATCATTACATATCATCCGTTAGGTCAAGGCAGCGGATGAGGGGGAGCCCTCCATACCAATCTTTCCCAGGTCAGCAGGGTCCCAGCTTGGGGGCCCAAAACACAACACAACCGGGAAGGTGACGTGCAGAAGGGAATCACAAAATAAAGTGCCATCGGCGGTGTCTGCAGCCAAGAAGAAAAACAGCACGCCAAAATTTAATTATAAGTTTAGCAACTTTCTAGAACAGGGGACGTGCTTTTGCTTTGAGTTCAGCGGAATCGCTTCCAACCCAAAGCAAACCATTCTCCCGGACAGGAGGCGAGATAACTGGAAGGCTGCCGGCCCGCGCCAATCAGCAGCGTCCAATCTCGTTAGCGCAGACCTGCCAATTCGCTGCCAGGCCGGGCAGCTGTTGATCTCGGGGCCATTTTTTTTTTTTTTTTTTTT
>NW_006770496.1:3172494-3182751 GCF_000442215.2 Lipotes vexillifer | reverse complement strand
GAGGGCTGGCGGGGCGGCCCCGGCGCCGCTCACTCTCAGGCGGGCGGGCGGAGGGCGGGCCGGCCCCTCCCCGCCGGCGGGGAGGCGGGGAAAGCTGCAAGGCCTGGCGGCGGCTGCCTGCCTGGCAGTGCGGCCGGGAGGCGGCGCCGGACTCGCGCGCCCGCCGCCGCTGCTGCTGCTCCGGTTGTCACGGCGACCGCGGAACGCCAGGGGGCGGGGGCGGGGACACCCTGTGAGCGGCTGCGGTCCCGCTCCCCCCGCCCCTCCGCGCCGGACGCGCGCTCCCGGACAGCCAGCGCGCACGCGCGGACTTCCGGCGAGGGCGGGGGGCCGACCTGGGGCAGCCCGGCGACCCCGGCCCTACGTGGGACCTGTGCAGGACTCAGCCAGGGCGAGGGCACGGATCGCCTCCCGGGAGCGGCTGTCCCTCCCTTTGGGAGCGGCCGGGAAGAAGAAAGGGCCCTCTCGGGGCAGGGGCCGCTGGTCGAAGTTTCGGACCCGATTAAGGCTGCAAGTGGACCCCGAGAAAGCCCGCATGGCCCAAGCAGCTCGTCGCGGTGACGGCCGGACCGGGGAGGAGGGGGGGGGGGGGGGGGGGGCTGCGCTCTAGAGCCTCGGTGGCCCTGCCGCTGGAAGAAGAGCAGAACAAAGTAGAGCCACTGGGTCACGTTACTCCACAATGTGTGGCCTTGCAGTTTAGAGCGCTGCCGAGTGCAGCTCTCACATTCGCTGATACGACGAACGGGGCAACCCGATTATAAATGGCAGCAGAGTATCTCAAGGGGAGCTGTTAAGGGTCGAGACACAAGTGTGTGCCTGACATTAAAACCGAAAACCAGGGTAGGAGCCCAGGCTGAGGGTGATAAAATTGAGTGGACCGAGAAGAAAAAATTATCGTATGTTCTGTTAGTTTTAAATGCTGTAACCTTGTGGCTTGAAAGAAAGCAGAAAAACTTTATTTCCTGTTAAAATACAAAACCTTAGTCGAAAACGCATTTTCTTACACGTAGCAAGCAGAAGGCATGACTGAAGGAAGCCCAGGAAGATTGGGAAAACCAGGCAGATCCCAGTTAACCTTCTCCCCCCCCACCACCCTTGCATTCTTTGCACAAAACCCTACAGCCTCGTGGATAACTAAGTTCCTTTCCTTGCGGTGTCCAGTGGACTTGTTCCAAAAAGTTGTCCTTAATTCCCAATTTTGTAAATCAAGCCACATCGTTCTGATTATCTCCATTGTAATTCCAGGTGCTTCACGTGGCGGTGGATCCTTGCCCTTAAGTTTCTTTGTCCAGTGATTTCGTTATTTAAGGAAGTTAATTAATATCGGCATCCATTCACTGTTATGCCTTTTTAAGGGCAATTATTTATTTTGTAAAGGGAAAAAATTTGCCATGCTAATTAATAATCCCTCATACTCTATATATTTTGTGAATTTGAATTTTCACCTGTCTTTCATCAGAACAGGGAACAACTATTTTTAGACACTGTTTTTTAAAATTATTGAAGTGATATTACAGAATGCTTGTATTCTGAAATTATGTGTCAGATGGATCCAGTGTGTTTCCCTCTTGGATTCAACTGGTACCATTTTGCCAGAGAAAACACTTGTTGAAACAATAAATGAGTGATTGAGTGAATGAATGCAGGAGATAACATAATCAGATGAAGATTAAATATGCTGTGTTCTGTAGTGCAGTTGAAAGTTACTTAGTTCTAGCCCTCCTCCCATGGTCTCCAATTTCTAGAAAACAAAGAAGCTTTCCTACTCAACTTCATATTGTTCCACAGAGCCTAACCCAGAGCCTGACTGAAAATTTGTTGAACTGTGTTGAAAGAGGAACACCTATTGTTTAAGCCATACCCAGTGGGTTTTGATCAGTTCCACCAGTGCTGAGGAGTCCCTTCTCTTCCTGGCAACCAAGTGGGGGCAGTCTAGCATATTGGTCAAAACACATGGTGACAATAGGCCCATATTCCAGTATTTGCTCTGAAGTGTACCAACCCTATGACCTTGGCCAAGTTACCAGATTTTTTTTGGCGGTACGCGGGCCTCTCACTGTTGTGGCCTCTCCCGTTGCGGAGCACAGGCTCCGGACGCGCAGGCTCAGCGGCCATGGCTCACGGGCCCAGCCGCTCCGCGGCATGTGGGATCTTCCCGGACCGGGGCATGAACCCGTGTCCCCTGCATCGGCAGGCGGACCCTCAACCACTGCGCCACCAGGGAAGCCCTACCAGACCTTTTTGAGTCTCGGTCTCCTCATCTCTAAAATAAGAGTAATAAAAACATCTACCCTACAGATTAGTAAAAATTAAGTAAGACAGTATATGTAAGGTATCTAACAATTACTTCCATCAAAGTAATTGCTCGATAAATGTTCAAAGCAGTGGGTGCTGTATACAGAGGGTGGCAAGTCTTCTGTCCTCCCAAAGCCTGAAGCTGACAGTCCAGAATGGATGTGAAGATGCAGAGGAATAGAGTGCTGAGGAGCAAGGACAGCTGTGTGATGTTTAGACCAGACCCACACGCTCTGGGCTTCAAGTTTCTCAGCTGTCTGAGCAGTTGCTCCTCCCCTGAAGTCTCCTGCTTCCCACACATGCTTTACAAAGGATGACTATTTCATGGGTCATTAAGCTTGGATAAAATAGTAGGCAACTGCTCTTACTTCTCTCTCCCCTCCCCCCAAGAATGGAGGATGTTTCACACAGGGAGAGTGGTAGAGCAAAAAATGGAATAGTCATGAAAGTTATGTGCCAGATTTCATTTTGTCTTTATAACTCTGGGACCAAAAAGGGCTGCCACATAGTGGTGGACGGATGCTAAAGAGAGAGAGAGAGAAAGGGGGGGGGGGGGGGGGGGGGGGGGGGCTGAGAGCTGCTTAAAAAAAAAAAAATGTGTGTAGATGATCCTAAGAATTAATTCAAGATTATAATGAATACAGATTAAAGTATTACAATTACTGGCCACCTTTAATGCCTTTTTTTCAGGAGTTCCAGATGTACCAGAAAGGTACTTCCTTATATGACACTATAGAAATACTGGATCAAAGCAGACAAATTCCAAGGATAGAAACCCTACAGAGCAACCACTCATGAAAAATCCCTGGTCTGGTCATGGGGATAGAAGCCCAATCCTTTTCTCACTAAAAGCTACATCTCGGGCTTCCCTGGTGGCGCAGTGCTTGAGAGTCCGCCTGCCGATGCAGGAGACGCGGGTTCGTGCCCCGTTTCGGGAGGATCCCACATGCCGCGGAGCGGCTGGGCCCGTGAGCCATGGCCGCTGAGCCTGCGCGTCCGGAGCCTGTGCTCCGCAAATGGGAGAGGCCACAACAGTGAGAGGCCCGCATAACGCAAGAAAAAAAAAAAAAAAAAAGCTACATCTTGGGCATTTGAAATAAAAATTTTTAATTAAAAAACTAATTTTGTAAAAGCTTTGGGGATGGAGAAATAGGAAATTAAAAGGAGGAAATGCGCATAAAATAATAAAGACAAGTAAATGCCCCAAAATAAAGCCTAGCCATATTAAAGTATAGGGACCAGGGAAACATTGTTAAATGGACAATGAAAAGCAAAATTTGGTCAAGGGAAGACTGCCGGGAACCAATTTCCTTATTTCTTTACATTTGCATTTTCAAGGCCCTAATTAAAACTTCCAAATTTCCGCGTTTTCCTCCCACTCTCTCTCCTACCCACAAGAGTGACAGCAAAAGGAGAATCTTGACTGTGGCATCTGTTTCTCATTTCCTTGAACTAGGTCACTTGATCTGTTTATTGCAGAAGTGTCTGGGGGTCAAGTTCCAGATTCTGACAGTTGTGTCCCTCAGCAGTTGCTCATATCAAGAGAGGAAGCTGCATAATCCAGGCACACTTCACAGAAACCTAAAATGAGTGCAACAAAATATATCTGTATAACATTCAACTTTCCACAAAGCCCCAGCATTAGCTTCTCACTGTGTTATAATGAATGTATTTCTTTAGTCTCTGGTGAGAACAAATGTAAATTGCCACTTTACTGCTTTTCAAACTTTATCTTCTGTCTTTCTGGTAACTGACCTTGTAATTTAAACTGTTCATGCTCCAGTGACTGCTCCTGAGAAACTCAGAAAGTTCATTATTAGTCCTAGTTCTAGTGCACTGTCAAGAAATGCTCCATTACAGAGGGGCTTGTCTCCCTAAAATGCAGTTCCTGTTACTGAGGGTTTACTATGTCCTTGGTGTCTTAGTGGATTTCAGAGACATTAAAAATTCACATAAAGTCCTTATCCCCAAAGGTCTTACAGTTTCAATGGAGAGGTAGGGTAAGCTAGGAGAAAATATGATTGCGTAGGGAAATATGTAATTCAGAGCACAAGTACTGAAAGAGTTCCAAAGAGAAAAGATCGCATCTGATATGACTGAGGAGTTTTCAGGGAGGAGATGAAACTTGTGTAGGCCTTGTTGGAACGATAGATCTTTGAACAGAAGGAAACTTGGAAAACACGTTATAGAGAGGGAACAACATATATCCGAAACCCTTGTGTGCTTGGCCCATAGTAAGTGCTAACAGGAACATCTTAAATCCTTTTTGGAATGAGGAAGGGAAGAAACAACTAATGTAAGTTTGAGGAATAAAGAAAAGGATTAAAGAGATTGGAGCATGAAATGCTTAGAGTGCCTGGACATGGATCCTGGGTCTCAGAGCCCCCAAATCTATCTACACCTGAGCAGACTCCTCGCCAAATGAGGCTGAGCACCTCTGCCCCACAAACAAACACACACACACACACACACACACACACGTGGCCTTAGGAACACTGGGAGCCAACGAATCCCACTGTTAGCCTCTAATGTGAACAGGGACTTGCTAGCATCCAGCGGGCCTTTGCTGACTCATAGCCTGAGCCTCGCCCTCACCTGCTGACAGATGCAGATAAGGTGGGGGACTGATTCATCTGGACATTGAATGGTCAGTCCTCTGAGCCCATTCTCCAGGGTCAGCACCTGGATGTATCACATAATTTATCCTCTCCCCACTAAGCTGTTTCCTCAACCCAATCTTACCTTGTGCTCCCTGAGGCCAACAATCCATCCCTAATACACTCAGCTCATCTCAGTGGTCTGTACCTCTTGGCTCTTTTCAGAGGCCCTTTCTCCTGTAACAGGTTCATTCCCTCATATCTCCACCTCCTTCTTTTCCTGGAGCTCCTTTCTGCCTCTGGAAAGCTCCTCTGAAGCCCTTGTCATCTCTACCCTTCAATCGTTGCTGTCCTCTACAGACTACCTGGTAACACTCCCCCCACCGTTTACTGTAGCCCTGGCCCCCGGTCCTCTCACTTCCTACTATTGCTGCAAATGACTTGAGCACCTAACACTGAACCTCTCTGCTCCCTGAAATCCTCATCTCTGGTGACCTGCATTCCGACTCCATGTCATTGCCCCACTCCAATGGCCCCATCCTGCTTCTTGTCATCACCTCAATCTGGCTTTGCTCCTGCATTTAAAATCCAAGCAACCCACCTCCAATGCCTCTAAGTCTCTTTGTTATTCCATCTCAAGTGCCAGGGCCCAGCCCATCACTGCGACTCTCTCTGTCAGGATCTCCCCCCGCATTCCCTGCATGGTCCTTCCGTCTCACTGACCTGGCAAAATCCCACTGTCCAACTTTGGATCTATGCCTGTGCTACTGAAGAGTTCTGAAGAAATCCCACAGCTTGGAAGGCAGGCACTCATATGAATTCTTAGACTCCATTGGCAACTGGACCTGAGTGCTGCTCTGAAATCTTCCTTCATTCCCCTGGTCCCATTCTCCAGAGCAGATGCAGCAAATGTTCGCTAATGCTGTGGACTGAATTCCCTCCTCCCCAGATTCATGTGTCAAAACCAAATCCCCAGTGTGATGGTGTTTGAAGATGAGGCCTTTGGGATGTGATTAGAACATGAAGGCAGAACCCTGAGGAATGGGATTAGTGCCCATGAAAGAGACTTAGAACTCCTTCTCCTGCTTCCACCATGTGAGGACACAGCAAAAAGAGGGCCATCTCTGAATGGGGAATGAGGCCCTCGGCAGACACTGAATTTCCCAGCACCTTGATCTTGGACTTCCCAGCCTCCAGAACTGTGAGAAATAAACATCTGTTTTTTATAGGCCGCCTAGTCTATGGTATTCTGTTAGAGCAGCCTGAGCTGGCCATGACAGCTAGTCTTGCAAACCTGCCACACTTGTCTCACCAACTCCCATACTCCCAGCAGACGAGGCCTTTCCCCCTACTCCACGGAGAAACTGGACACCATCAGGACTTGCCTCCCTGTCCTCCCATATACCCACAAATTTACCCAAGACCCTCCTTCCTTCCCATCACAAGAAGGAGCCCCTCTTCCATATGCAACCAACCTCTTCTCCAAGGGTTGGTTTACTCCATCCCACCATCTTGGTGCCTCACTCTACCAACTAACTGCTGGGTCATCTCTCTACTGTTTGGGTTGCCTTCCAACAGCCTTAAGCTTGCCCAAGTGACTCCCATCTTAATTAGAACTATCTCCCAAACTAACATCTCCCCAAAACAGCTGCCCTCTCCCTCTCCTTGCTTTATTCATAGGTATTCCTGGTAGAGTTCCTTATACCTGTCATCTCTGCTTCCTCATTTCCCAGTCAGTCAAGCTCATGGATGTCTGGCATTGTATCTAACATACCACAAAACTGCTCTCATTGAGATCACTAATGACCTCCACGTTACCAAGTTCACAGGACACACGAGTCTTTATCTTGGCATCTGACCACTCCCTTCCTTTGGTTTCTCTGACATACATGTTCTTGGGTTTTGTGTCTCTTTGTTCCTTTTCAGTCTCCCTTGAAGGCCCCTCTTGTTTACTAAATATTGATGTCTTCTAGGGTTTAAAACTGAGCCTTTCCTCCTTTGACTCCATACACATTCCCTGGGCAACCTCATTACTGCCTTTTTGCTGGAGATTTCCAAACATGCCCAGATTTCCTCACTGAGCCTCAAATCCATATCTCCAACTGCCCATTCGATGCTCACACTGGGATGTCTTTTTGGCACTTCAAACCCCCAAATCCAAATCTGTGTCATATCCAGTCTCCTCATCTCAGTGAATGACACCACGATTTTCCCTGTTCCCGTATCCAGGGAGTCATCTTTATGTCTTCTCTCTTACTTCCAACATCCAATCAATCACAGAATCCTACTGATTCTATCCCATAATTGTCTCTCAAATTCTTTTCTTTCCATCCTCACTGCCATGGTCCACCATCAATTTCCCATGAGTTTCAGCATTGTCTCCTATCTGGTTGTTTTGCATCTTCTCCTGCTTCCCATCATTATTCCAGAGAACCATTTCTAATATGCAAATCTGATGTCACTTCTTCTTAAAAAATCATTCAGCACTTCCAAATTCCTAAACATGACTCACTAGGCCTTCATGAACTGTGCTATGTCATACCCTCTCCCTACTTTTTTCTTCTCCAGCCTTATCTCTCACCATTCCCCAACAACACTCTGTGTCCTCCATCCCCCTGGACCTCTACACATGCCATTCTCTTAAACTGTCATACCTCTGTCTTGCCCACCCCCTGGCAGTTCTCCTGGATAACTGGACACCTCACTTAGAAATCAGCTCCTTAACACCTCACTTAGAAATCAGCTCCTGCAGGAACTTTCCTCCCCCCTCCCCCTGGACCATACATCAAGTAACCTAGACTATCTCCTGTCATATCACTTACCACACTGTCGATTTGCCTGTTTTATTTGTCTGACTTCTCTGTTAGACTGTAATTTTCTTGAGGGAAAGCTCTGTATTAGGTCAGGTTCCCCGAGAAGACTCTAAGATGAAAATTTGCATGCAAGTGGTTTTGGGAGAGGGCACTTTCAAGAACAAAAGCCTGTAAGGGAGTGAAGGAAGTGGAATTGGGCAAAGAGAAATTGAACTGCAATGCAATTGTAGCAGAAGCTTCAGCCAACCCAATAGGGAGATCTGGAGTTAGGATGGCCCTTCCCAATCATCCAAAATTGTGGCAAGGATCCCAAGTCTTTGACACCACACCAGCTGGTTATTGGTGGTGGCTGCTTGCAAGGAGTGAGCGAAACCTGGGCAGGCAGCTCCACAGAATGTGTACAACTGAAAGCTAGTCCCCAGAGGGACTCAGTGGTGAGCCCTCAGCCACCTACACCCCTGGCTTCAAACCTGAAGGGGAAATCTGGGTAGCATACCACAGTCCCCTCTGCCAACACCCTGTGGTGTCTCAAGGCCCGACACTCTACAGGTGCCCATTCTCTCTGTAGGTAAAGGACTGAATGTATGATTAAATGAATTAATTAAACGGCAGAAAATAAAGTTAGTTAGATTAAATGAATTGAGATTTAGAGCCTTATGGAAGGACAAAATTTTCTATTTGAAAACAGTGAACTCTAGTGATCAAAAGATTGATGGGTTATAAATAGGATATGAAAAAATAGCAAGTAGACATGCTCTGAGGATGTAAACTTGTGGCATGAGCGTGGTGGGGATGGCTGAGATGATAGCAGGAAGATTGACAGGGGACAAAGCCCAGGGCCTGAGAATCTGCTCCTATAACCAGGACAATGGAGTATAGAAGGCCTATAAGAGGATAGTGAGAGCATGACAGGACAAATATGAGACCAGCTAAAATGTTAAACTAACTCTTTGGAAGATATTTATGATTAGGTGTACTTGATCTCATTTATTAGTTATAAGCAGAGATTCACCATTTGAAATGTAAGGACTATAAACTGGATGTAAGTCTAGCCTTCAAAGGTATTCACTATACATTTCTAAACTATAATTATTTTGGATTAATTTTGCAGATATATTTAAAAACTAAGAGATTTAGTTATTTTACTTCCCAAGCAGCTATTAATTCAACTCAGCTCGTGACACTAATCCTGGTTTATTTTCAGAAACTGACATTAAGAAAATAGCTGGAGACAATTCATTGCCATCTCAAGATGACCCGAAGCCCACAACGTTCAGCAATGCTGGAGTGAAGGAACATCTTACTTTTGCTTGCTGCGTAGCTGCATGTTGCTACAGTGTCCATTTTGTCCCAGGCTACAGGTTAGGGAGAAGTAACAGGTAAGGAATCTTTAGCTCTTCAGAGAAAACTGACATGGGTTCCAGCACCTGATTTTGCATCCAGACAACGACCACTGTGTCTGGAGTCAAGGTTTCTCTTACAAGAACTGAAGTGCAAAGTGCAGTGAGATAGTGTGCTAGCCCTGGCACCTTGCTTGAGGGGCAGTGCAAACCGTGCCTGGTTGCTGGAAGCTCTGGGAGGCTATGTGGTATGGATACTGTGCAGCCTCAGGAGGAATCAAGATCCAGTTGCCATTGGCCCTGAGTTAATGACAGAAGAGGGGCACAAAGAAAAAGAGTTTATCCCAATCCTTTCTGACCTACCCCAAATGGCCTATTTGTTGGGTTAGTGGACAAAGGAGCAAGAAGTGGCAGTGTCTGAGCACACAGCCCAAAATTTGAGGAGTTTCCGACTCAGGATGGGGGTCACTGGTGATGGGTGCAATGTTGTTAGTGATGCTTTGGGGCCAGTGCTTTTCCTGACACTTTTCAAAGTGTGAAAGTCAGAGGGGGTTAAGCTGGGCCTCCAGATTCCCCTGAGCAGATGCCACAACAACCCAGTGATTGGCCCAAGTGTGCGTCTTGCTTTGTGCAGAGTTTTGTCACACTTGGATGTAATATGGTCCTGTGAGCAATTCTGCATGACCCTCTCTGCAGTTCATCTGGCAGCTTATCACAGCACGCTTGATTCACACAGAGACTAGACGTTTGCTCGTCTTTCTTCATCTCCCACCATGAAATAAACACAACCAGGACTTTAAGAAGTTACCTGCGGGCATGGAAAGCCTGATGCAAGTACTTGATATAACATAGAGAATGACATAATACAAGATCAGCCCTTGATAACAGTCCTGGACAACCAGAGAAATGTTTGGGCATGCTTGAAGTCCACTCCAGCCAGAGTAGATGCACAATGAAATGAGAACATTAGGAAGTTAAAAACTTTTATAATTCATTACGTATAAAATAAATAAGCTACAAGGTTGTATTGTACAGCACAGGAAATATAGCCAATATTTTATAATAATTTCAAATGGAGTATAATCTATAAAAATATTGAATCACTATGTTATACACCTGAAACTAATATAATATTGGATATCAACTATACTTCAATTTAAAAAAACACTGTGGGGCTTCCCTGGTGGCACAGTGGTTGAGAGTCCGCCTGCC
>NW_006770496.1:3170498-3171688 GCF_000442215.2 Lipotes vexillifer | reverse complement strand
AGAGTGTGGTAAGACAAGAAGAGTTCCAAGGACCTTAACAAGGATGGCCCTTGGAATGGAGAGAAGGCAGAAGGAGAGACAGAAGGCAACAAGTTAGGGAACAGGCAGCTCAGTGGAAGCACAGAGGCAGAGATGACACTGATGTTTGGAGTCCTTCAAGCAGCTGGGTGCAGTGACTCTGGGAAGCTTCCCTGAACCCCCAGGACAGGCCCTGAACCCCAAGCCTGCCTCATCACTACTTTGCCCACTGGAGGAGCTCCACCTTCACTAGTTTATTTACTGGGATTCTGTGCACACTTTTATTTTAAAGATTGCACTGCTGCTTTAAAAAGTAAACTCAAGCAAAATGCCTAGGAAGCTTGTTTAAAATGCAGATGACTGACCCTTGTCCCTAGAGAAGTTGGGACAAAGCCATAGGTAGCCTGCCTGTCTAGCCAGGAGGCTTCTGACCACACCTTGTAAAACCTGGCCTGAATGGTGGTTTAAGACTCATTTACTCCATATGAATTTGTTCTGAGTGTTTGGAGGTCACACTTCCCAGTAAATTAAGATTCTTTCTTTTGCTTCTATTTTGCATTTTTTAAAGACAAATATTTTCTCAAATCCCTCTATTATTAATATTTAATAATCTGTACATTTGAGAAGGACATACTCAGGAGAAGCAAATAAACTGTGCCTATAGGAAAAAAATGGACAAAGCAATAGAGATTCATCTTCACAAAGTTTATCCTTCATCCTTCTTTTTGGAGTCATATTTTGGAAGAATAGTTATTAATGTCTATAATAATTCTTCTTTAGTAGTTTAAGATGGATCTTGGAAATAGGTCTTGAAAATACTGCCAAGAAAATGAGGTAGGTAACAATAGGCCATGTACTATTAATAAAACTTTGTTAAAAGGTTACATAGATATATTATTTTGGGTTCTGCCGGAAGCATCTTTGGTGTCACCTGACCCTTTCCTTGGAACCTGAGGTTGGGGGAAGGAGGTACAGGGAATACCCACAGCTACTCAGTACGGACCCACAGGCCTGCCAGGTCACACTCTGGAGCTCCGGCAGCATTAACATTACCTGGGAGTCTTTAAGAAACGCCAATGCCTAGACCTCACGCAGACCAGTGAGATCAGAAAGGACTAGCATCTGTATTTCTTAGAAGCTCTGCTGGTGACTCTACCAAATGGTGAGGCTGA
>NW_006770496.1:3143325-3170488 GCF_000442215.2 Lipotes vexillifer | reverse complement strand
TAGGGAAAGAAGGAATTGATCTCTATTTTTATTTCTTAGTTATAAGATAGATTTTTAACATATATTAATTTATCTTCATGCAGGGTCTGTGCAGTAAAGCAAAAACAATGACATGCAAGGAATGTGGGATGGCATGATGATCAAAACAAAGAAGTGACTTTCACACATCAGAGGAAGACCTTGTCCATGGCACTAGTCTCTACCTGAATCCCTCTTTTGTAGCCTCTTCAACATTTAGATCAGGTTACAAATGTTAACTTAATCTGCAGAGCACAGTAGTACACAGCACTGGTTGAAAAAGTATTTGGAAATTCAACCTGGAACGCCAGGGGTTCATCTCCTACCTCCTGCTCCTCCCCTCAGCCCAGCCCCGGCTTTCCTACAGCTTGGAAACCCTGAGCAGGAATCTCCTCTTCCCCCTATGCCTACCCTGGACCGGCCAGAGACAGGAAGAGCCTGAAAATGATGGATGTAGGGAAGGAGCAATGAATCAAGGTGCAAGTATGAGAAGCCAGTGAAGAGAGTCATGAAGTATTTGGGAGAAAAGCTCCTTGTGCCAAATCTCATTTTTCCTGGAGCTACCCAAGCCCAAGACACATTTCTGGAGCCAGCCAAGGAAGAGACCCATGAAATTTTAAGCATCTTGAAAGCAAAAGAAATCCAGGCCAAGGCATCCTGTGTATTTACATGCAGTCACGGTGCAAAGCAGTAATGATGTATTTGTTCTTTACACCCCAAAACAACATGACTTGTAAAACATCAAGGAAAACCCTCAAAAGAAGAAAAGGCTCGCGGAGCGGCTGGGCCCATGAGCCATGGCCGCTGAGCCTGCGCATCCGGAGCCTGTGCTCTGCAATGGGATAGGCCACAACAGTGAGAGGCCCGCGTACAGCAAAAAAAAAAGAAAAGAAAAGGCTCATAATAACAAATAATAGTAACCACTATAAAACTGGCCTTGGCCAGATCTCAGGCACTGTTCTATGTCTTTTATACACACCATTTAATCCTCACAACAACCTACAAGGTACATACTTTTATTATCCCCAGTTTAAAGGGGAGAAACCACAGAGATGCTGGGTAACTTGCTCAAGGTCAGAGCTGGTTAGAGATGGAGCTGGGATATGAACCCAGATGTGGCCACTCTGCCTCACGCTTGAGTCTATGCTGTCTTGTGTGGTGGAACATTCATAAAAGACAGACACCGTGAATTGTGGTTTCCTTTAAGAGCTAAAAATTGCTTTCTTCAAAATAAAGGCTATCCAACAATTACAGGCTTTCACAAGAAAGTATGTTCAGGGTAACTGAGTGTGGCATATCATGGGGATTAACTTGAGTTCTCTTTAATTTGTATATTGTTTTCAATATGTCATTGGCAGACTTGGGAACTCTATTGTTAGTAACAAAAGACTTGCACCATGGCTGACAGCCTGCTGCAACACCCCAGTGGGTTGTGACACCACTGTTGGTGGGAACCACAAGCCTGGAGAATAGGCCTAAGCAGAAGATATTTATGTGACTGAGTTGGAAAAGGTAGCTGGAAGGTGCATGAAACTAGACATCAGCAGTTTGTGTCAGGCATCCCAGCTTAGTGCCTTTCTGGAAAAGTGGGCAAGGAAAGTAGCTGGCTTTGGAACATACACATTACATTGTTGCAGCTGAGCCTGCAGAGATAAACTTCAGGGCACCCTGTAGCTGGCCAAGACTGCAGGACAGATGTCCCAGAAGCCACAGTATTTATTGTATAAGATCAAATCACTCCTGGCTGAGAATTCTCCCCTTTGATACAACAAATGACAGGCACCAGGGGAAGAATGAGCCACTTCTCCCAGGATATCTAGAGGCTTCCACTTGGGCATTTTGGCTCCTTGACACCAGGTCAGCTAGGTGACTTTGGTCGTGAGTTCATCGCATTAACCCTCTTTATCCTCCCAGATAAAGATCTAGCCCAAGAAGTAGTATTATTTCCATTCAACAAGTCAAGAAACAGGCTCCATGGAGGTTTCAAAGCAAACCTATAAATTCTTTGACACTCTTGCCATCAAGAAGAGGGATCTATATCCCCTCCCCTGGAACAATGGCATGACTTTTCACACCTCCATAAAAACAATGAGGTGTGACCTGTGAGGCTGGGTCACAAAAGGCCATTGACTTCCGCTTGCCACTCTCCTGGGACAAGTACCCCTGAAGCCTGGGCCTTCGTGTAAGAAGTCCAGCTGCCCTGAAGCCACCATGCTGAAGAGTCCATATGGAGAGACCACACTGTGATAGGGAGAAATGCCTGAGGAGCCCCAGATGTTCTGGCCCCCTGCTGTTTAGGACTCCCCAGACCAGCTGCCAGACATATGAATGGAGCAGAGTTCAAGAAAACTGGAGCCCAGCCACTGTGCGACTATAATTGTAGAAGGACCAAAAGCTGCCTAGCTGGGCTCCATCAACTCCCAAACAGTGAAAGATAATAAATGCTCATTTGTTTTATGCCACTAAGTTTGGAGTGATTTGCTGTGCAGCAGGCTCTAAGAGAAGTCGCTTTCCAAGATCACTCAGGAACTTCCCAGTGGAGCTGGGGCTGGAATCAGTTCATTCTATTTAATGCAGTATTAACCAGACAGTTGTGGCCCTTGGGGACCAGACAAGAATAAGGTACTGCCCAAGCCCTCTGCAACTGGGACCTCCACCTTCCACCTCCTCCTGAAGATAGCTCCTCCTTGCTGGAGGTGGATGAGCCCCACCGCCGCTGGTTTCTAGAAGGAATTCGCTTCAGGGCTCTCTGGCTATTCCTCTACACCATGCTGTGTGCAGGTGGCTTCTGGCACCAAGAGGTGCCAAGCCTGCTGCCAGCCTTGGCTTTCCCTCTAGTCCTTCTCTGATGAGTTGGTTGGCTGTGTTTGCAATTGAAGGCAGACAGTACTGCAAAGGTATGTGGGTACCATACAGCCTGCCTGCAGAATATAGCTTGGCTCTGATGAATTATGCCCAGTCCCTGCTTTCACATTTGGCTGGATCTGCAGGAAAAATATGTGTGTTCTGGGCCCCAGCTGATCTTTTAACCTAGCTTCTGTTCTAAAGTAAAAATTCTCTGTTAAAATTGCAAACTTTCACCTGCTTCTTCCAAATAGATTGGTAAAAAGGCATAAAATATACAAAAATCATTTTTACTTGTAATAAGCTCAGGGTTGCTGGGTGACCAGCACTCACCCAGCATCCTCGGATTGTCCTGTAAGTCAAACCTGATTTCTATGTTTCCTTTAATCAAGGAATTCCTGTACATAAAGAAGAAGGAGGGGGGTGTTCCCTGGTGGTGCAGTGGTTAAAAATCCGCCTGCCAGTGCAGGGGACACGAGTTCAAGCCCTGGTCCGGGAAGATCCCACATGCCGCGGAGCAACTAAGCCCGTGTGCCACAACTACTGAGCCTGTGCTCTAGAGCCCGCAAGCCACAACTACTAAAGCCCATGCACCTAGAGCCCGTGCTCCGCAACAAGAGAAGCCACCGCAATGAGAAGCCTGCGCACCCCAACGAAGAGTAGTCCCTGCTCGCCACAACTAGAGAAAGCCAGCGTGCAGCAACAAAGACCCAACACAGCCAACAATAATAAATATTTTAAAATATCTTTTTTTAAAAAAAGAAGGAGGGAAAGAAAAAGAGGGAGGATTCAGCATTGTGATAAGGAGTAAAAATTATTTTTAGAATATTATGCATAGTGCCTGGCCCATGATAGAGGCTCAATAAATGCTAATTATTGATCTTTACTATTCTGCCTTATCTTTCCAAGGCTTCTCTACCAGCAGGATACAAATGAGGTCAAACTTACTGGGCGACTTAAATTTCATTGACTGCTTGGCTGGCTCACATCTGCAGAACCTTCAGGCATCCTTCACTGTAAGTTCCACGCCACTTCTGGGACTCTCCAGACGTGTCTCTCAGGTGTCTAAGAACTAGCCCGCTGCCTGCCCTGCAGGTCTGCCTGTGCCCTGCCTATCACCAGAATGCCCTTCAGCTGCCATGGCCTGGGAAGCTACACCTGATGGAGACGGGGAGGTCCAACCTCTCTGCCACCCACCTGCTCTGATGTCCTGAGCAAAGCTGACAACAGGGTGTGGGGCGAGGACCAGCTCTGTGTTACCAACTGTGGGAGGGATGCTGAGCAGGGCTGCTTGTGACCTCCTGTGTTAGAAATTTACAGACAGAATTACCATTTTTAAAAAGGTGTCGACGTTGTCTTTACTCTCCCTAGGAAACAGACAAGCACCTGCATCCCAGGGGCTGGGCTGGGATGCGGATGAGTAACTACCTATACACTGGATTCTTCACTCTCTTCAGCAGTGAAGGCTTTGCTGTCAGGGCCAGTTTATTGCCCTCAAACCTCTTCTCTTGGGAGGTCTTCTCCCCTGCGGGTCTGTTCAGCTCCCTACAGAGTCAGCCCATAGCGGGCCCAGCCGGCGTCTCCTCCAGCAGGTTCTTCTGCCTGTGCAAACAGGCTGCTGCAGGTCCACTCCTTGTCTGCTGGTCATTTAGGCTCAGACCCCGCCAACCACTGCTTCAGGCCTGTTCTATGAAGCACCGCTCCTGTATCTCCATCCTCCAGGAACTGGCCACTGTGGTTGCCCCATGTTCTGCCCAGCTCCTGCTGGGACTGGGCTCTTTCTGCCCCAAAGTGACAATTCTGATAAATGAGAAGCCTGGCCTCTCAGGCGGATGGAAAGAAACCAGTATGTAGTGAGCACCCCGCTAATGCCAGGCATGTGTCCAGCCACTCTCTCTCCTCACTGTCCTAGGATTCCCCTTTTGCAGCGGGAGTGACCGGAGCTTACTTGGCCCTAGGCAGTGGCCAGACCTCAAACCCAACTCTGGCTGAATCAAAGGTCCATGCTTCCCAGAGATTCGCTGTCTCTGTGTCCCCTGAGGGAATCTTTGCTTGTAAATGGTCACACCTCATGGTGTCATGAGAGGTATTAGAACTCCCTCAAGAGCTAGGCTAAGTGTGACTCAGCGTAACACAGTTCTGGCCACATGTTCCTCCCTCATGGCCCCTAAACTGGCCCTGGACCCAGGCTCCATCCACTGGTTACTCTGGCACCTTTCTGGGGGTCTGCAGTAACTGTCCACGGCCCCTCCTTGCGTGTGTGTTTCCTCCTGAACTCCAAGGTCCTGATACCTCCTTCAGTGAACCTCCAGTGTCTCCAAGGGACCAAGGTCCCCTGAGAACACTGGACCCCCTGGTGGCCTTCCTAGTGATATCTACTCTTTTATTCCTGATACTGGTAGTTTTTGCTCCCCATCACCCCTCTCTGTTAATTTAGCTAGAGCTTTATGCATTTTGTTGATATTTTCATTTACATTGTTTATTGTTTTTCTGGTTTCACTTTCATTGATTTTTGCTCTTATCTTTATGTATTCCTTCCTTCTGTTTACTTTTGGTTTAGTTTGTTCTTCTTTTCCAATTTCTTAAAAAAAATGTTTTTTAATTAATTTATTTTATTTATTTTTATTTTTGGCTGCATTGGGTCTTTGCTGCTGCGCACAGGCTTTCTCTAGTTGCGGTGAGCGGGGGCTACTCTTTGTTGAGGTGCACGGCTTCTCATTGTGGTGCCTTCTCTTGTTGCAGAGCACGGGCTCTAGGCGCACGAGCTTCAGTAGTTGTGGCACATGGGCTCAGTAGTTGTGGCTCCCGGGCTCTAGAGCTCAGGCTCAGTAGTTGCGGCACATGGGCTTAGTTGCTCCGTGGCATGTGGGATTTCCTGGACCAGGGATCGAACCCGTGTCTCCTGCATTGGCAGGCGGATTCTTAACCACTGTGCCACCAGGAAAGCCCTCCCATTTCTTAATGTGGAAGCTTAGACTATTGATTTGAGACTTTATTTTCTAATATGAGCATTTGATGCTATAATTTTTTTTCTCTAAGCACTTCCAATTGTTATAACTTATATTTTCATTGTTATTCATTTAAAAATATTTTCTTATTTCCCTCAAAACTTCCCTTACTTCTTTGATCAATGGACTATTTAGAATAGTGTTATTTAGTTTCCAAATGTTTGGATCTTTTCTGGCTATCTTTCTGCTTTTGTTTCTTTTCTTTAATTCTATTATGGTTGTACACACTTATTACTGTCAACATATTTAGTGTGTTTTCAATTTTTTTTTTTTAATTTAGGGTTTATGTAATGGCCCAGAATATGGCCCATATAGGTACTTTAAAAGAATGTGACTTTTGCTGTTTTGGAGTGGACTGGCATCTGTTGATAGAATTTCCCTGAGAACCAGTCAGTTTCCTGTTTTTTTGTTAACTCATTTTAGATTGTATTCTAAACAATTTGGTATTATGTTGTAGGAGTCTGGGTCCTATTCACATCCTCTGGAGATTTTTGGAGTTTTCCCCAGAAAAATATCTGGAGAATATTGATTTTGTTTGTTTGTTTTAGCAACTAATTAACCTCACTAGGTACAAATCACAAGTTCTGTGGAACAGTGGTCTCATCTCAGGTCAGGTCTCAAAGTGGTTGTGATGTTGCTTTGGGTCTGACTCATGCATGTCCAGCTTGGGCACTAAGCCCAGAACTAAAGCCAAGTGTTAGTTTGTACACAGAATTAGTGTACAATTAGTGTACAATTCTGGCCTCTCCAGGGTTTCCTGCACACTCTCCAGTTCCCAGGGCCATCAGTACCAGGTTCCTCTGGCTGGAGAGATGGGCTCCTCATAGCATTTATTTGGATCACTCTGTTCTACAGTTGCATGTGACTGGCACTACATTCAGGGCAAAGCAGTGAGGTAAGAGAGAGAAAACAATAATAGAGATTTCTTCCATACTCTTTGGAACACAGAGAACCCTTTTGCCAGATCCTCTGACCAGAGAGACTGAGTTACTTTTTTTTTTTTTTTCCTCAGTGCTTTAGGTGTTCATGCCACGGCCACTGCCATGAAGTTCCAGACTGGGACCACCTTTGTGTTAGAAGTAGGAGAAAAAGAAGAGGAAAAAATTGAGATGTGTTCCACATTTTTCAGGTTGCAGGGGGCCCCCTTTCTTGCTTTGGTTGAAAAAGGTAGGTTCAGAGTTCTGATGTCTGTGTCTGCTGCCCAGTTCCATAACTGGGGCCACTTTCCCATGAGAGGAGTGAAATAAAGGAGGAGAAACAACCCAAAATACTGGTTTTTCTTCAATTTTTGACTTTCCTCTTCAACCTCCCTCCTATTGCTTATTTTTCAGATTCCTTAAGTAGTTGTGTTTTGCTGTATTGGTTTTAGCCATAATTAGTGAGAGAAAGAGCGTGTAGAGGGCTTACTTCACCTTGACCAGCAATAGCAGCTGCAGAAACATTAATACCTAATATTGAATTCTATACATAACTTGTATCTCCCTGTCCTTTCTTCTTTGGGAAGGCTTTTTTTTTCGGTACGCGGGCCTCTCACGGCTGTGGCCTCTCCCGTTGCGGAGCACAGGCTCCAGACGCGCAGGCTCAGTGGCCATGGCTCACGGGCCCAGCCGCTCTGCGGCATGTGGGATCTTCCTGGACCGGGGCACGAACCCGTGTCTCCTGCATCGGGAGGCGGACCCTCAACCACTGCGCCACCTGGGAAGGCTTTTAAAAATGCTGAATATGTGGGAATCGTGGAGACATGGGAATTTGACTTCTGCTTTTGCTAGGAGAGGTGCTGAGAACTTCATCAGGGGGGTGTTGTCTGTTAGTCCACATGCAGCTCCTTTGCAAATTGGTAGCTTCAACCTCCCATGTCATAATGATCCAGTGTCCCATCCAGTGTTCATATGTGTTTTTGTGTTTATGTTCACATTCTGGAAATACACGGTGCCTGTAATACTAGGTGTAATTGTTGGTTTATTTGTCTGTTTCCTCCTTGAGGGTCCCTGAGGGCAGAGAATTCATCACTGCCCTCTGAGCTCCTTCCATTTTCTGGCACATGGCAGGAATGTGATCTTTTTTTTTTAAATAGTATGATTTTGCCTTAAAAATAACTTTCAGATTCTTGGCATGAGTGAACGCAATTTTCATGTCTGTTAACCATGTCTGATAATAATAATCTGTCACATATCTCTGAGAACTATCCTGTAATCACAGGCTCTCATTCCTAAGAAAGGGTCAACAGTTCACAAACACCAGTGTCCTGGAGCTGCCGGACATGGTCACACTCAATATTCTCTACTTCAGAGACAGGTAAACTAAAGCCAAGTGTCTCTTTACTCAACTTAAAGTTACTAGTCATCATGAAGAAGCTGAAATGGAGAATCTGAGTCAACCCAAACTCATAGTGGCAGTTCTGATCTCAATTGCCCTCAGCCGCCTAGCAGACAGCTCAATATACATTTACAAGCACTCATTTTTATTTTTGCATTAAGACATCACTTAAGAATAGGTTTTCAGACTTCCTCTGTGTCTCTGGCTGTATTAACAGTGAAATGCATGGTGTGCCATGCTTCACTGACATCACTGTGATCCCCCACTGCCATATCATTTCCATCCTATTGTGGAGCAAAAGTCTTAAAAATATTTTTTTAGTTTTAAAAAACAGAGCATTTACATTCTGCTGGTTTATGAGTGCAAAGCAATTTTATGTTATTTTCCAAGTCTTTTACATACTTGGGGAACTTTGCCTTCGAGAGAGATCAGCAAGATGTCACATCAGCCATTCACCCATGTTCTAAAGCGAGCACCTGCCCTGTCCGGCTGAATGCATATCATTCATCATATCACCAGAAACAGCTCCACACCCTCAGGAGCTACATGGAATCGCACACAAAACTCATACTGTCACGAAATTGCCTCAGATGGGAACTTGATTTCCTCCAGAGCATTTTAAATTCCAGCAAATGGGCACTAGTAAACAAATAAACAGGAAATGCTCAAAGGCCTGTGCCCTTGACTTTTGTTCAACGATAATCCTGTGCTTGACCCAGCAGGGAAGCCTATAGTTTGGACAGCAGAAACCTGAACTTCCCCAAGAGGAAGCAGGATCCCTCAAGTCTGCCAGTAAGTCCGGCACGGAGTCAGCTGTGGGACTCGGTGAGTGTCTGCAGCTCCCCACTGAGTCACTTCTTAATGAGGAATAGAAAGAACAGGAATCCCATTATGGGCTGGAGCTCCTGGGTGTACAGAATGACCCATGTGCCTGCCTTCCTTTCCCTCTCCACTGTTGTACCAGCTGAGACTCGTTCCCCACCCCGAGGTTCAGCCCTGCCATGCACCCCCAGGCCTACACCCTCAGGCTTACACCAACCCTGAGAAGGTTTGGGATGAGAAGAGCTGGGTCAATTATTTGGTCAGTAATTTTTGAAGAAATTCTTGAGATGATCTTTGGAACCCAATTTCTTTAACTCCAGGGTAGATCTATCTTATATTTCCCTTGCAAAAGTTCCAAGGCTCTTATTCTCAGCAGTTATTCCTCATCCTTCATTTCTTTCACTACCCGGTCCCAAATATAAAATGACAACTCCTGGGTCCCTTACTTTCTAGATCTCTAGTTTTGTCTCCCCATCTAGGGCAGTTTGTTTTTTGTATGATTGTATCTGTGGATCAGACAGACCTGAATCTAATTTCCAGCCTTGCTCCTCTCTAGCTAAGGGATATTAGGAAGATACTTGACATCTCTGATATCCAAGTTTCTCACCTGTGAAACATTACTAAGTTGTTCTAAAGATTAAATAGCTGATGTATAAAGTGACACAGTGCAGAGTAGGCCTATCAGTTATGGCTTATTATTATCATTATTACTATTATTATTTTTAGGAGTATATGCCTGTCCATTTCCTCCATGACTGTTGGCCTGGTTTCCAATCTTCCTCAGATTCACTTTTCTTTTTTCTTTTTCTTTTATTGAAGTATAGTTGATTTACAATGCTGTGCCAATCTCTGCTGTACAGCAAAGTGACTTAGTTTCACACATATATACATTCTTTTTTAAATATTCTTTTCCATTATGGTTGATTCCAGGAGACTGGATAGAGTTCCCTGTGCTGTACAGTAGGACCTTGTTGTTTATCCACTCTGAATGTAATAGCTTGCATCCACCAGCCCCAAATTACCAGTCCATCCCTCTCCCTCTCTCTCCCTTGACAACCACAAGTCTGATCCCTATCAGACTCACCTTTCCTAATCACACATCACTGAGGCCATAACTTAAAGAATCTGTCCTTGGCCCAGCTCTCACATTCAGATTTATTCTTTACTTTCACCTAAACTTGGTGGTCATCCATGGACTACTGGCCCTAACTGAATTACTTACCCTGCTTCTTCTCTGCCTGACCTGTCCTTTTATTTCCTGAGCCTCTAATTTATTTACACAAGAGAGAAAGATTGCACAGTATAAACTCTGCTTCCCTCAAAGGTAAATATTAATATCTTGTATTATTCAGTAAATGACTGGATGCTGGTTGTTGTGCATCCATCTATTAAAACAGTGGAATAAATAAATTGATTGTTCTGTTTTTCTCTACTTGACTGATGAGCTCTTTGTGTCTGAACAGACATTCACATTAAAACTATGGTCAATGGTTTTGTGGATATAACCAATAATGATAAAGTTTTTAATTGTCTTTGGATTTGAGTTAGTTCACATTTACTCTCTGAGATGGAAAGGCCTTTAATGGTACTGCCACACGGAGCATCAGATCGAGATTAGGTAGAGAGGGACCTTACACTGAGTCATAAGAGTAAGGCCCCTTGCCTGAGCACTAGAATAATGACTGCATTAGTAGGATGGAGTCATCAATCTATAACACCGGAAAGGAAAGGCTCTTTAATCAACTTTATGAAGTTAATAAAGGTAGAGTTAAGAATGATTGGACACACACAGAAAAAGAAGTGTAAAAAGTTCATTATAGCATTAACTTGAGCAAAAGTATTTGCAACAACCCTAGGCATTATATTCTCATTTCCCCTCCCTTTAAAGGAGAGGATAGTTCTTTTAAATATGGATCACTCAGCTCCTTCTCTTCGGCATGCTTTGTGGCTTTGTGTCATTCACGGCGCATGTAGGTCTAAGCTTGATGGCATTCTTTGTGTCAAAACTATTTTTAATGACTGTAAAACCATCAAACTTCAAATTTTAAAGAAAAGAAGTTCTATCCTATACATTGCTAACAGGCCCTCCTCCTTTCGCCTCCTTTTCCTCCCTCCCTCCCTTCCTCCCTCCCTTCCTTCCTTCCTACCTCCCTGCCTCCCTCTCTCCCTTCCTCTCTCCTTTTCCTTCTTCTTTATAAAACACATGCTGTTAAGTAGGTGTTATGGGTTGAATTACGTCTTTCTGAAATTCATATGTTGGAGTCCTAACCCCCAGTACCTCAGAATGTGACTATATTTGGAGACACAGTCTTTAAAGAGGTAATTAAAGTAAAATGAGTTCATTAGGGTGGTCCCTAATCCAATATGACTGCTCTTATGAGAATAAGAGATTAGAACACAGAAATATACAGAGGGGAGACCAGGTGAAGTCAGAGGGAGAAGACGACCACCTGTAAGCCCAGGAGAGAGGCCTCAGAAGAAAGCAACCTTGCCAACACTTTGATCTCAGACTTTTAGCTTCCAGAACAGTGAGACAATTAAGTTTCTGTTGTTTAACCCACTCAGTCTAGGTATTCCCCAGGCATGGTCGTTGTGTGTCATTTCACTGCTCTTTGTTCTGGTCAAGAATGTCTGTCACCTTCCTTTGAGTGGAAATGAGTCGCCAAAGGGCAAATGCCTAGGCAATATTAAAAACCTACTATGATCCTGGATCTTTGAGGATTTAGTCCCAGGGATAAGTTAGTGAATATAAAGCTAATGTAAAGTACAGCCAGTAAAATATCAAATATGCTGTGTGGCACAAGAAGTATTGTAGTGGTTTAGGGAAGAGTTCACATTAAGTGACAAGAAAGGCTCCAAAGTGGGAAGATTTGAGCTGGACTTCCAAACATAGGTAGGAAATGGTAGTGGAGAGATTGGAGAAAACAAAGAGAAATTAGTGTGAACCAAAATGTGGACGTGCTCAGAAGACAGGGCAAAGTCTTCTGGTTCAATTTGTTTAGGTGAGCAATGGGAGATGAGACTGGAAAGGTAGACCTAGATTGCACTGTGGAAAGGTCTTCAGTGTCAAGTAAAGACATTTGCCCTGTGAAGAGTGGGAAGCAATGGAAAGTTCTGAGTAGAAATGTAGCCTGAATGTATGGCAGCCAGTATTTAGGAAGATTAATCCATTATGAGATAGACGATGGTACAAAGGGAGGAATTGCTGGAGACAGGGGCACAAGGTAAGTTCCTCCCATTGTCCTTATACAAAGTGAAAAGGAAGCTAATGAGGGTTGTGTATCTGAGTAGGAAAGGAAAGGACAAAGCAAGCTTTCCTGAAGGCATCAACAGGAGGTGGCTGCCCATAGGGCTGTAGGAGAGTGAGGTGACTGACTATTCAAGTTTTGATTGAAAAAGGCCACATTAGCCATTATTATTTCCATTTTACTAATGGAAATATCAAGGCACAGTAGATTTGCCTATGGGTATTCAAATTATCTAAGCCAATGAAAACAAAAGTTCCTACTCACTTGTCCTCATTGGTAGGTAGCCTCTATCACATCTTCTACTGCCATGATCTCACTTTTAAAGTATTATCATTAAAATGTCCCTTCCCAAATAACTCTTGTTATTCCTTTATTGTTGCAATCTCTGTATGCCTTCACTCATAAATCCTAATCTCTTTTACTCTCAAACCATCACATCTATTATTTTTCATTTTATCAGAGACATATGGAAGTGGTGATGATTCCCTCAGAAAAAGTGTATCAGCTGCAACTACCACAAAATAGCTTTTTAGTAAGCACCTACTTTAAAGACTCTCTGATATATATGGCGTTTAATCTCCACAGGAGCCTGTGGGATAGGCAGTATTATCCTCATTTTATAAATGATTAAATGGATGTTCATATGGATTAAATTACCTAAGGTCAAATGGCTATTAAGTGGCAGAGCCATGGCTCCAACCCAGGTCTGCTTGTCCATGCTCTTCCAGCATGACCATTGCTAAGATAGAGAAGAAAGGATCAAGAAGACAATTTGCCACGGTTTTTAGGCTAGTTCTTCAAGGTTACCACTATCTGTCTCTTCTAAGTGTATCCAGGATTTTTTTCCCATTTTTAAAATTGGGTTGTTTGGGCTTCCCTGGTGGCGCAGTGGTTGAGAGTCCGCCTGCCGATGCAGGGGACACGGGTTTGTGCCCCGGTCCGGGAAGATCCCACATGTCATGGAGCAGCTGGGCCCGTGAGCCATGGCCGCTGAGCCTGCGCGTCCGGAGCCTATGCTCCACAATGGGAGAGGCCACGACAGTGAGAGGCCAGCTTACCGCAAAAAAAAAAAAAATTGGGTTGTTTGTCTTACTGTTGAGTTGCAAGAATTCTTTTTAAGTGCTGGTTACAAGGTCTTTCACATGTATATATTTTTAAGAGTAGTTTTAGGTTCACAGCAAAATTGAGAGGAAGGTACAGAGATTTCCATATATCCCTGCACCCACACAGGCACAGCCTCCCTCAATATCAACATCCCCCACCAAAGGGGAATATTTATTACAGGTGATGAACCTACACTGACACATCATAATCACTCAAAGTCCATAGTTTACATTAGGGCTCACTCTTGGTATTGTACATTCTATGGATTTGGATAAATATATAATGACTTATATCCATTATTATAGTATTATACTGAGTATTTTCATTGCCCTAAAATCCTCTGTGCTCCATTTACTCATCCCTCTTTCCCCACACCTTTACCTTTGGCAACTACTGAAACTTTTACTGTCTCCATAGTTTTGCCTTTTCCTGGTATCATACTGTTGGAATCATATAGTATGTTGCTTTTTAAGATTAGCTTCTTTCACTTAGAGATATATATTTAAGGTTCCTCTATGTCTTTTCATGGCTCAATAGCTCATTTCTTTCTAGCACTGAATACTGTTCCATTATCTGGATGTTTATTTATCCATTCACCTACTTAAGGTCATCTTTGTTGCTCCCAAGTTTTGGCAATTATGAATAAAACTGCTATAAACATGTACAGGGTTTTGTGCGGACATAAGTTTTCAACTCCCTTGGGTAAACACCAAGGAGTGCAATTGCTGGATCGTATGGTAAGAGTGTGTTTGTAAGAAATTGCCCAACTGTGTTCCAAAGTGACTGGAGCATTTTGCATTCCCACCAGCAATGAACGAGTTCCTGTTGCTCCATATCCTCACCAGCATTTGGTGTTGTCACTGCTCTGGATTTTGGCCTCTGGGATCTGTTTTAAACATCTATGGTAAAACACAGATGCAGCAATGACTGTCATGAAAAAAGAAGTTTACTCACAGCTTCCAAGAGGAGAGGGCACTCTATGCACCCACATGGAGAAGCATCAAGGCCCATCAGGAGGCAGAGGAAGGTGGGGGGAATGTACACATGCAAGAGGCTTGCTTGTGGTTTCTGTGGGAAGAAACAGGCAAAGTAGGGTAAATAAGTCTAGGATTGGCTAGTAGACTCTGGGGCATAGGGGCTGTCCCTAGTTGTCTGGAACCTGGCCCTGTGGTGATTAGGGTGGGTGGGTAATGGCCTGGAATCTGAGATCATATAAACAAGGACCTGCTATATAGCACAGGGAACTCGGCTCAATATTCTGTAATAACGTAAATGGGAAAAGAATTTGAAAAAGAGTGGATACTTGTATAGGTATAACTGAATCACTTTGCTGTACACCTGTAACTAACACATCGTTAATTATACTCCAATATAAAATAAAAATTTTAAAAATTAAATGGAGGAAATGGAAAGGAAAATAAAACTGTATCTGTATTTTGCTAAAAAAAAAAGACATGTGGAGGTATGGACTCAGGATTGGTTAGTTTGCATATGAAAGGTGTGCTTGCAGTTGTTTGAGATCTCTAGGAATTAGCTAACCCTGGGAGGGAGGGCCTGACCCAGTCCCTCCTGGGTCAGCAAGTCCCCAGATATCAAAGCATCAAAATGGAGAAAATAAAAATCATGGTTAATATACTGTCCTTATCACTGCCCCTTCTGCCATGTAAGAAGTGCTTACAAACTACTTAACTGAGTTAAACTGGATTGAATTCAGGGTCTGTGTGTGTTATTAAAAAAAGTCACCAACATAAACTCCTTGAAGGCCTTCCTTGAAAACATATTGAATGGAAACTTCCTTACTTTTCAAATGACTGACAGCATATGCTGCTAGACAGTCTATTTGCTAACCATTTTCACTTTTGTTTTGCAACAATCGATGTTTTCATTATTTCATCTATCTCCTAAAATTTCTTGTGAAGATAGACTTCTCTAGAACTCCAGCACTTACGTACTTCCCACCTGAATCTAAGATTTTCTGCCATTTTGACATTTTTGCTTATTTTAAACTGCTTCACTTTTCTCCTCCCCCTGAAGTAAAGGTGTCAGTAGCAACGAGTCATTCACAGATGATGGGCATTTAAGAGCCAAAAGGCCTTAGAGATGGTCTGAACTAGAGTGAGTTGCCTGCAAAAGAGGCTTCTGCTGGCCAGGTAAGAGAGCAGTAGCTGCAAACAGAAAAGATAGATATCCATCATGAAAGAGTGGATTCCATCTGAGCAATATTGTCATATGCTCAGTTACTTTTTAAATTTTAAGACCCTATTGATTTCCCTTATTTGCCCAGTTCTGGTTCTCCATGGAAACCATGCACGTGGGATCTGTTTGTATATATAAATTCATTCTGAAAATATTTACCAAGTACTTATGAAAGCCAGGCACTGAGCTAGGTCTTGGGCATGCAAAGAAATGTTTTCCTATTAAGGCATGTTTTGTACCCCTAGGGAAAACTTTCACCAGCAAAGCCCCCTGGGGACCCCGGGAAAAATAAGATGGAATCTAGATGTTAAGGCCTAACCTCTTCTTTTGTGCTTAGTCTAGTTCCACTTGCCTATACATGGTCATATGCAGAGGCCTTGCACCTAACATGTCAGATTAGCGTTCCCAGCGCGAACCGATGTGCTGAAGCGCTGAGCACTGACACTCAACTCAAGACGGCAGCGGGCCGTGTGCAGAGACACTGCGCCCGGCACTGCGAGCTGGAGCCCCGAGCAGCGTGACTGCACCTGCCCGGCGAGAACTCCCTACCCCCCACCCCCAGACCCTATAAAGCAGCCCTGTCTGGAGAGCACAAACCTAGAACACAAGCTCGCACCTCTCCGTTCTCTGATTAAAGAATGAAGCTTTCCTTTGCTTCCGAACCAAACTCGGTCATGTTCTATTGGCGTGAGCAGCACCGGGCAGGAAGACCCTTGTTGGGCTCCAACTCGAAAGGGTTGGAAACAAAATGAAGGTTAACAGAGTGAAAGCCACCAAAATGTTGTTGATCCTGCAGTGGGAGTCTTCATCACTATAGTGGAGACGTAAAGGAGGAAGCAGAAATTTTATTCCTGCCTATTTTTCTGATCTGGAGAACTGAATAGGTGACTTTGTGAAAAGTCTTTGTATACTTTTGCTGAACTCTCGTATTTATCTTCTTTTTTAAAAAAATTTATTTAATTTTTGGCTGCATTGGGTCTTCGCTGCTGCACGCGCGTTTTCTCTAGCTGCTGAGAGCGGGGGCCACTCTTCATTGCAATGCGCAGGCTTCTCATTGCGGTGGCTTCTCTTGTTGCGGAGCACGGGCTCTAGGCGCGCGAGCTTCAGTAGTTGTGGCTCGCGGGCTCCGGAGCGCAGGCTCAGTAGTTGTGGTGCACGGGCTTAGTCGCTCCGCGGCATGTGGGATCTTCCCGGACCAGGGCTCGTACCCGTGTCCCCTGCATTGGTAGGTGGATTCCCAACCACTGCACCACCAGGGAAGCCCTCATATTTATCTTCTAATGTCTGATGCTGCCATAGACTCAGACAGTTAAAAAAATTGTTATAATGCCAAATTTCTTGCCTTATCAATAATGTTCATTTTCCTGCAGGAGGGGGTGGTTCTAGACAAAACAATCTCTTCATTGAGGGTCTCTTTCTACTTCTCTATGACCTTACTTCTGGCTCAGGAGGGCTGTGGGCACACCCAGTATGAGGATGGATTTGTGTGTGTGTCAGAAAATTTGTTAAGTATGAAAGTATCTAACAAAGAATATCATTTCATGTGAGTGTGTGTGAATCCATAATTACAAACCACCTAAGATGAGAAAGTGGCATTAGCTAAAATATTATAAAGTCGAAGTTTAAGTTTCTTTTCTCTTGGGTGGTGGTAATAGTAGGAAAATAATGCCCAGAAAAAAAATCACCTGTTGTGGTAAGTACAGCCATAGTCAATACAGTGAGCAGTGTTGAAAACCTGGGTAGGTTGAGACTGAATCCCCAGCCTAAGCAGATAATCTGAGAGATTGGTCTCACAAGCCAAGTTTTATACTATGACTGTCCACGTCATGGCTTTACCCAATTAAGTGAAAAGGAGCTTCTGGGAAGCGGTTCCAACAGGAGGCAACCCAGACAACTACTGTCTTTCATCTGCCTCAACCACCAACCACCTCCTACCTTTCCCTCCACATCTTCCCCTCTTCCACCATCCCTTCCCTTCTCCTCACCTTGCTTCCAGCAGCAGGAGTGAGAGGTAGGAAAAAGAGCGAGAACTACTTACTAAAGAACCAAGCCACAAACCTTTGCCTCTGTTTACCTTTTTTATATCTCACTCTCTCAAGGTAAAGTCATCTACAAGAACAGGAATTTAGAAAAATATTTGCAAACTCCATCTAGAAGTAAACCGAAACAGCCACCTTTGCCATTCTCCACCCAACTATCCTGTGACATTAGGTAAAATATGTACACAGGACATCAACTCCCTTGATGGTATTCATTTCCATCTGAAAAGCAGTTATTTTTCTTTTTCAATTTGCTTTGCCTTTACTGGTGAGAAGTTAATCAGAAGGCAAACTCTGGAGGCCTGAGACTGTTGGGTTTCTTATTTTACACCTGAAGGGAAAGCCCACTGAGTAAATTCTGAGTTATTTTAAAACTTAAAGCAACATGATACCACTACGCTATAGTTACCAGCTATTTTGCGGTATAAGCCATAAGGTCATATATTTAGGCTGTGCTCATATTCTGTTTCCAGCATAATGGCTTTTTAAAATTAAAGACACAGAATTAGCCCTGACCAAAGAAACAACGCAGTAGCAAAGATTCCCCAAATTGACATAGCAAAATATTGATAACAGACTCTAGAGGGGACAGACAGTCCCTAAGGAATAAAGAAAATGTTGAGTGGAGAATAGAAACACCACCCAAGCAGCACTTGCTCTGTGCTGTGCTGATCTTCAATCAGTTCCTGGACTTTAGCAAGAACAACAACAAAAAGAACAAGAAACAGCTTAACTGGACACTTACTCTGTTTTATATGCTTTACATGTATTACCTCATTTTTTTCTTCAAAAGATATACCTTTATTATCTCCATTTTGTAGATGATAAAACTTTAAAATGTTAAATAAATTGCCCAGCTAGTAAGTGATAGAGCAGGGATTCAAACCCCATCTTAATTTAGATACCAATATTTTGAACTTGATCCCCAGAGCACCTAATACAGTGTTGGATACTTAAAAATAATTAAGAATATGTTGATCCATTTTGGGGATAATTTAGCTGTATAGTAGGGACAGCAAACAGGAAAAGTGACCTAAAGGGATCACTCACCATTCTGTCTTTAAATTTTTCTGGTTATTTTCCACATTATTCCTTCATGCAATATTTGCTGAGCTTTTACTATGTGCCAGGTACTGTGCTGAGTGGAAAACAGAAATAAATGACACAAATCCTGCATGTAAGTAGCTCCCAACTCAATGAAAGACTCCCAAGGGTAATCAGGTAAACGATCAAAAAACATGGCAAGTGGGGCGTCACCAGCAGACCATGGAGGAGCTGGTCAGGACTGGCTTCCAGGAGGAGGAGGCTTCTGAGCAGAGATGTGAAGGATGAGCAAGAAGAGGAAGTGGGAGAACAGGTAAGATCCTAGTAGACTGAGAGGAGAGTGTGAGCAGGAAAAAGAGACGCTGGGGATTTCAAGCAGTTCATTGTTGCTGAAGTGAAAGTGCCGTGTTGGGAGTATCAATGGTCCTGAACAGGGAGGCAGGGACAAAATTGGACAGAACCTTCTAAGGCATCGGAGGTGGGAGTTGGGTGGAAGAAATAGCAGAGATGTGGTGGCTAAGGGAGAGAAGCCAGGAATTATTCTTCAATCACTATCTGCGAGATAATCACAACTAAAAAAGTGTAGTTCGTGTCCTTGAGTTCTGTTCATTTCTCCCTGGATTTCTCCCATTTTCTATTAAAACACATGCAGACTAGCTCCTTAACACTTTTTGTACCTCTTTCATGACAAATGTTATAATATTTCATAGCCAGCAGATGGCACTAGGCATATATAAACATTTTGTGAACAGTAATTTTTTAGTGGACATTCCCTCCTACTTATTCCAAAAGAAAATTTTTGTATAGTGCAGCAAATCATTTTATTAAATATGGGGAATAAACATGAACTATATTTCAGCTTAAGATAGCTTTGCTTTTCATAATATTGTAGAGAGTGTCTAATAAAGCCCAACTGTTCATTTAAGATAACTGGACTTAGAGTAATTTTGTGACCAAATTTCAGTGTTTAATTTACTAAGCTTCGATGGTTTGAATGACCAGCTGCTATGCTTCACAAAGGACTTTTCTCCATTCTGGGAACTCTGAGGTTTGACTAGGGTCCAGGGTGTGAGAAAGACTGGGCATCTGATAAGACATGCAGCCCCCTCTCCTGCCAACAGCTACCGTGATATAGCCCAAAAGGGATCACACTCAGGGCCTCAGTGAGCTTCTAAAAAGAAATTTCCCTGGTGGCACCATCTCTGAGTGGTCAGGAAAATTCAGGGAAAACTAGCATGGGTGAAGGAGTGAAACTAGGTTTTCCTATAGTCAGTCAGGTTTTGTTTGTTTTGGTTTTGGGTTTTTGTTTGTTTTTTTGTATTTATAAGCCCTGCACACACAGAGAATAGCAGAATCTCTCCAGAATCCCCGACAGACTGAGACAAAGGCCTGAACTTGCTCTGCTTGTGATCTGGGCTGGCAATCCACCTAAGTTAGTTCAGGTTCTCCAGGAAACACGCTGAGATGGAGTAGGGAGGGCAAGAGGCTTATTGGAAGGGGGATCAGCTGTTAGAGCAAGAGGGAGCTGGACTGGGTGGGAAAGATTTTAAGAGTGAGGCAGATCTGACACCTATGACAGGAGGCGCAAGCAAGGAGAGCCTGGGGATCTGACCAGGTCTTGGCTTACTCAGTGAGGAGCTCCAAAGTCCAGCACTGGGCAGAGACGGCCAGGCCCTGGTACCCTGCTATGCCCAGTCACTGGCTGGGGACTGCCCAGAAGAGTGTGACCTTGGCTTGGACGCTAGTGGCAGATGCAGAAGGGGCTGCAGTTGGAGGCTATCAGTAAACTGTACTCCTGTAGCTGGACAGTTAGTTTTTTCCCGGAAGAAGATCCGAGGGCTAGTGCACCTTTGTGGCTGCCACACTAGCCTAGTTAAAACAACCACTATTCATGTTAAGATCCCCTTTGTATTCCTTAGGTCTTTCTAGGATGAAGCTGTGTGAACAGGCTACTTCTTTTCCAGTAGTTGAGGTGCTATTTCTGTACAGATGTTAACTCCTAGATGCTTGGGTCATGATTCAACCCAGAATATTCCATGAAGGGGCCTTCAGTTTCATTTGAAGAATTCTCAATATCCATATATGAATTATATACATAGCTCTTTTATGGAATTAAAAAAATAAAAGACCACTGTCTACAAGTGTTCAAAAGTTACAAATGAATTTTAATCTCAGGCAAGCATGATAAGGAAGTCAGTGTTTGCAAAGGCTCCTCTAACATAAGGCAAAGTCAAATATAAGTGATTTTGTTATTTGCTCTTTTGGATTAATAATTCTTAGATCTTCCTTGTTAACATCCTCAAAGTTGACTCAATGTCTAGATTGTGTGTGTGGTGCTTTATAATGCACTTCCATGTGGAACATCTTGTTTGATGCTCACAATTCAAGGTATTCAAGGTGAGGAAGGTATTATAACCAATTTACAGATGAAGAAACAGAGCCTAAGAGTTAACATATTGGAGAGTGAGGCATGTACGACTTTCCACTCCAGAGGCCTAGCTTCCCTTGAGACCCTGCTACTCGCAGGATCTGCTCCTCTCTCTCCAACTTATGGTAAATACCTCAACACCCATGTGCTCTCACTGAACCAAAATGCAGTTCCTGGATTGAGCCACCTCCCTCAATGGTCCTGTGCTGTTACACATGCTGCCACCTCTGCCTGGAAAGACCTCCCCGACCCTGGCCCCCTTTACTTGGTTACTTCCTACTTTCCCTTTAAGATCAGATCAAGCAGCACCTCTACTAGGAAATCTTACATGAAAGGAATCAGTCTTTCCTTCTGTTGTACCCCAGCACTGATCACAGGGTGATTATCACCTGCTATCTGAACAGACCCTTGTACATTGTATCTATACAGTTGGCAAACAATGTATTTTGAAAAGATCAAAGAAAGGACTCTTAAGAACTGCATGGCATACAAAGAGTATTACATAGCAAATATTAATACTTGGTTAGATCTCATTTCAAAGAAAAGCAACGTATCCTATTGAATATTACTGAAACTCATGCTAGAAATTTTGCTTTTGAAAAAAAGTGTCATAATGGATATATGCTTCTATTAACTGGGTACACTTTGTATTTTTTCTAATCTTTGTAGTTAACCACAGGGGGAGAAAAGGAGGTAATTTAACACAATACAAAAGAAACAGGGAGACTAACTTGAGGTTCTAATCAAGGTACTACTGAAAGTTGAGTAATAAAAATCTTGACCTTTGCAAAAGATAAAAACAAATCTAATTTGTATTTTTCCTATCTATTAAAGAACATGAATGCTTGATATACAGAGGCTATCAAAGACTGATGGGTTGCAAAAACAGAATTCTCATCACATGGAGGCTATCTTAAGGCCATGAAGAAGCTACATTACATTGCACATCTTTTTTTTTTTTTAAAGGAATCAAATAATTACTGTGAACTGTAACACAATTTCTATGAATGATGTCTTTCTTCAAAGTCTATGAACCATAATGTAATTTTTTTTCACATTTTCTAGGGAAGTATGAGTTTCTTTATGTAAAACAAATAAGATGTAATTTTGACTAGAGAAGGGCAGACCGCAGAGGAGAAAATGGTGATAAAATCTTGGGAATTGCAGAGACTGGTATTTTTTTAACATTTCTAATGATGGAGAGAAGAATCAGACAAGAGTTGTGTTTAATCTGACATATAGCAGTTTTCCAGAAGGATTTAATATCTTCTCAAGACTTCACATATATTTAAGAATTGTTGCCTTAGCTTTACTAACACTAACATCACAAATTTTCATGCCAAAATTTATTCAATGCCATTTGTTACTTACTTATTTTTTAAATAGACTTTATGTTTTACAGCAGTTTTTGGCTCACAGCAAAATTGAATGGAAAGTACAGAGACCTCCCATATACCACCTGCCCCCCAACACACACTACTTCCCCCATTATCAGCATCTCCCACCAAAGTGGTAGATTTATTACAATTGATGACTCTACACTGATGCATCATTATCACCCAAAGTCCATAGTTTATACTAGGGCACACGCTTGGTGTTTTACATTTTATGGGTTTTAACAAATATATAATAGCACATATCCACCACTACAGTATCATACAGAATAGTTTCACTGCCCTAAAAATCCTCTATGCTCTGTCTATTCATTCCTCCCTCCTCCTTAACCCCTGGCAACCACTGACTTTTTAATTATCTCCAAAATTTTGCCTTTTCCAGAATATCATATGTCAATAGTTGGACTTGCCCAGTATATATAGCCTTTTCAGATTGGCTTCTTTCACTTAATAATATGCATTTAAGGTTCCTCCATGTCTTTTCATAATAATCGATAGCTCAGTTATTTTCAGTGCTGAGTAATATTCCATTTCTGGATGTACCAAAGTTTATCCATTTATGTGCTGAAGGACATCTTAGTTGCTTCCATGTTCTGGAAATTATGAATAAAGCTACTATAAACATCCATGTGCAGGTTTTCTGTGGACATAGGTTTTCAACTCCTCTGGGTAAATACTACAGAGTGCAATTTCTGTATCATATGGTAAGAGTATGTTTACCAAACTCTCTTCTAAAGTGGCTGTACCATTTGGCATTCCTCCTGGTAATGAATAAGATTTTCTGTTGCTCCATATTCTTGTCAGCATTTGGTGTTGTTAGCCTTCAGGATTTTGGCCATTCTAACCTCTGTAATTTTTCATATTACTATTACTAAGCCCAGAGAATTAAACAGCTTTCAGGAATATATATAAACCAATTTCCACATGAAAGCTGATTCCCAAAACATAGCCAGAACAAGCAAACAGAGACCCAAGAAATTGTAAGTTATTAAGATAAGCTTAGTTATTTTCTGTATGCGTGAGCTATTTTCAAGGATTTAGCAATATTTGGTAGAATAGTACATCTATTTAAAGCACTAAAGAAGAGACCAAAGTGAAATGAGTTCTGAAACCAAGGACAGAAGTTTGCAAATCTTCTGAATGATGAGGGCTTTGGGTACTAGAAGGTGTACAAATTGCTTGAAGGCATGTTAATTCAATGCTTCCCCCAAACACTCTATCAAACAAATAAAATACATTAACACAATTTCTTTCACCACCAACCACAAAATGTAGGCAAACTTTGTTGATACTATACCTGCCAGGGAAGGAAACCGTGAGAACTGAAAAAAAAGAGATTAGTGCTTTCTATGAAAGGGATGTGTTCACAGGGCTTGCTTTTTTGTTGCTGCTGTTGGGGGTACTTAAAGGAAGCACCACATGTACACACACCCACGTGTCCTACATTCTTTCCAAATCCTTATTTTACACTCTAATGCTCTGTGTAATAAAAGCTTCCTCCATGTGGTAAAATGCTTTTTAAGCATTAATAAGTGAATTTTAGATCTTGACAGCCTGGTCTCCCTCCCTCACCTCTAAACTGTTCATGTTTTTATCTCCATTCTTGTTTAATTACTTGTCTATTTTCTCTGTATTGCTTTGGCTTTTTATTATGTGTAAACTTATGTTTTATATAAAAAATTACTGATTCTCCACTACCAATATCACAAACCTCATCATGGGTAAGCAGTTTCAGACTCTGCAGACAGCTCAAATAAGTTTTGTGAATAAACTTCAAAATGATGCCAAGGATAGAGATTGTGAAACTTGTAGATTCATATAGTTTATAGGAAATTACATTCAGCCATTTGACTTGATATTTTAGGGTCATATTCAAAGAATAGAATAAACACTCATAAATACTACAAGTTATAAATGGTATACTCATACTTTAGCAAGTAAAAAAAATAATATTGACCTCAACGTACCAAGAATTTAATATTAACAGTAACTTTGTGAGGAAGGTATCAGCATTCCCATTTTCTAATGGAAAGGACTTAGCAACAGACAGTAAATTGGGAACCTCAGTTTATATATTCAAGGATTGGGTGACAATCAACTAACATACGATTACTTAGCAGTGATATGCTCTAATGTCTTATTATAAAGAAGCATGAGTTATAAATTTTAGTTTTTTGAATTAATAACAGTAAAAGTAATGATTAAGGCTTTTCATATACAACTTTTTAGAAGATACTATAATGTAATTTTAAAGAAGCTATACCACTCCTGAAAGACCATGTATTTTCTTCTCATTACTATCCTGAATTTTCCAACTTTCCCTTAATGAATATGAACTATTTTTATAGAAAAAAAATTTAAGAAAAAATAAAAAATAATAACTGCTTTCTATCCAGTTTGTGCTGTTGAATAAAGGCACTGTCATATCATCTGCCACTTGAAGAAACTAAGTAATACATTGCACAAATGGAAGATCATCTACAATTGGAGAATTTGTTTGACTAGCAGGACCCCAGTCTGATGATGCTTGTTGAAGCACCCTAGAGCTACTGAAAGAGAATTGCAGTTTAAGAACCGCTGATGATCAAAGCTTTTACTTTGAAGGGTGTAAAATATATCACATTATAAAGTATATGTACATCTTAATTACAAAATGAAAACTTATGTACTTAACACCCAGTTAAGAACTGTAACAGGAGCATTAAAGCACCCAGGGCTCCTCCTGGATTGCATTCTCTCTTAGAAGTGATTGCCAGCCTAACTCTTGTATGAATTATGCCTATGCTTTTGTTTTGCTACACATATATCTCCTAATATTATTGTTGTTTTGTTTGCTTTTAGGCTATATACAAATACCATATATATTTACACATACATACACACACCACCTTTGATAACTTAGGTTTTTATTCTTAACCTTATATTTGAGATTCATTCCTATTGACGCATGAACAGATCATTTTCATTCCTGTACAATATTCCACTGTATGGAATTACTTTGTTTTGATTCATTCTATTGGTGGTCCTTTAGGTTGTTTTCAGCTCCCTCCACCAAGTACAAATAATGCTTCCATGAACATTCTTGTATTTGTTTTCCCTGGCATATTTGCACAGGCATTTCTTTAGGGGAAAGTTATTGGTTGCAGGGTCTATATACTTTAAAATGTATTAGGTAATAAATTATTTTCCAAGATGGCTGTATCAATATATACTCCTACTACAGCTTAGTGACAGTTCTTGTTGCCCCCTGTTCTCATAAATTCATATTATTACCAGACTTGAACATTTTGTCATGTGGTATTAATTTGCATTTCCCTATTTTCTTCTGAAAGTTTTAAAGTTCTACCTTTTTCATTTAAGTCCTTGACCCATCTTAATTTGACTTTTGTGCCTGAAGTTATATTCCTACCCATTCTTTTCAGATTTTCCTTTTATGTATCATGGTTAACAGGAATTTTCAAACGAGATTTTTCTCTTTTCCCTTATCTTTAACCCCACTCCTTTTGAGGAGACTCAACAACTCAAAGAATATAAACAGAGCTCCAGAGAACATACTTTCTAATAAGAATACAGTGAGTTTTTACTGGACAATAATGTAATGTATAAAGCTCTACTAGTTCACATGAGGCCCCAAACTGTTGAAAATTTAATAATTCTGCTTTCTGTATCCTATAAAAAACAGCCCAGATTAGATCAATAATAATGGTTTAAGAACTTTCATACATAAGACACAATTTACAAAGTTGATGGTGTCCAACCATGAAATTATGATTACTGAATCCTTATCTAAGCAGTGGCAGCACTGAGATTTTTAAACTTGGCATTTAATATTAAATATGACATACTGGATACAGTATAAAGTATATAGTATACAATAAACGATTTTAGATAGCCTGAAGCATAATGTCCAGCCTATTGAGTAGTATGAATATATATGGCATTTTTATCAACTTTATGGAATACTTAATGACAAGAGAGACTCACCAACAGTGAGTATCTGTAACACAAATGGTCTCAGGGCTAGATTGGGCTTACATAAATGTGGATTAATGTAAAGAGGCAATACATAAGAGGAAATGCAACCGTTTACAAACATGAATAAGTATCCAATCACACAAACCATAGAATAAATGCAACTTAAAATACTAATACCGGGCTTCCCGGGTGGCGCCAGTGGTTGAGAGTCTGCCTGCCGATGCAGGGGACGCGGGTTCGTGCCCCAGTCCGGGAGGATCCCACATGCCGCGGAGCGGCTGGACCCGTGAGCCATGGCCGCTCAGCCTGTGCGTCCGGAGCCTGTTGCTCCGCAGCGGGAGAGGCCACAACAGTGAGAGGCCCGCGTACTGCAAAAAAAAAAAAAATACTAATACCATTTTGGGGCTTCCGGGAAGATGGTGGAAGAGTAAGACATGGAGATCGCCTTCCTCCCCACAGATACACCAGAAATACATCTACATGTGGAACAACTCCTACAGAACACCTACTGAACGCTGGCAGAAGACCTCAGACCTCCCAAAAGGCAAGAAACCCCCCACGTACCTGGGTAGGGCAAAAGAAAAAAGAATAAACAGAAACAAAAGGATAGGGACGGTACCTGCACCAGTGGGAGGGAGCTGTGAAGGAGGAAAGGTCTCCACACACTAGGAAGCCCCTTCGCGGGCGGAGACTGCGGGAGGCGGAGCGGGGAGCTTCGGGGCCGCGG
>NW_006770496.1:3140518-3143255 GCF_000442215.2 Lipotes vexillifer | reverse complement strand
GAGCGCCGGGAGAGGACTGGGGTTGGCGGCGTGAACACAGCCTGCAGGGGGGTTAGTACACCACAGCTAGCTGAGAGGGAGTCCGGAGAAAAGTCTGGACCTGCCAAAGAGGCAAGAGACTTTTTCTTCCCTCTTTGTTTCCTGGTGCGCGAGGAGAGGGGGATTAAGAGCGCTGCTTAAAGGAGCTCCAGAGACGGCCGCGAGCCACGGCTAGAAGCACGGACCTCAGAGACGGGCATGAGACGCTAAGGCTGCTGCTGCCTCCACCAAGAAGCCTGTGTGCGAGCACAGGTCACTACCCACACCCCGCTTCCAGGGAAACTGTGCGGCCTGCCACTGACAGGGCCCTGGGATCCAGGGACAACTCACCCGGGAGAACGCACGGCGCGCGCCTCAGGCTGGTGCAACGTCACGGCGGCCTCTGCCGCCGCAGGCTCGCACCGCACTCCGTGCCCCTCCCTCCCCCGGGCCTGAGTGAGGCGGAGCCCCCGAATCAGCGGCTCCTTTAACCCGTCCTGTCTGAGCGAAGAACAGACACCCTCTGGTGACCTACACGCAGAGGTGGGGCCAAATCGAAAGCTGAGCCCCTGAGAGCTGTGAGAACAAAGAAGAGAAAGGGAAATCTCTCCCAGCAGCCGCAGAAGCAGCGGATTAAAGCTCCACAATCAACTTGATGTACCCTGCATCTGTGGAATACATGAATAGACAGCGAATCACCCCAAATTGAGGAGGTGACCTTTGAGAGCAAGATTTATGATTTTTTCCCCTTTTCCTCTTTTTGTGAGTATGTATGCATATGCTTCTGTGTGAGATTTTGTCTGTATAGCTTTGCTTCCACCATTTGTCCTAGGGTTCTACCTGTCCATTTTTTTTTCTTAATAATTATTTTTTATTTTAATTATTTTATTTTACTTTACCTTCTTTCCCTCTCTTTCTTCCTTCCTTCCTTCCTTCCTTTCTTTCTTTCTTTCTTCTTTCCTTCCCTCCTTCCTTCCATCCCTCCTTTAGACAACAAATCATCCCAAATTGAGGAAGTGGACTTTGAGAACAAGATTTATGATTTTTTCCCCTTTTCCTCTTTTTGTGAGTGTGTATGTGTATGCTTCTGTGTGAGATTTTGTCTGTATAGCTTTGCTTCCACCATTTGTCCTAGGGTTCTATCTGTCCGTTTTTTTTGTTGTTTTGTTTTAATATTTTTTTTCTTTTTATTTGTTCTTAATAATTATTTTTTATTTTAATAGTTCTTATTATATTTTATCTTATATTTGATTTTACTTTATCTTCTTTCCTTTTTCCCTTCCTTCCATCCTTCCTTCCTCCCTCCCTCCCTTCTTTCCTTCCTTCCTTCCTTTCTTTTTCTTTTTCTTTCTTTCTTTTTCTTTCTTTCTTTCCTTCTTTCTTTCTTTCTTTCCTTCTTTCTCTTTCTTTCTTTCTTTCTCTTCCTTCCTTCCTTCCTTCCTTCCTTCCTTCCTTCTAATTCTTTCTTCCTACTTGTTCCTCCCTTTTATTCTGAGCCGTGTGGATGAAAGGCTCTTGGTGCTGCAGCCAGGAGTCAGTGCTGTGCCTCTGAGGTGGGAGAGCCAACTTCAGGACACTGGTCCACAAGACACCTCCCAGCTCCACATAATCTCAAATGGTGAAAATCTCCCAGAGATCTCCATCTCAACACCAGCACCAAGCTTCACTCAATGACCAGCAAGCTACAGTGCTGGACATCCTATGCCAAACAACTAGCAAGACAGGACCACAACCCCACCCATTAGCAGAGAGGCTGCCTAAAATCATAAGTCCACAGACACCTCAAAACACACCACCAGACGTGGACCTGCCCACCAGAAAGACAAGATCCAGCCTCATCCACCAGAACACAGGCACTAGTCCCCTCCACCAGGAAGCCTACACAACCCACTGAACCAACCTCAGCCACTGGGGACAGACACCAAAAACAACAGGAACAACGAACCTGCAGCCTGCAAAAATGAGACCCCAAACACAGTAAGAGAAGCAAAATAAGACAGAAAAACACACAGCAGATGAAGGAGCAAGGCAAAAACCCACCAGACCTAACAAATGAAGAGGAAATAGTCAGTCTACCTGAAAAAGAATTCAGAATAATGATAATAAAGATGATCCAAAATCTTGTAAATAGAATAGATAAAATGAAAGAAACATTTAACAAGGACCTAGAAGAACTTAAGGTGAAACAAATAATGATGAACAACACAATAAATGAAATTAAAAATACTCTAGATGGGATCAATAGCAGAATAACTGAGGCAGAAGAACAGATAAGTGACCTGGAAGATAAAATAGTGGAAATAACTACTGCAGAGCAGAATAAAGAAAAAAGAATGAAAAGAACTGAGGACAGTCTCAGAGACCTCTGGGACAACATTAAACGCACCAACATTCGAATTATAGGGGTTCCAGAAGAAGAAGAGAAAAAGAAAGGGACTGAGAAAATATTTGAAGAGATTATAGTTGAAAACTTCCCTAATATGGGAAAGGAAATCGTTAATCAAGTCCAGGAAGCACAGAGAGTCCCATACAGGATAAATCCAAGGAGAAATATGCCAAGACACATATTAATCAAACTGTCAAAAATTAAATACAAAGAAAACATATTAAAAGCAGCAAGGGAAAAACAACAAATAACACACAAGGGAATCCCCATAAGGTTAACAGCTGATCTTTCAGCAGAAACTCTGCAAGCCAGAAGGGACTAGCAGGACATATT
>NW_006770496.1:3086412-3140465 GCF_000442215.2 Lipotes vexillifer | reverse complement strand
CCATATATTTTGCGTCTACAAGAGACCCACTTCAGAACTAGAGACACATACAGACTGAAAGTAAGGGGATGGAAAACAGATATTTCTTGCAAATGGAAACCAAAAGAAAAATGGAGTAGCAATTCTCATATCAGACAAAATAGACTTTAAAATAAAGACTATCAGAAGAGACAAAGAAGGACACTACATAATGATCAAGGGATTGATCCAAGAAGAAGATATAACAATTGTAAATATTTATGCACCCAACATAGGAGCACCTCAATACATAAGGCAAATACTAACAGCCATAAAAGGGGAAATCGACAGTAACACATTCATAGTAGGGGACTTTAACACCCCACTTTCACCAATGGACCGATCATCCAAAATGAAAATAAATAAGGAAACACAAGCTTTAAATGATACATTAAACAAGATGGACTTAATTGATATTTATAGGACATTCCATCCAAAAACAACAGAATACACATTTTTCTCAGGTGCTCATGGAACATTCTCCAGGATAGATCATATCTTAGGTCACAAATCAAGCCATGGTAAACTTAAGAAAATCGAAATTGTATCAAATATCTTTTCCGACCACAACGTTATGAGACTAGATATCAGTTACAGGAAAAGATCTGTAAAAAATACAAACACATGGAGGCTAAACAATACACTACTTAATAACGAAGTGATCACTGAAGAAATCAAAGAGGAAATAAAAAAGTACCTAGAAACAAATGAAATGGAGGATACAACGACCCAAAACCTATGGGATGCAGCAAAAGCAGTTCTAAGAGGGAAGTTTATAGCAATACAAGCCCACCTTAAGAAGCAGGAAACATCTCGAATAAACAACCTAACCTTGCACCTCAAGCAATTAGAGAAAGAAGAACAAAAAAACCCCAGAGTTAGCAGAAGGAAAGAAATCATAAAAATCAGATCAGAAATAAATGAAAAAGAAATGAAGGAAACAATAGCAAAGATCAATAAAACTAAAAGCTGGTTCTTTGAGAAGATAAACAAAATAGATAAACCATTAGCCAGACTCATCAAGAAAAAAAGGGAGAAGACTCAAATCAATAGAATCAGAAATGAAAAAGGAGAAGTAACAACTGACACTGCAGAAATACAAAAGATCATGAGGGATTACTACAAGCAACTCTATGCCAATAAAATGGACAATCTGGAAGAAATGGACAAATTCTTAGAAATGCACAAACTGCCAAGACTGAATCAGGAAGAAATAGAAAATATGAACAGACCAATCACAAACACTGAAATTGAAACTGTGATTAAAAATCTTCCAACAAACAAAAGCCCAGGACCAGATGGCTTCACAGGCGAATTCTATCAAACATTTAGAGAAGAGCTAACACCTATCCTTCTCAAACTCTTCCAAAATATAGCAGAGGGAGGAACACTCCCAAATTCCTTCTACGAGGCCACCATCACCTTGATACCAAAACCAGACAAGGATGTCACAAAGAAAGAAAACTTTGAACTGATGAACATAGATGCAAAAACCTTCAACAAAATACTAGCAAACAGAATCCAACAGCACATTAAAAAGATCATACACCATGATCAAATGGGGTTTATTCCAGGAATGCAAGGAATGCAAGGATTCTTCAATATACGCAAATCTATCAATGTGATTAACCATATTAACAAATTGAAGGAGAAAAACCATATGATCATCTCAATAGATGCAGAGAAAGCTTTTGACAAAATTCAACACCCATTTATGATAAAAACCCTGCAGAAAGTAGGTGTAGAGGGAACTTTCCTCAATATAATAAAGGCCGTATATGACAAGCCCACAGCCAACATCATCCTCAATGGCGAAAAACTGAAAGCATTTCCACTAAGGTCAGGAACAAGACAAGGTTGCCCACTCTCACCACTCTTATTCAACATAGTTTTGGAAGTTTTAGCCACAGCAATCAGAGAAGAAAAGGAAATAAAAGGAATCCAAATCGGAAAAGAAGAAGTAAAGCTGTCACTGTTTGCAGATGACATGATACTATACATAGAGAATCCTAAAGATGCTACCAGAAAACTACTAGAGCTAATCAATGAATTTGGTAAAGTAGCAGGATACAAAATTAATGCACAGAAATCTCTGGCATTCCTATATACTAACGATGAAAAATCTGAAAGTGAAATCAAGAAAACACTCCCATTTACCATTGCAACAAAAAGAATAAAATATCTAGGAATAAACCTACCTAAGGAGACAAAAGACCTGTATGCAGAAAATTATAAGACACTGATGAAAGAAATTAAAGATGATACAAACAGATGGAGAGATATACCATGTTCTTGGATTGGAAGAATCAACATTGTGAAAATGACTCTACTCCCCAAAGCAATCTATAGATTCAATGCAATCCCTATCAAACTACCACTGGCATTTTTCACAGAACTAGAACAAAAAATTTCACAATTTGTATGGAAACACAAAAGACCCCGAATAGCCAAAGCAATCTTGAGAACAAAAAATGGAGCTGGAGGAATCAGGCTGCCTGACTTCAGACTATACTACAAAGCTACAGTAATCAAGACAGTATGGTACTGGCACAAAAACAGAAAGATAGATCAATGGAATAGGATAGAAAGCCCAGAGATAAACCCATGCACATATGGTCACCTTATCTTTGATAAAGGTGGCAGGAATATACAGTGGAGAAAGGACAGCCCCTTCAATAAGTGGTGCTGGGAAAACTGGACAGGTACATGTAAAAGTATGAGATTAGATCACTCCCTAACACCATACACAAAAATAAGCTCAAAATGGATTAAAGACCTAAATGTAAGGCCAGAAACTATCAAACTCTTAGAGGAAAACATAGGCAGAACACTCTATGACATAAATCACAGCAAGATCCTTCTTGACCCATCTCCTAGAGTAATGGAGATAAAAACAAAAATAAACAAATGGGACCTAATGAAACTTCAAAGCTTTTGCACAGCAAAGGAAACCATAAACAAGACCAAAAGACAGCCCTCAGAATGGGAGAAAATATTTGCAAATGAATCAACTGACAAAGGATTAATCTCTAAAATTTACAGGCAGCTCATGCAGCTCAATAACAAAAAAATAAACAACCCAATCCAAAAATGGGCAGAAGACCTAAATAGACATTTCTCCAAAGAAGATATACAGACTGCCAACAAACACATGAAAGAATGCTCAACATCATTAATCATTAGAGAAATGCAAATCAAAACTACAATGAGATATCATCTCACACCAGTCAGAATGGCCATCATCAAAAAATCTAGAAACAATAAATGCTGGAGAGGGTGTGGAGAAAAGGGAACACTCTTGCAGTGCTCATGGGAATGTGAATTGGTTCAGCCACTATGGAGAACAGTATGGAGGTTCCTTAAAAAACTACAAATAGAACTACCATATGACCCAGCAATCCCACTACTAGGTATATACCCTGAGGAAACCAGAATTCAGAAAGAGTCATGTACCAAAATGTTCATTGCAGCTCTATTTACAATAGCCCGGAGATGGAAACAACCTAAGTGTCCATCATCGGATGAATGGATAAAGAAGATGTGGCACATATATACAATGGAATACTACTCAGCCATAAAAAGAAACGAAATTGAGCTATTTGTAATGAGGTGGATAGACCTAGAGTCTGTCATAGTGAGTGAAGTAAGTCAGAAAGAGAAAGACAAATACCGTATGCTAACACATATATATGGAATTTAAGAAAAAAAAATGTCATGAAGAACCTAGGGGTAAGACAGGAATAAAGACACAGACCTACTAGAAAATGGACTTGAGGATATGGGGAGGGGGAAGGGTAAGCTGTGACAAAGTGAGAGAGAGGCATGGACAGATATACCCTACCAAACGTAAGGTAGATAGCTAGTGGGAAGCAGCTGCATAGCACTGGGAGATCAGCTCGGTGCTTTGTGACCGCCTGGACGAGTGGGATAGGGAGGGTGGGTGGGAGGGAGGGAGACGCAAGAGGGAAGAGATATGTGAACATATGTATATGTATAACTGATTCACTTTGTTATAAAGCAGAAACTAATACACTATAGTAAAGCAATTATACTCCAATAAAGATGTAAAAACAATAATAATACCATTTTGGGTGTCACAAATTAGCAAAAAATATTTTTAATAAGGCTAACCAATGCTAATGAGTGTTGTGAGATGAGCATTATCATACACTGATTTTTGTTGGTGCATACAACCCTTTTGCAGAGGTAATCTGAGGCGAACTGCATTGAATGCTTTAAAGGTATCCACATTCTCTTATTGAAATTTAACTTTGTGGAATATACCCTACAGAAACAATTTGAAAATTAAAAAGCATAATGTACTAACATATTCATGGCAGTGTTCTATATATACATCCATGTAGTAGCAAAAATGGAAACAGATAAACAATGGCTAAGATACAGGTATCTATGCATATATTTATATACAAAATAGGATATTATGTAGCCATTTAAAACAGTCTATATGTAACACTTCCACGTTTACTACATGAAGAACAAAACATAAAACTGTTTATGTTAAAAGAGGAAAAGAAGGAAAAACATTACGCCTAAACGTTGTAAGAAAACAAAGAAATATTAAATGCCTGGTGAATATTTTCCCCTTCTTTTAAATTTCCTGTTTTTTTCAAAACTAATTTTCCATAATGAGTTTGTATTGCTTGTATAATAGAAACATATAAAATATAAGTATAGTTTTATTATTAAAATTAAAATGAAAACTCAATGATTTTTGATATAGTCTCTATTAGCAGCAAAAGAGTACAAGACTCATATTATTCATTGAAGCTGTACATCAGCTTCTGACAACTCGACGATGGAGGGAATTGCTGAGCTTGTGCACAACTCATTTCTACCATGATTTCAAATAAACGTGCAAAAATATGACGACAGGAAACTAAGGAAAATGCTTCCTTGCACTGAGCAAAAATCTACCCATCACTCAACCCACAGCATTTGTGCATAGTTTTTCAGATTTCAAAAGAATAAACAAATGTATGCAGGTAAGAATCTAATAGCATAATTTATGTAAGAGTAAGCAGTAGTGCGGTATGCTTATTTTTTTAAATTAATTAATTAATTTTTGGCTGCATTGGGTCTTTGTTGCTGTGCACAGGCTTTCTCTAGTTGTGGTGAGCGGGGGCTATTCTCTTTGTTGTGGAGCACAGGCTCTAGGCATGCGGGCTTCAGTAGTTGTGGCACGCGGGGGCTCAGTGGTTGTGGTGCATGGGCTTATTTGCCTCGCAGCATGTGGGATCTTCCCGGACTAGGGCTTGAACCCGTGTCCCCTGCATTGGCAGGCGGATTCTTAACCACTGCACCACCAGGGAAGCCCCACAGAATTGTTTTAAAATGGCCAGAAAAGATCACTGCCAATGTAAACATGGTCAATACATCCAGGAAACTATGATTTCTACCTTCATATCAGAATGATTTCAATTTTAAAATGTGTGTTTAGTAAAGAATGAGGAAAGATAGAAAACACACAAAATAATCTTCAAGGGCTTTTTTAATTTAAAACATATATAGCACATGAAAATAACATAAATTCATATTAATACATTATATTTATATGAAACCTGTTTCAGTTAATACAGCTCATCCATTTTTGTTGTTAAATTCTACCAACTTCTTTAAAATGTTGCCTAAGAAAATACCATCCAAAATGTGCCACTTTAATTTCATGAATGTTAGGTATTATAGCTCTTTGCCTTCTTTGCCCCACACTTACATCAAAACGAATTATTTGAAAATGCTAAAATAAAGCTTTCTTAGTGGCTTAGTGGCTTTGTATTTGTATTAAAATATTTTACAACTATAAAAAGTTTAAAATAATTATATTGGTTTCCCTATATATAAATCCACATAAATATATTTGTTTGCATATTTTATTAGCTAATACAGTTTTTAAAAATATTCTACCAACTTCTTTAAAATATTTCCTATGAAAACATCATCCAAAATCTATTTTAATTTTTATGAATGTTAGGTGTTGTATCTCCTTTCTCTCTTTGCCCCACACTTATGCCAAAACAAATTATCTGAAAATGCAAATATAAATAAAATTTGGTATGCTTTCTTAGCTGTTTTGTATCTTGTATTAAGATATTTTACAAGTATAAAAGTTAAAAATTTTATTGGTTTTCCTGTATATATTATATATATGTAATCTTCTACCTACTGTAAGTGAACTAATCTATAGAATTTAGTCATTTTGTTATCTCAAATGTAGAGGTCCAAAAAATCAGGGGATTACAAAAATTTCAAGGTGATTAAAGCAGATGCACATTAAAATACTACAGCTATGGCATATTTAACATCCATCAATCAGAGAAAGAGAGTGTTTATCTTTCCATTTGGCAACAATATCTTCAAGATAACTGTTTACCACTTTTCAAAGCACTACTATTGGGTAGGTTTTATACTGGGAGAGAGGATCTATAAAACACTACTGTCCTCATCCAAAACCAAAAATAAATAAAGGACTTTAAAATACATTAATTATGAAAGATGATGACCAGAAAAAATGACTATGTCCAATGAGCTTATAGGGCTTCAAGATGAGAATGCCTTTGCTTCATTCAAGATCTAGAATCTTCAAATTTCATTTGATAAATTTAACTGGATTTTCATTTCTGATTATGTTTAACCCCTACATTTGGCTGTGTACTGTAACAACTTTTATTTTACTTGGATAGTAAAAGAAAAACCACTGAATTCTAAAGACAGATTAATAATCTGTTGAACTCAGATTGAGAACTAATCAGTGAAAAATACTTATCTGGCTCGGTAAATAAATTTAAAGAGATTGAAAACATTACAAAATAAGCTGTTTTTTAAAATATCGAACCTGAAATGATAAAAAAGTTTTTAAAAGCTATTAAAGATCTTTCCTGAGGGCCACTAAAAGCAAAAACAACCTTAATAAACACATGGTTACAAACAAATTTCCTCACAGAGGTAAAGAGGTTGTGATCAGTATCAGGATCTTAAGGAAGTGTCATTTCAGAGACTGCATTAGTCTCTTCTAAGTGGTTTAAAGAGTCTGAGCTGGTACATCCTGGAACTAAGGAAAATCCGAAGCAATTCACCTAGTGGGATACCAAAAGGACTTACATATCCTTGATTTATTCAATTTCATTGTTCTTTTACATATATTTTTCTTCTTTAAAACTTTAAGGTGATTTACTCATTTATATGACAAGCTTAATAAGGCTGACATTCAGCAGAAAACAATGAAATAATTTACCTTTTAGCAATTAGAAAAATTTAAATCATTTTTATTATCTTCTTTTTAAGGGTCCCTTATTAAAGCTTGTGAATTTTATTAATGTAAATAAACTAAAGTGATTGTTTTTTATGCACCTCTTTGCACCACAGTGTAAAGGGTAGTCTCATTAGCAGTTAACCTTTAACACTCTGTACATACTATTCTGAAACACTGTGGTGAAGTACGGCCTCTCATCCTTGAGCAAGATGCTACATAAGGGAGGGTTAGCTGAGTTGGAAGGGTCTTCCACATCCCAAATTTCAAGCATACTGCAACCAGGCCTGAAAAAAACAGGCACATATATCTGTATTAAAAATGCATTCATATCTAGAAGAAATATAATTATAAAATATCTCCTAGATTTTTAGAGACTAATTTAATAAATTAAAGATTTTAAAACATCATTTCAAAAAATGTAAGTTTAAAATTTAGAGATAATAAAATGAAAGTACGCTGCATTTTCGTGTTCCACTTAATGAAATAACCAATATATATTACTGAATCAAATAATAAGGGCTCAATGCACATTCAGAAATATATATTTAAAAATCTACTTTCAAAGTAAAATATAAATGAATATATTTTCTAAGTGGTATTGCCATCCAAACATAAGGCCCATTTACAGCAGAATGAGAAAAATTAAAGGAAAGTTAATCTAATTCCTGATGAATTTCATATTTCATATTTTTGAGCTTAAATTGACTTGGATTAGCATGAAAACATATATAGTCCAAAGCAGGGAAAAGAAGCTCTTCTGCCAACTTTATTCTCCTCAACTCTCTCCCTTTTAAATGGATTGAATGAAATAATACTTCTCACTAGGCAACAACCTGGCATGAGAGTCATTAAAGGGAAGAAGTCAGGCAAAATTGGTTTCTAATTTTTTAACAGCTATATTGAGGTATAATTTATGTACTATAAAATTCACCCATTTTATGTGTAAAGTTTGATAAGTATGGGCAAATGTGTATAGGTGTGTGAGAACCATCATAATCGTAACACAGGGAATTTCCATCACCCCAATAAGTTCCCTTGTAGCCTTTTAGAGTCAGTCCTCTCCCCCAAATATAAACCTAGGCAAGCACTGCACCCTTCTGCACTATAGTATTGCCCTTTTTAGAATATGCTAGATAATGCATATCTAGCATATATTACATACATGGTTACTCACATGGTAACACTGCTATCCTTTCTCCTTCAACCTTTCCTTCATGTATTTGTATTTACAATGCATCTCTTACAGGAAGGACATAGTTGGGTTTTGCTTTTGTATTCAGTCTGTCAATCTCCGACATTTGATTGGAGTGTTTAGTCCCCATTCACATTTGCAAGTACTGATATGGTTTGATTTAGGGTTGCCACTTTCCTTTTTTTCTTCTATTTGTTTCGTATCTTTTTTGATCATCTGTTTCTTTCTTGATTTCTTTTATGTAAAGCAAAAAGGTTTTATTATACCATTCAATTCATCTACTGGCTTATTTGGGGTTTTTCGTTTTGTTTTTTGCTTTTGCATTTTTCAAGTGGTTTGCTCTAGGGATTACAACAGACATCTTCAATGTATCACAATTTACTTTACATTAAAATTGGATTATTTCCAAGGAGGTGTGCCAAGAAGGTGGAGTAGGAAGGCCCTGAGCTCACCCCCTCCCATGGGCACACTAATTACAACTATTTACAGAGTAACTATTGATGAGAAAGACCAGAATCTAGCAGAAAAGATCTTATACAACTAAAGATCTAAAGAAAGAACCACAATGGTAAGTGGGGCAGAGGTGTGGTATAGTCAAGACTCATCATATACCCAGGTGGGTGACCCATAGATGGGAGGATAATTACAATTGCAGAGGTTCTCCCCAAAGAGTGAAGGATCAGAGCCCCACTTTGGGCTCGGGGTCCTATATCAGGAAGATGAGCCTCCAGGATATTCAGCTTTGAAGGCAAGCAGGGTTTACTTTTGGGAAAGACAGAGGGCTGTGGAAAAGAGAATCCACTCTTAAAGGGTGTACACAGAATCTCATACACTACAGGACCCAGGGTAGAAGCAGTAATCTGGAAGAAGCCTGGGTAGACCTTCCTCTGGCCCAGACCTACCTGCTGATCTTGGAGAGTCACCCAGAGAGGCAGGAGGCAACTAGAGCTCACCCTGGGGACGCAGATGCTGGTAGCAGCTATTTTGGGGAGCTTGTTCTACCACGTGGACACTGGTGCTGGTAAGTGCCATTGTGGAATTCTTCCTCTAGCTTATTAGCATAGGCCCTGTCCCAACCCACCATCCTGTGGGTACCAGTACTGAGAAGACTCAGATCAAGCAGCTAGCCTGACACAGCCCCATCCACCAGCAGGCCAACATCAGCTTTGCTACACCCTGGAACCTATAGCCAGGTGCCTCGTGATCTGGCCCCACCCACCACTGGCCAGTAGCCTCCACACAAGGTAGGGCCTGGCAACCAACAGGACTGGGGGCCTGCCACATCTACCTGACCATCCATAGTTCTCAGCCTGCCACAAAAGAAGGGCCCGCGCAGCTGACACAGGGGGAAACCCTAGAGCATATAGCTCTGGTGACCAGAGGGGAGTGCACTTCTGGGACCCACAGGATGTCTCCTACAGAAGGTCACTTCACCAAGATTGGGAAGTGTAACCAAACTACCAAACACATAGAAATAATAACGGCAAATTAGGCAAAATGAGGTGACAGAGAAATATGTTCCAAAGGAAAAAGATAAAAACCCTGGAAGAAGAATTAACTGCAGTAGAGATAAGCAATTCCAAATAAAAAGTTCAAGGTAATGATCACAAAGATGCTCAAAGAACTTGGGAGAAGAATGGATGAACACAGTGAGAAGTTTAAAAATGAGATAGGAAATATAAAGAACCACCAAATAGCTGAATAATACAATAAGTGAAATAAAAAAAAATACACTACAAGGAATCAACAGTAGATTAGATGATACAGAGGAATGGATCAGTGAACTGGAAGACAGAGCTATGGATGTCACTGATGCTGAACAGAAAAAAAGAAAAAAAAATTACTGAGGACAGTTTAAGAGACCTCTGAGACAACATCAAGCATACTAACATTCTCATTTTAGGGGTCCCAGAAGGAGGAGAGAGAGAAAAGGGGGCAGAGAACATATGTGAAGACACAATAGCTTAAAATTTCCCTAACCCGTGAAAGGAAACAGACTTCCAGGTACACAGAGAGTCCCAAACAGGATTAACCTGAAAGGTCCACACTAAGACACATTGTAATTACAATGACAAAAATTAAACATAAAGAGAGATTCTTAAAAGCAGCAAGGGAAAAGCAACAAGTTACCTACAGGTTTTGAGCTATTATGAATAAAACTGCTATGATACTCTTTCTAGAGAGATGGGGTTTTTTTGTTTTTGCAGTACGCGGGCCTCTCACTGTTGTGGCCTCTCCCATTGCAGAGCAGAGGCTCCGGACATGTAGGCTCAGTGGCCATGGCTCACGGGCCCAGCCACTCCGCAGCATGTGGGATCTTCCCGGACCGGGGCACGAACCCGTGTGCCCTGCATTGGCAGGCGGACTCTCAACCACTGTGCCACGAGGGAAGCCCTAGAGAGATGTTTTAATTTCTCTTATTTAAATTCTTTGGAATGGAACTGCTGAGTAATAAGGTAGATGTGTGCTTAAAATTTTTTAGATTCCTCCAAATAGTTCTCCAAAGTGGTTGTATCATTTTCACTCCCCTTAGCAATGTAAGAGATTTATAATTATTCTGTATCCTCTCCAATGTATGGTATTTTAGTTTTAAAAATTGTATTTATCGGTCAGTCACACATTTTCTTTGGTGAATTATGTCTTTCCAAGTCTTTTGCCCATTTTCAACTGTACAGTCATTTTATTATTAATTTATAGAATTTCTTTATATGAACTATATTTATAAGTCCTTTATCAGATATATACTTTCAAATATTTTCTTCTAGTCTGTGGCTTGCCTTATCATTTTCCTAATGTCTTTTTGATGAAAATATTTCAATTTTGATATATACAATTTATTGATTTTTTTAAATCGTTAGTACTCTGTGTTCTAAGAAATCTTTACAATTTTAGCTCTTACATTTAGTTCTATAATCCACATAAAGTTAATTTTTGTATATGGTGTAGTATGGGTCATGGTTTAATTTTTTTCTGTACATTATATCCAGTTAGATCAGCAATATTGTTAAAAGACCCCTTTTTCCATTCAAGTAAAAAATAGTGTTTTAAAATTTTCTTTGTGTTTTTTTTCTTTGACCCATAAATTACCTGTAAGTTTACTGCCTAATTTCCAAATATGCATGGATTTACGAGGTATCTGTTTATTATTGCTTTCTATTTTAATTCTGTATGATTTAAAACCTTTTAAACATATTGAGACCATTTTACAGCCCAGCATATGTTCTCTCTTGGTGAACATTCCACATGCCCTTTAAAAGAATGTGTATTCTGCAGCTGTTTCCTGTAGTGTTCAATAAATGTCAGTTGGGTCAGATTATTTGATACTATTTGTTGTTCATCTCTTTTATATGCTTACTGAGTTTTTATCTACTTTTCCTAGTAGAGAAAAAAATGTTAACTTTTCCAACTATAATTAAAGCCTTGCTTATTTTTTCTTTTAGTTCTACACATTTTTATTTTTTGTGCTTTGAAGCTCTGTTTAGAGGTATGCATATTTAAAACTGTTAGATATTTTTGATGAGTTAATCCTTTTGTCATCATAAAATGTCCACCTTTATTTGTGACAATATGCCCTGTTTTGAAGTATGTTTTGTCTTAAGCTTTAAATTAAATTAATATGATAAGCATATACATTATGATATTTGTTTCTTCTTTTGCAAGATGCCGTTTCTTCCTATACATATTTATTAGATCTTAAAATTAGATACAAAAGTTAGCTACTAAAATTTCCGAACTTAGCTCTTCAATATCTGTTATAGCCAATTCTTAATTATCCATAGGAGAAATGAAAATTCTTAATGCTAAAATTAATATAACTAAGGACTTCTTAAATCAAGGAGACTAAACAAAGGTCTCAAGATATCCATTACACATCTTAGAATTTTATGTATTATTAGAGATTCAAAATTTAGAAATGAAAAAATGTTAATTAGAAACGTTTTCTTATTATGTCCTTTTGAGTTACATGAAACTTTTCTTATGAGTCTTATAAATCCAATGTAAATCAGCTGTAGTAGCAGAATGCTAATATCTCACTTGGCTGTAAATTCAAATCTGTATTTCAGACATCTAATAAAAGTTATCATAAAAATTTGAAGATTATGGAAAAAAGCTAAATTTAATATGTTAAATTAAAATGAAAAAATTAGGGTAGCAAAATATACTATACTTTAAAAAAAATTACATTATGCTTAAATAATAGTATAATTTTAATTTCCCACATGAAATAATTTTAAATAAAATACTAGGGCAACAATTTAATGGAATTGATTTAAAATAAAAATTTTTAAAGAATCAGGACTGCTGTAATAAAGTAAAACATTTGTTGTTTTAAAATATACCATATCATATACCACAGGGCTCATACTCACTTAGTTCTTACAACACACCATGCCTCTTCTAAAATGTAGTAATTCACATGTAACTCCACCAACTTATCTCTCACTTCTTTTGCAGATTTTCGACTATATGCAGAATAAACTATTTTTGTCCGAGCTCTTTAAATTCAAACAAGTTAAAAATTTTTAAATAAATGATAATAGATTTGTTACCAAATTAAAACCTCAATGCTTACTGGATGGAGCATTGATTATATATGACCCCAAATAGCATGAATTATTTTGGGAATAGCAACTGCCACATTTCCATTTATATTTTGCATGTGCTTAAACTTACAGCAATTTGAATTTTGCAGGTACTGCTTATTAGTGTATAAACCAGTTTAGAGTCTAGAGGTAGGTAGCAGTATAATAGTTCAGAATATAAAATTTGCTTTGCATAATTCATAAAATAATTAATCTGGAACAAATTCAGATAGAGGCTAAATATAGTGAAAATATAGATTTCAGTAGATAATTTCATTCATAGAAACCCTGAAAAGCATATGAGTTGAAGCTGAATGTAGCAAATAGAACAATTAGACAGTGGGCATCTAGGGTAGTAGTCATGTAGAGAAAGCAACTTAACAGAAGCTTGAGAGACAGGGATGCTTACCAAAATATGGTACAACAGATGGTTTAGCCCTAAATGGGTTTTTTTATAAAATCCTGAACAAATTATCAATTATGCATTAGACTTTTCTTAGGATTTCAAGCATACAGAATGCCCAATCTCCACAACCAAACATAAAACTTTAAATAATTTAAAATATTACCTCTAACAATAAGCCAAAAATACATTAAAAGGAAATGATTACCCAATTACTAGAATGATTAAAATAATTTTTAAAAGTCAGTCATTTAAGGAAAACAAAACTTTCAGACCTCAGTGGAAGCTAGAATTCCCATAATCAGCTAGCAAAAGAGCACCCCAAAGTTTCATAAAAGCATTTAATATAGCAAATTTCATGTACCTTTTCTATCTGTTAAAAAAGGCTAATCATTGGCCACAAGTAAGATGAAGAATGGTTTCTTAAACCAGGCAGAGGGGCTGTGGAATCTAGAACAGGGGTTGGCAAACTATGGCCTTGAGCCAAACCTATCCCCACTCTTACTACTATTACTTAGGAGTTTCACTGGAACACACACCCACATAAACACACAGAGGCTAGTCATAAATGTGATATATTTTTCACTTTGAGAAAAACTGGGTGTTGCTTCTTTCAGTTTTCAGAGGTTTATTAAGGTTACTTTAAGTCAACAGGTACGTATTGTAATTTCCCTATTCCTATGAGTCAGTAGAAGTCGTCAGTGTGTCTGGTTGAAGTAGTCTATCAGTTGCCCACCTCAAGTCTGCATCCTCATAATGTGGGTGATTCACAATGGGGTGAAGAGTGGAGAGCTTGACACTTGCCATTGTAGGCATGGCACCTGCGAAAACAGCATCTGGAAAACAAGATTATATTCCTTAACAACATGTTTTAAAGAAAACCAAAAGTTACCTATCTGTAATATTTGAACCCAGATTAAGAAAGATGAAGTACATTTAAATAATAATCATTGGCAGCATTCTTTTTCTTCGCTTAATAATTACTGATGGTCTACACAATAGCCAACTTTCATTAAATGTTATCTTTGTGCCAGGAACTGCTAAATACTTTTACTAGGATTATAGAATTTAATTTGCACAGCTTTGAGGTGGGTTCTATGTATTCTTATTTTGTAGATCAGGAAGCTGAGACACAGCAAAGTTAAGTGACTTGCCCAAGACTGCACAGCTAGAAAGTATCAGGGCCTACCCTCTTAGCCACTTCACTACAGCATACTACCATGTTCAAGCGCTATACTAAGAGACAGCACTACAAAGACACACAGGACTGGAAAGAATTGTAAAATTTGATATCTTGTTCCAATAGTTTAAAGTTCTAGGAACTGGGAGACTATTATAAAGGGCAAGTCTTATGGTACATGTTTTAAAGTGACTTTTGTGGGTTGTGAACTGTAATCTTGAGAACTTTCCAGATGAAAGCATTGTTTTCTTCCCTCAGATCACCTTTAAATATTCATAACTAAGTTTTCTTAGTTTCTGTTTGACTTTATAAATGTATACATTTCATCAAACCATTTCATTACTTGTTAGTAGTACTTTCTGAAGTAATAGCTTAAATGTATAAATGTATTGCCTTTTGGTTATAACTAGTCTTACACCAAAATCTACTGTCTGGCTTCAGTTTTAGTTCTCTCTCTTGGGAGACAAAAAGACCAAATGCTTACTTCCTGGCACTCCTATACAATAAATGATTACATGATTAGGAAGGTTATTGTCATTTTTAATCAGCACAGTAAAATCACTAATAAGAACAAGGCATATTATTCAGATCTACTGTAAATAATTGAATGTTTACTTTCAAATATAATTAAGCATTCTAAATGTAACTTTGGAGACTTCCCTGGTGGTGCAGTGGTTAGGAGTCTGCCTGCCAATGAGGGGGACATGGGTTCGAGCCCTGGTCCAGGAAGATCCCACATGCCACAGAGCAACTAAGCCCGTGCGCAGACTGCTGAGCCTGCGCTCTAGAGCCTGTGAGCCACAGCTGCTGAAGCCCACGTGCCTAGAGCCCATGCTCCGCAACAACAGAAGCCACTGCAATGAGAAGCCCAAGCACTGCAACGAAGAGTAGCCCCTGCTCACTGCAACTAGAAAAAGCACACGTGCAGCAACAAAGACCCAATGCAGCCAAAAATAAATAAATAAATGGATACATTTATTAAAAAATAAATAAGTAAATATAACTTTGCATGAATATCTCTTTATATGCCTTAAATTTGAAAATACATAAATAAATTGAAGCAGACGTGTATTTATTATTGTAAGATTCAATAATTAATGATGAAAAGCTCTTAGGCTAGAGCAGTGGTTCTCAACCAGAATTGATTTTGTTTCCTAGAGACACTGACAAGTTCTGGAGATATTTCTGGTTAGCACACTGTGCGGGGAGAGGGGCTACTGACATCTACGGGTAGAAGGAAGGAATGCTGCTCAATATGCTGCTGCCAATGCACAGGGTAGCCCCAAATATCAACAGTGCCAAGCTTGAGAAACTCTAGGCTAGAAGGACCCAAAGCTCAGGGCCAGGGTCATCCAGAAGAAACTAGGTAAGCCTGTCCAGCAAGAACTGGAACCACTGAGAAGCAACCATCTATGAAACAGAGAGAAGGGGAGAATACTCCCCAAATGCTTCTTTCCTCTTGGGGGCAAAGTAAACATGAGTGTGACAGGGAAACAATAGGATCTTTTCTATAATATATTTAAATCTCCACTTAGCTTACCGCATGTATTAGAAAAAATTATCCCTTTGACTTGACAGAGCCTCACTAATACATACATGATTTGGTAAGTGGACACAGGCTGGATATCAGTTCCCACTTGTCCTCCCAACTGAGCACCTTTGTGCTGTGTACAAACTATACAACCTTACATGGTAGACCTGAATGTAAGCTCTAGTTGCACCTTTACTATAGAATTTAATAAACCATGTGGTAACCATGACAGAACTCATAATACAGTGGTGAGAAAGATTGGTAAGATCAAAGAGGCAAAAATGAGGTAGGAGTTTGTGAGAGTTATATCAGAAGGGTAAGTTGCCAAACATAGGCTCTCTCTGCCAAGAACCCAAGACAAACACTGGAACAAAGAAAGACACAAGCAAACATGAAAAGAGCAGGTTATCTTTTAAAGCTTTGGAAAAACAGCTGTAAGTGGGGAGGGGCAAGGGAGAGTAAAGGGACCAGCTACCTTGTACTATTGTACTACAGGGAAAAAGTCAGTAAAGGTTAATTCAAAAATTCTGATTAAACTAACCTGGAAGCTCTAAGTGATGAGGCACTGTCACCTACACCCTTTGAAAGCCATAGGCCAAATATCTGAGTTGAAGTTCTTAAGAGTTTACCTTAATGATAGCTAGTTAGTAAAATGACGACTACCAAATAAGAGATAAGAAGAAACTGGCTCAAGGAGTCACAGGATAAATTTAAATAAACCATAGTGAAGAACTTGTGCCAGAAAAAAATTATGAAACGTCAAAAATTGTCTAGGACAAGACTATAGGTTACTTACAGAAAATAATGTACAATATATTTATCCTCTGGAAAGGTATTTAAAAGTGAAATAAATATCAATCTGCTTGAGGTGGTTTTGGATAAAGATAGCAAGAAAAGAAGATAAGCTAAAAGAATATTTTAAAGTATTTAAAAATAGCATGTATACTCATCTTTTTGAGATGAATTAGTGAAGAATTAGTGAAGAAAACAGAATATCCAAGATTTTAACTCTTCTCCATGTGACTGGTTTTACAGACATGGAGCAGAGAGTAGGCACTGATGGAAGTGATGGGAGGGGTATTGTTAACCTCCCCACAGTCAAAACTATCTTCTCCAGTGGCCTGTCACAAGGTGTGAAAGTTGTCATTAAAGGTTTTTTTTTTCTTTGAGGTGTCACTGTTATGGTTAAAATACAATAATCTCAGAGTTATAGCACATAACTTGTGAACAATCAATAACTCTTAAAATCAGTTAAAATTCTTTTTGACAGGTACCTAGGAGGGGTTTAAAGATGACACAAAACCACCTTTTAAAAAGGTTTGATTTGGTGAACACTGCAATTACCATGCTCAAAATCTGTGAAGGTATGAATGCATATGTATTTAAAAATTTTATATATATACACACACATACACATATATATGAAATGATAACTGTCCAATATATGCAAATGTATAATAACATATAATAATAATGTGTGTGCGTGAGTGTGTGCTAGCTATACGTATAACCAAAGAGCTACATACCCGGTCTGGTATTGTGTTTGATCCACTGTATCAGTTCTTCCTGGGGCAAATTATTAAATTCTCCTATTATGCTCCATTGATTATGGAGGTTTGCACAACCTTGTATTGACATCACTGTTAGAATGCCAAAGATAACATTCTCAAAACGAACTCTCCAAAAAAGCCAGCCAAAGAGCTGAAATGAAAGAAACCAATTATTTATAATTCTTATATGAAGAGGGCTATTGGGTCAATAATAAATTACCACCTTTCTACCTAAACCAAGGTGGATTACCATTTGATACTAACAATATACAGAATATAATAATCATCACCTATTGTTTAAAAACAGCAAATATTTTGGAATTGGAGTCCAGTTAAAAATGGAGCTTTCTGGGCTTCCCTGGTGGCACAGTGGTTGAGAGTCCACCTGCTGATGCAGGGGACACGGGTTCGTGCCCCAGTCCGGCAAGATCCCACATGCCGCAGAGCGGCTGGGCCCGTGAGCCATGGCCGCTGAGCCTGTGCGACAAAAAAAAAAAAAAAAAAAGAGGAGCTTTCTTTCCTCTTAAAAGAAATAAAGAAGGAATACCTGATCCTTCTAGTACTGATTTACTACCAGGAATTAAGATTAGCAAATCACGATTCTGAAACATCCTGGAACTAAATCCATAACATCTGGCTGCCTTTTATGGACATCTTGAATAACTAGGGAAACCTCACTAGTACTGACAAGTATATTCCTCTCAGGAATATAAGCATTATGATATTCTAGGGCAAGACACTTACAATCAAAACTAAATAAGGTGTCTCTAGAAGTAACTTGGTCCCAAAATTCTAGCTACTTTGTCTAGCTCTTTTGCATACAGTAACAGAACCCCAGAATTGACAATTTTCCCCCACGAATTATCCAAGCCCAACAAGACAATACTAGAGCAATTACACTGCATCTTCTCTAGTATTACAAGAGCACTTGAGGATAGTTTTGACAGGCCAAGAATCTCTTACACTGACCTGAACTTCAAAAACCTATATTTGTGGAGAGGATACTAATAGAGGGGAAAGTCATAGAATTATCAGCTAAAATCTAGGAATAATTTTCAAAGCTACCTGAATTTACTTTTCTTACTCTATAATGAATCATGAACTAACATTTTAAATCATTTAAGATAAAAACACCTAGTGTTTTTATGTTTTGGATTACTCAGCAAAGCCATGGTAACTACACCGTAGTTGCTGTAGTGTTATAGTGTAGTTATATAAGAATGAATACCTTACCCGCCGAGAGCATATCAAGGAAGCCATAACACACATGTGAGGTGTCAAAAAGAGCTTCAGCCTCATAATTAAAATGGCAAGGGAAGCAAATGCAAACAACTGCAATGTGTGAAAAATTAGCTATAAAAACACAAAACAAAATTACATTTTCACTTTATATATATTTTTAATTAATATATGTAAAATAAAGTATATTAAAACTATTATTCACTAGGACAAGGATCTTTTAAGTTAGTAATAAGTCTATTAATATTTATTCATTCATTCAACAAAGATTTATCAAATGCCTGCTATATGCCAGGTACTGTTCTGGGTGCTTTGGATATAGTAGTGAACAAAACAACACTGAGCAATTCCTGTCCTATGAGGCTCACATTTTAGTACATTTACTAAGGAGAGACAAAATAAATAGACATAGCAAATAACAAAATCTATCATACAGTCTATCAGAAAGTGGTAAGTGCAATGGAAAGGGAAGCAGAGCCAGGAAAGGAGACTGAAGTGCAGGGTGTGGTGTGAGACCACAGGCAGAAGTTGCAAGTATAATTAGGATCGTCAGAGTGGGTCTCTTCAAAGAGGTGGCATTTGAGCAAGGACCTACACCAGGTGAGAAAGGGAGTCACAGAGACATAAAAATATGGGATGCTTCACAAATTTGTGTCATTCAGTCAGCAACAAAAATCATAACACAAACTAGATTATTTTAGAAGTAGTGGAATTGTATAAATACTTGTACTAATTAGTAGGACACCCCATTTTAAGATGGGGTTCCTCTGAGCAAAGGTTTCAAACAAAATTTTTCTAACAGACATATTCATAAAATATCAACAAACTCCTCACTAGAAAAATGGACAAAGAATTAATACAACCAAAAGTAAGCACAACTAAATATCCATGTTCTAATTCACTAATATTCAAACAAATTATATAGTAAAGATAATATTTTCACCTATAAAATTGACAAATATTAAATTAATAGAGTGTTAGAGAGTATATGCCATGAAACACACCGAAATAATTGGTATATTTCTATAATTTAGTAATATTTATCAAGACCCTAGAAAAGAGCCAATTCCTTTGATTAAAATTTTGGTTCTAGGAATTTAACTTAAGAGAATAATCAGAACACAAAAATGCTTCTACAAAGATGATTGCTGAAGTGAATTTTTCACAGCAAAAACAGAAACAACCTAAGTGACCAATATAGAGGACTAAGTAAATTATTGCATTTTCACATGTATACAACCATTAAAAGATTACATACTGGAAGATTATTTAATGGCATGGAAAAGTTTTCAGAATATAAAACTCTATACTTACAGAATAATATTAATTCTATGAAAACCATCTATGTGTGTATATACATGCACAGGGGGAAAAGGCTGTAAGAGAATATACCTAAAAAGTTAACAGAAATTATTTCTGAATGGTGATTTTTCTGCATTTTTCAAATTTTAAAGACACGTGCTATTCTTATCATCAGAAATATATAATTTATATTTAAAACAGAATGGCAAAAACTATACCTAAAGTTATCTTTTTTCCTTTTCTAAATGATATTTGAAATGGAAAATCTGTTAATTTTTTAAATCATTCTGGAACCCAGAGTTGGAATGTGGAACAATTTATTTCAAAATCAATCCTTCATTTTTCTTTAGTCAAACTCACCTTTGGACAAAATCAGGAACATGTTTTGGAGAGAAGACAAGACATCAACACACTTCATCCTCAAATAGGTCCTTTTGTTTAGGACCGCTAAATCACAGATTGATAGGTTATGTGAGCCATCTACTTTAATCATCTATCCAAAACAGGGATCACTTCTATAAATCTATCAACTGAATATTCACTATTTCCCGAAAAGGAATATGCCACAGGAGTACCTATTACAAAGACAGATAGCTGTATATGTTAGAAAATCTTTTCTAAAACTGAACTAATGTTTTCCTGCAACTTCCACACCTCTGGAACTGCACAAAATTGGTCTAAACCCATTTGTGCATGACAGTTCTCGATTATCTAAATACTGTAATTATGACTTTGCATTATTCCCACCTTCAACCTTAGAAAGCTTTCTATCTTTAGAGTAAATATTCAGAAAAATTCAATTATTAGTTGTGTGTTGTCATAATTCTGGTTGCCCTGCTCTGAATGCAGTACAGATTGTCCGTCATCTTCTTGAAATGTGGCATCTAGAAACAGACCATAATAGATAACGGATAGTCAATACAAATACACATCTGAATTCTCCCAGTATTCCTTCCTTTGGTTATTTTGAGCCACAGGATGACACTATCATTTCCTCCCCTAACTTCTGTTACTTCTACTTTAGCAACAATTTCTCACATGACCAAAATCAAATCCAAGGTAGTAATACTCCTTGACTTTCCTCTGTCATCTAAAGGCTGAAGGAAGGACTCTGTTTTCATATGGAGACTTGAAAGATCCCCACCATTACCTTGTCTTCCCTGAATGATGCTTTTTGTGGCTGGATGACACAGAATACCTATCCCAAATGGCATCACTTACGTTTGTTTTCTATTCTCACCCAAATGCTCCTAAGCATTCACTTACTCTCAGGCTACGACTTTCCATAAAGCTCTCTTGCCATAGTTATTTTATCTTCCATTCTATAAGACAGCCTTCTTTTTAACTACCAAGTGGAGGACAGAAGGCTACAGTCAAAAAGTATAGTACAAAAATCACTATTGTATGTATGCCGTTGTCAACCTGGTACCTCTTGCCATATAAAAATTACTAGGAAAATTCTCACAACATTTTTTAGAGGCTGGAAGGAAGGAAGAGAAGCTCAGGGAACTGTTTACTACTCATCTTTGGAATAAGTGAGGCCAACTGGGTAAAATGTGAGGTAGCAGCTACCGAGCAGAAAGAAAGCAAGGACTAACTAAAGCCAGTCCAAATAGCGAGTTGTTCCTGTCAAAACTACCTCACATGACAGTGTGAAGATATCTTGAGAGCATGCTAAAGAGATGCCCTTCACTGGCACAGTTAACAGGGAGCAGAATATTAGATCTGAAATTTTGATCCAGAAGGCACACTAACTGTAAAAGTGGATATTTACACAATGCTTAACTTATACTAGGCATTATTGTAAGGACCTTACATGTAACTCATATAATCCCATAGCAACCATATGAAGATAAGTACTATTATGATTGTTGTTGTTTTTGTTGTTCCCCCAAAAGATGTAAAATAACTTAGCCAATATCACACGCTGAGTAAGTGGAAGAACAAAGATCTGAGTCCAGTCTAGCTTCTAAGTCATTGTCTTTAACTACTACCCTATACTTTCTCTCCAAACAATAAACTATTCAACAACATAGTTCTATTAGTCTGTGAATACAGAAGTGTACAGATTCCCAAAATATGCCACTCAATATCAGTTTCTCAAAAGAAGTAATTCTTCCCCCAAATTCCGTATCATTTCACTTCTTCAACTGAATAGCTTTATATAAGTTCAGATGCCTTCAGCTGTATGTCACAGAAAGCTCTTTGGATGGAAGTAATAGAAAAACCTTGTTTATAATAGAAAACACAAACTAAACAGACTTCAAATATAAAGGATCTAATACAAACTAATCACATAATATAATAAACTAGGGATTAGAAAAAAGTGAAGGCTGATGCAGGACTTTCTGTCATGGACAAAATGAGATATGAGTGGGTCAAAAGAATATTCAGGAGTGAATACTCTGACTGTTCTCTCTCCCTAGCCAATCTTCTCACCAGTTCTTCATAGTATTAGGACATTCTGGGACTAAATATTTTTCCTAAATCTCTTTCCTTTCTTTTCTTCCCTGTGAATTACTAGGTACTCCTTCACTAATTTCTAAGCCCATAACATAGATAAGTTGGCTAAAAGAAACAAATCTGATGTAATAAATAAAACACAAATACATTAAATTATGAGGAAAAATCACAACAGTATCCATTAATCTAACAAACTTTAATAATCAATATCATACCAGTAGGGGTTAATTTAGTGAGTTGAGGTTTGCAGACTATCCGTGATTCAGAGGGTTAGCACAAAGCGAGGAATTTAGAACTTACCCCCGGTGAAAAAATTATCCTAAGGGATCCTCACCTAATTTTGAAACAAGCTGGAATGTACAATCTTTTGCTATCATATCACATTCAGAGTGAATCAGGGTTTGTGCCTCTCACACCCTATCATCCCTAAGGTGAAAACAGTCCCATCCCAAACCAAACAGATATTTATCAAGTGTGAGTCACAAGTGGAAGTGGGATTAGGAGCCACTTCATTGCTACTGCCCAGAAATCTATCATCTCCTTCCATAAGACCTACTATTTTTAGAAATTTAAATCTCTAATCTGCCTATACATCAGGAGTTTAGCATACCTTCTTTAGTTTGAAAAAATTAAGAGATTTGCTATCACTGTCCTTTTTTTGGTCAGCTTGACTTCTTACTGCCTTTTAAAAAACCATCTTCTTTACTGCCAACAGACTTAAAGTATTTAAAACTCAGATCTGACAATACCATCTCCAACTTCACAACAAAGTCCAGAATGAAGTCCAGCTTCTTTGCACACAAAGGCATCATAGTCTGAACGCTGCTTTCTTTTCCCATCTTCTTGCCTTTTTATGCATCGGCAACACTGACTTGCCTGTAGCTCTGGATAAATTTATTACCTTCTGTCTTCTTTGCACATGTGCATCCTTTGACTTTGGTAAACTCTTCCTCTATAGTCATTTGAAAAGCCTTTCCCTAACTACCCCATCCCTTCCAAACACAGATTTAATCACTTCTTCTTCTGTACTACTTTTGTATCTTCCTTTGTCATTGAACATGTAATTATGTGGTCACATTTTTTTCCCTCTACTATACCTTAAATTCCATAAAAGCAGAAACCTGGTGTATAGTAGGCACATAATAAAGACTGAACTGATAAGTATGCAGAATTAATAGAAAAAAGAAAAATGGGCAAAACAAGGACAAATGGAGAAATGAAAGAAAATGAGAAGGTAGCAAACTGTGAGAAAGAGAGGCAGAAACTTAAGGAATACTGTATTTCTAAAAAGAGGTGGGTTTTAAATATTGTATGATAAAATATGAAGTACGAATGTGTACTAGTAAGTAAAGCTGGATAATGTGACATGTCTGATTTACATAAAAGCAGTTCACATTAGGTGAGTGAATGGCCAACAGCATGGATTTTGCTGCTACACTGCCTGGGTTCATAGTCCTTGGCTCTACAAAGCTAAGGCCACTTTAGCTTTGTGACCTTAGGCAAGTTATGAATACTTAACCTCTCTATGCCACAGTTTTTTTCATCTGTAAAATAAAAAAATAATAGTACTTACCGTCAATGCGTTGCTGTGAGAATGAAATTATCAAATAACTTTCCCCAAAATGCCCTGCACATAGGAAGCAGTAAATGCTGACTACTCCTCTGAGAGCACTGGAAATGGATTGCTAGTGATTAAATGCAAGATTTACTGCAAATTAGCTGTGAGACCTAAGGTAAACTACTTAATTTCTCTAGGTCTCTAGTCCTTGGCAGAGATCCCTTTGCTCTTTTTCCTAAACACACAGCAAGACTCCATTTCCCAGCCTCCCTGGCAGTCAGGTGTGGCCATGTGCCTGAGTTCTGGCTGTGAGAAGGAAGTGATGTGCATCTATCTTTTCCAGCCTTACAAAGCCTCCAGTGCACAATATTCCATGTTCTTTCTCCTTTGCTGCCTTGTACACATTAAGCCTGAACACCACATATTGAAGATTGGCAGAGCCATAGATGGAAGGAGTCTGCGTCCCTCAAATACTGCTTGTTGGAGAACTACCTGCTAATCAGGAACTCCGGTTTCAACGTTATGTGAGCAAAGAATTAAATTTCTACTGATTTAAGTCATTTCAATGTTAGTGTTTATCTCTGTAACATCTAATATCATTTAATTAACATAATTTTCTTATTTGCAAAGTGGGAATAATATTATTATGAGAATCAAAACAGTACAGTACATGGCACATAGTAACTATTTAAAAAATATTAGTTATCATCATAAGCTATTCCTATTAAGTTTAAATTCAGTTGCCCTCTCTTGTAAATTTGACCTGCCACTTAAGACTCAAAGTTCTATTATTTAGGAAATTGTATTTCTAGCCCATGATGATCTTTCTCTTGTATGTCACAAAATAATTTAGCACCATAAGAAAGGCTACGTTGTTTTGCTCTCCATTGAAAAACTAGACATACCTGAGGGCAGGAACATCGCTATACCATCTGTTGTATCCTGCAACACAGCTAAGCTTGTATCTGGTTGACCATCAGGTCTGTGTGTGGCAAAAACCCACCAGTCACAGGGCCATGGGTACCTACCCTGATGGCTTGTAGCTGATTAGCTCAGCGGGTTAGAAATTAATGTTTGTTATTGTTGAATGAATGAAGGAAGGTAATTTAATTTAATTATACTCTGTGGTCATAAATCAGCCTTCCGGCTGTCAAGTCCTTACTACTGTTCAAAACTGAGAGCAGATTAAAAAGTGGGAAGGATGAGCAGAAATTTATTACCAGTGCTGAAGCACTTAAGCACTGATGTTGGTGTATCAACAGCAGAGTTATACCTTTGTGAATTATCCTTGAACTAAAATATAATACACAAATCTAGCAGAGATTAAAAAGAAAGTTTTACCTCACTGTGTTCAAGGAGCTGTTTTCTGGAATAAAACAAAAATATTCTCTATTTACTGACTGTCCATTATACTATGACTACATCAAAATGAACTTCCATTTATTTGTTCTTATATTTTAAATAAATAAATATATAAATAAAACTATCAGATAATATTACTAAAAATTATGGCAATTTAAAAGGCATGATTTATAGTCATTCTATTTAAAGTATATCAAAATGCTGTTCTTTGGTTAAGATAAAATGGGTTTTGGTTTTACTGATTGCTGAAAACTGTATCTCTGGAGAGATAAATGAATAAAAAGAATATCTATTAAATATTCAACCATACACAGAATATATAATGCTTTATATAAGCACTGCTGTGACTTTTGAGTTGTTTTTATTTTTCACAATTACTAACGTGAACATCCTTGTACTTAAAACTCTGTGAGCATCTCTGAGTATTTCCTTAGGATAAATTTCTAGAATAAAATTTACTAGGTAAAGCTTATAAATATTTTTAGTTCCACAAAAGTTGTCTAACAAATTTTCTAAATATTTATGTCTAAAAATTTACTAAATTTTTATGGCATACCTACTGTGTTCCAGGCACTGTGCAGTGAGCACAGTGTGAACAGAATAGATACTGTTCTTATCCTCATAGAGTTTATGTTAGATCCAGACAAGAGATACAAGACTGCTTATTTTATTGCCCATTGTAAAGACTGAATATTTCAGTCTTTGCAGGATGACAGGCCTTCTCATATGGATTTTGGGGTTGGAGAGAGAAGTAAGACAGTATAAATAAGAAAATAAGAAGTATAAGAAAGTTCAGGGGCACTCACAGATCCAGAGATTTTTTTAAGAAGAGTAGTGGAGGGAAGACCTCTTAGAATAGTAGTAAAATCACCAAATTATTTTTCCAACCTTGCAAGTCCTTCCTGAGTTTGTGCAGTCAAGGGTGGAGGTGGGGGTGAATGGATGGGTTCCCACATGTCCTGAAATCTGCCAGTCACAACAGACTCCTATAGTGAGCTACTGCATGTAAGGGAGAGGCCTGGTAGGTAAGTATTATAATCACCAATGACCCCAACAATAAGTATGGATACAAATAAATCTAGTAACTAATTTGGAATATCAATATACAACCAAATCATGAGACACAAATAGGATGAAAGAAAAACATCAAAATAAATGAGCAAATGAACTGAACACTTGAGAAAGAGTTAATATAAGGAATAACAGATAGTATTAAATGAAAATTCCAATTATTATCTTCACAGAAGTCTAAGAGGATTCTGCATCCATTCAATTAAAACAAGCTTCAGTAAAAAAGAGCTTTCAGAAATTATGAAAAAAACATATTTGCCTAATTTAAAACCTTAGAAGAAGGTTGAATAGCAGAATTTACACAGCTGAAATTGGTCATTTTGAAGACCCAATCATAGAATTCTATGAGAACATAAGAAAAAAAGAAATTAAAAATATGATAAAAGCAATAATATATGTTCAAAAAAGAGAGGCTAAAGCAAGAAAAAAAAAGAGAGAGAGAATAACTATCCCCTGAGCTAAAGAAAGATTTGAGTGTTCAGATTAAAATGTCCATGAATAAACATATAAATAACAGGGTAGAAATCTTATTTAGGGAACAATGGCTGAAAACGTGCTAACTCTGGGGAGAGATATGGACATCCAAGTAGAGGAGGCTCATACGTGACCTTTCCCAAATTCACTAGATACATTATTAATAAAACTGTCAAAATCAAAGACAAAAAATGAACTTTGAAAACAGCAAATCATCTCATATAAGGAAACCCCTGTAAGGCTATCAGCAGATATCTCAACAGAAACCTTGGAGGCCAGGAGAGAGTGGGATATTCAAAGTGCTCAAATAAAAAATCTGCCATCTAAGAATACTTTACCTAGCAAAGCTGTCCTTCAGATGAAGGTGAGAAAGACTTCCCCAGACAAACAAAAGCTGAGGGAGTTCATCATCACTAGACCTGCCTTATAAGAAATGCTAAAGGGAGTCCTTCAAGCTGAAATGAAAGAATGCTAATCAGTAACATGAACACACATGAAAGTATAAAACTTGCTAGTAAAAGTAACTACACAGTCAAATTCAGAATATGCTAATACTGTAGTAGTGGTGTGTAAATCACCTAACTCTAGTATAAAGACAAAAAGACCAAAGCATTAAAAAATAAATATAGCTACAGTAATTTATTAATGGATACACAATATAAGAAGATCCACATTGTGACATCAAAAGCATAAAATGGGGACAAGGGAAGTAAAAAGGCAGAATTTGTATATGCAATTGAAGTTAAGTTGTTATCAGCTTAAAATAGACTCAAAACTATAAGAGGTATTATGTAAGCCTCATGATAACCACAAAGTAAAAACCTATAGTAGATACACAGAAGATAGAGGAATCAAAGCATACCACTATGAAAAATCATGAAGTGATAAAGGAGGATAGCATGAGAGGAAGAAAGAAACTACAAAACAGAAAGAAAACAAGATGGCAAAAATAAGTCCTCATCTATCAATAATTACTTTAAGTATAAATTGATTAAATTCTCTAATCTAAAGATATAGAATGGCTAAATGAATTAAAAAACAAGACCCAATTATGACGCCTATAAGAGTCTTATTTTAGCTTTAAGGATACACATGAAGTAAAAGTGAAGGGATGACAAAAGGTATTCCACACAAATGGAAATGAAAAGAAAGCAGGGGTAAATACATACATACATACATACATATATATATATATATATATATATATATATATAAATATATTATATGTATATATAAAATAAGGTGAAACAGACTAAGTTGAAAAATGTAACGAGACAAAGGAGAAAGTCACTATATAATGATAAAGGGGTCACTTCATCAAAAGGATATAACAATTCTAAATCGATATGCACCCAGCATTAAGACACTTAACTATATTAAGCAAATATTAATAGATAGGAGAGGAGAAATAGACAGCAGCACAATAATTCTAGGGGACTTAAGTACCCAATTTAACACTGGATAGATCATCCAGACAAAAAATCATTAAGGAAATGTTGGACTTGAACTACACTTTAGACTAACTGGACCTAAGCATACACACAGTGCATTCTATTCAACAGCAGCAGAGGACACATTCTCCTCAAGCACACATGGAACATTCTCCAGGATAAATCACATGTTAGGTCACAAAACAAGTCTTAACAAATTTAAGATTGAAATCATATCAAGTATTTTTTCTGCCCACAACAGTATGAAATTAGAAGTAGGAGAGCTGGAAAATTCACAAATATAATCCTGAACAATCAATGGGTTAAAGATGAAATCAAAAGGAAATCAAAAAGTATCTTGAAACAAATGAAAGTAGAAACACAACATACCAAAATTTATGAGATGCAGCAACAGCAATTCTAAGAGGGAAGTTTATAGCAATAAATGCCTACATTAAGAAAAAAGAGTTCAAATAAACAGCTTAACTATACACCTCAAGGAACTAGAAGAAGAAGAAAAAACTAAGCCCAAAATTAGAAGGAAGAAAATAAACATCAGAGAAGAAATAACTGAAATAGAAGAAATAATAGAAAAAAATCAATGAAATTAAGAGGTTTTTTTTTCTTTTGGAAAAGATAAAATTGACAAGCCTTTAGTTGAACTGAGAAAAAAAGACTCAAATAAAGAAAATCATAAATGCAAGGGAGGACATTACAACTAAATACAAAGAATCATAAGAAACTGTATAAACAATCATAAACCAGCATATTGGACAACCTGGAAGAAATGGATACTTTCCTAGAAACATACAATCTACCAGGACTGAAATGGAAGAAATAGAAACTCTGAACAGACTTAAAACTAGTAAGGAGATTGAATTAGTAATCAAAAGTCTCCTCCCAAAAAAACCTGCAAGACCAGATGGCTTCACTGGAGAATTCTATCAAACATTTACACAAGAATTAATGCCAATCATTATCAAACTCTTCCAACAAATTTAAGAGAAAAGAAGACTTCCAAACTCATTTTACAAGGCTAGTGTTACCTTGACATTGAAGTAAGACAAGGACAATAAAAATAAAAGAATATTGTAGGCCAATATCCCTGATGAATACAGATACCAAAATCCTTAACAAATAGTAGAAACCAAATTCAACATCACATTAAAAGGATCATACACCATGATCAAGTGGGATTTATCTTTGCAATGTTAGGATGGTTCAACATATACAAATCAATAAATGTGAAACACTACGTTAACAGAATGAAAGATAAAAATCATGTGCTCATCGCAATAGAGACAGGAAAAGCATTTGACAAAATCCAAAACCCCTTCATGATAAAAACAAAAAAAACTCTCAACAAATTAGGTATAGACAATATAATATAGGCAATATATGACAAGCTCACAGCTAACTTCACACTCAATGGTGAAAAGCTCAAAGTTTTTTCTCTAAGATCAGGAGCAAAACAAGGATGCCCACTCTTGCCATTTATCTTCAACACAGTACTAAAAGTCCTAGCCAGGGCAATAAGGCAAGAAAAAGAAACAAAAGGGATCAAAGTCAGAAAGGAAGAAATAAAATTGTCTATGTTTGCAGTACCTAGAAATAAATTTAACTGAGGAGGAGACAGACTTGTATACTGAAAACTGTAAAACACTGATGAAAGAAATTGAAGAAGACGCAATTAAATGGAGAGATACCCTATGCGTTTGGTTTGGAAAAATTAATGTTGTTAAAATGTCCATACTACCCCAAGTGATCTACAGATTCAATTCAATCCCTAACAAAATTCCAATGACATTTGTCACAGATATAGAAAGAAAAATCTTAGAATTCATAAGAAACCACAAAAGACCCTGAATTTCCAAAATAATCTTGAGAAAAGCAGAAGAAAGCTATAGGTATTACATTTCCTGATTTCAAACTATATTACAAAGCTGTAGTAGTCAAAACAGTGTGAGACTGGCATAAAAAAAGACACAAAGACCAATGGAACAGAATAGAGAACACAGAATTAAACCAATGCATAAGTTGCCAATTTATCTTTGACAAAGGCACTAAGAACATGCACAGAGAAAGGACAGCATTTTCAATAAATAATGTTGGGAAAACTGGACAACCACATGCAAAAGAATGAAATTAACTCCTATCTTACACAACTCACCAAGATTGAGTAGAAATGGATGAAAGGCTTAAATTTAATACTTTAAACCATAAAACTACTATGAGAAAACAAAGGGGAAAAGCTTCTTGACAGTGGTCTTGGTAATGACTTTTTTGGACTTGACACCAAAAGCACAGGCAACAAAAGCAAAAATAAAAAAGGGTGACAATATCAACTTAAAAGCTTTTGCACAAAAAGGAAATAGAATGAAAAAGAAACCTACAGAATGGGGGAAAATATTTGCAAACTGTGTACCTGATAAGGGGTTAATATCTGAAGTATCTATATATAAGGAACTCATACAACTAAACGGCCAAACAAAAAAAAAATCTGATTTTAAAATGGCAAAAAACCTGAACATTTTTCCAAAGGATATACATAAATTGTCAATAAATTGTCAACAGGTACATGAAAATGTGCTCAACATCATTAATTACCAGGGAAACGCAATTCAAAACCACAATGAGATATCACCTCATGTCTATTAGAATGGCTATTATCAAAAAGAAAAGAGATAACAAATGTTGATGAAGATGTAGAGAAAAGAACTGTTGATGGGAACATAAATTGGTATAACACTGTGTAAAACAGTATGTAGGTTCCTCAAAAAAATAAAATAGAACTACCATATGATCAAGCCATCCCACTGCTGGGAACACATCCAAAGGCATAAAAATCCATAACCTGAAGAGATATCTGCACTTTCTTGTCCATTGCAGCATTATTCATCATAGCCAAGATATGGAAAGACCCTAAGTGTCTGCTGATGGATGAATGGTGTATTTCTAAAAGCACTGCTGTTGGTCCTTCTAAATCTTAGATCCACCACTTTTGGAACCCTCACCCTGTGAGAGTCACAGGATTCTCAAGGCACTTGTCTCCTGCTTCTTTTGACTTACAGCTTACAAAGGGAGAGATACTCCAATATCACAAAGACATAATTGCTTCTATTAAAAATAACCATGTTTTGGGGAATGGGCTTAAAGGAGAGATGTGAGGTCAGAAACAGCCAACAAAGGGGAGTAGGAAAGAAAGGTACCTAAAATAATAGACCTAAAGAGTAGCACTGGTAGCCTTAGAAGTTGCCAGGAACCAGATCTTTTGGTGGAGTCACTGTCATTCGTTAAGGTTATGTAATCATCTCTACTGTGCAGAAGAGAGTGGAGACTGCTAGACCAACAGAGAGGTGTGAACCATAGAGCATAAACAGAGGAAAAACCAGGGAGTTGAGAATTCTTGATAAGAAACCATAATAGAGATTGACCATGGATTCCAGGCTGTGTCAGAAAGCAAACCAGGAATGCTGATTAGATTACAGCAGTTGACATCTTGGCGCCTTGAGGCAGCTGAAGAACAAACAGATTTAGTGAGCGGGGAGAAGAGGAATGCAAGCATGTGGATACCAGGTGGGATTTCTTAAAAGGAGCAGTTTCAGGCAATGGCAAGGTCTGGGCTGTGACCACAGAAGCAGAATTGGCAGCATGCAGTTCACCCATTGTCTTCTTCAGGGAGCCTTGCAAGTAAGACAGGCTTCTGTTAAGGACATTGTTTAGATTCCAAATTAAAAGTGCCTTATAGCCACCAAATATTAGAGTGTTATTGTGAAGGGATGTGGGGAGATGGCTTCAGGTCATATGCTTGATGGTCACCTGGCACCTTCCCTGAAGCACTTAAACCTGAATACAAAAACTACTGACCTATATTATCTTAGGAGGTGTTCTATTTAAGAATAATTTCTACCATTATGCCATGAAGAAACTAAAATCACTGTCTCAATTCAAAATGTCATTCTGTTGCTGACATCCAATTCTTACAACCCTTGGTTATTTTTCAATCTTGGATGAAATGCCTGTCAAGATCTCCGTTGGCCTATTGCAAGATGATTTCCCATTGGTTGTTGGTTGATTTGTTTTTTCAGTCAACCAGAGGTTTGGCTGTGGGATTTAGCTGAAAACCCAGGGACTGCTTTGGAGAAGTGAAGATAAGAAGTAGGAACTGAAGTCCCAAGCACATGGCTGTGAAAGGCAGCAGAGTGAAGAGTTAAGATCACTGGCTCAGTAGTCAGATCTGGCATCTAACTCAATCTCCACCTGCCAGTTGAGTAGAAGAATCCCATTCTCAGTGCTGTCTTCTGTACTATGGGCTAATGTCTACTTTGCTGACTTTTTTTTTACAAAGATTAGACAAGATCAATTACGTAAAGCACTAAACACAGTTCATTAAACTGTAACATTAGCATTAAAAAAATAAAATAACCATGTTTTATTACAGCAGTCTTTTCACAGTTCACTCTTGGGAGACAAAAACCTTAACCACCACACCTTGCAACCTGGAGATTTTACCTATTGGAAGAGACACGTCTAGAAGAACTCTCTTCAACTTTGCTGGAAGGGCCCCTATCAGGTACTGCTAACCAACCCTTATGCCACCAGAATCCAAGGAACAGACTCTTGGATTCATGTGACACACCTAAAGAAAGTACAGAACCCTGACTGGACCTGCACATCATCTGGCGACTTGAAAGTAAAGATTTCCCAGAACTGACGTAGATGACATCTGACGAGACAGCTTTCCCAGGATATCCAGGCCAGGACTGTTGGAAGTTTGTCATCAAACTTTTAAGGATGACATAACACTTCGGATGATCACAGATATTTAGTATCTTGATAACATATGAACTTTAGATAAAAAAGTGCCTGTGAGTTCTCCCTCCCACCCCTCCTTGTTACTCGCATGTGACCTCAATAGGTTTCCAATCTGTGCACTTTTCCTCTGATGTGAGACACTACACTCAGGAAAGGTCCTTCCTGGCACTGAGGGACAAAAAGCTGCTGAAACTAGAAAACCTGACTCTTGATCAATGATGCTTTCAGAGAAAGGTCTTGATCAAAAGGGGGAAAGTAAAAAAAATTAATAAATAGGAATCTCAATTAAATAAAGTTGGAGACAAGGAGGAGGAACTTTCATGCCCTGTAACAACAGCAGAGTCCAACAGGAAGAAGAAGGATTCCTCTTCTTTCCTGGCAAGGATTCAGCCAATGAAAAGCCATGGACTTTTGGTTTACTATAGCTCTCCCAACTTCGTTTTCCCCTCTATGAAAGTCCTTGCTGTGCAGGGACTTGCATGTGGCTCACCATGGTTGTAAACCTCAAAGTGCAATCCTCTGCTGACCCCCAATAAACCCATCTTTGTTAGAGAAATATCTGGCAGTCCATTTGTTTTAGGGCAACTATGAATAAAGAAAATGTGGCACATATATGCAATGGATTATTATTCACCCATGAAAAACAAGGAAATCCTGTCATTTGCAACTACATGGATGAACCTGGAAGGCATTACGCTATGTGAAACAGGGCAGACAGGGAAAGACAAATATTTTATGGTATCACTCACATGTGGAATCTAAAAAAGACCAAAAAAAAGTCAAACTCAGAAACAGAGAGTAGACTGGTGGTTGCCAGGGTCTGGGGACTGGGGGTAATGACGTGATGTTCTTTAAAGGGTACAAACTTTTAGTTATAAGATGAAGAAATTCTGAGGAAGCAATGTACAGCATAGTGACTATAGTTAATAATACTGCATTATAGACTTGACATCTGCTAAAAGCGTAGCCCTTAAGTGTTCTCACACACACACAAGGTAACTCTGTGAGGTGTTGGATGTGTTAATTAACTTGGTTGTGGTGATCACTTTACAACATATATGTATATCAAATCATTGTATTATATACTTTATATATACACATATTTATTTGGCAAAAAATGAAAACTATGAAAGAGAATATGGGGAAAAACTTTTATGATTTTGATGTGAAGTATTTCTAAGCACAGAAGTTAACACAGAAAACACAGCAAGTGTACAGTTGTGATTGCATACAAATTTTAAACTTCTATAAAGCAATGACCATTAATAAACTATATATTGATATCCTAGAATAAACTATGTTATACACATAATAGACAAAAGATTATTGTCTATAATATAAAAAGACACCACAAATCAATTTTCAAATGGTCAAAAAGAATTGCAAATAGCCAACAGACTTATGGAAAGATGTAAAACTTCACTGGCAAAGACTTGTAAGATGAGTTACTTTTAAAAAAACTATCAGTTAGAAAATGTTATAAGTTTAATAACAGTGGTGTTCATGGAGATGCAGAGAAAGGGACACTCTCACCATTATAAGTTCTCAGTATCCATCAAATTATAAAAATTCATACGTTATGGTCTAGCAGTCCCATATCAAGTATTTCAAATATTAAATATTCTAAATACTGATATAAGTGTTCAAATGAATGTGTACAAGGATGTTAATTACTCATAGCACTGGTTGTTATGACAAAAAGGTAAATATAATCTAAATGTCCACTGATGTGGGAATGGCTAATTATGGGATAGTCACTCATGATGCTGAACAATAAAACGTGGAGACTACTACAAAGTATGAGGAAGATCTAGGCAGATGCCCAAGACACGCTGTTACATAAAAGTTACAGAATAATACCATTTAAACAATACATTGGGTTTTCAGAAGTGTTTTCTGGAATGATACGTACAAAGCCACTTACAATCAGCACTAATTGAGGAGTACATCGAAGAGAGGGGAACATTTCCTCTTTTCTTGATATACTATTTTTTATGATTGTATTACTATAAGCATATAGTTGACTCCTGAACAACATGGAGGTGAGGGGTGCAGTTGAAAGTCCGAGTATAAATTATAGTTGGCCCTCCATATACTTGGTCCCTCGGCATCCCAGGATTCAACCAACCACAGATCTAGTAATAGTGTAGTATTTATTATTGGAAAAAAAATCTGCAAATAAGTGGACCCATGCAGTTCAAATCCATGTTGTTCAACAGTCAACTGTATTATTTTTGTGATTTAAAGGCCACTCTGCCCATAGCCATCACTTTCAGGAATGTAATCGCCAAGAAAGACCTCCTAACTTTGAGCTAAGTATCTTCCTTCCACCAATTGGCTCCCTCACGTCTGTCATCTTCCACATTATACTCTCTCAAATGTTTGAAGACAGCTGCCATGTACCCCTCAATCTTCTATTATTCAATTAAATATCCTAGGTCTCTTCATGCATTCCTTAAGTGAACAGTTTTCAGGGCTCTAAAAACATTCTTTTTAGAATGTCAAGACATGTTCCCCCAGGATCCATCTGACCAGAACAAAGTAGAGTGGATCTACTAACCCTCTTGATTTGGAAACAATTTCAACAAACAAGATGTTACCATTTCAACCATAAGATTCTAATTAGCTCTTCTGGCTACCATACAAAGCTGTTTACTGAAAATATAAGCATGGGGTACAGGGTTCATGGAAACTCTCTATTCTATCTTCAGAATTTTTCTGTAAATCTAAAACTGTCCTAAAATAAATTTTATTAAAAATAATCTATCTAATGAACATATCTACAAATATAAAATGTAATGTGGTAAAATTTTCCTCAGTAGGAAGTTTTCTTCACAATTCTCATGTCCTATAGCAATGTGTGATTTGAGTTATATTTTGCTCATATTTGTTTATCCCATAATTCTAGTGACTAATAAAACCACAAAGAAATGCAATAAAATAAGCAGTTTTAACAATAATGTAGGAAAAGTTATTTCATGAATATTCAGAAAAACAAGTATGCTTTCTCTGAAAGTTAAAAAAAAAGAATCGCCAAAATAAAACTTTAGCTTACTTCTGTTTACTGACTTTAAATTGTAGTGGTATATTAAAATTAAACTAAATCAATTTAAACTTTGAGTTAATTCACAAATATAAACCCTTCAAAACAAGTCCAAATGCATAAAAGAGAGACAGCCATAAGAATAATACATTCGGTCTTTTTTTCTTAAGAAGACATCTAAGTTTGGCTCATGTTTCCTGTTGTAATCATAATGCTTAAGTTTAATGTATATTCATTTGGAAAACTGATATTACAGTAAGTTATTTAATAACTGAATATAGTATGGTTTAAAAACAACTATGGAATAATTACCTCAGATAAGTGTTTGCAGATAAGACACGTAAAATATCACGAAAAGCCTGTGAATAGAATCAAATCGGTGAAATTTCTAAGGAATTAAGTGATGTTTAAAATGTCCTGATTCATTAACAAAAATACCCCCACTAGAAAGAAGTATTTTATTTTTATTGTTAAAATGAGTCCTCAGAAACAGTTTAGTTCCAGCTCTACCTCAGGCAAATAATTTCTTGAAGTTGTAACCTCCTTTTCTATTAAAAAAAAAAAGGTTTGGAGTAAATCTTTCAGGTCTAAAATTCTAAGCTTTTTATATGTGGATAACTTCTTACCAGTGTTTAAGTTTATATTTTACTGGGAGGCAGGTGGGTTGTGGGGGATTGGTTTCCACAAAGGAGGCAGCTTCCTCCAGGTACTTTCAGAGACTATTTTATCTTGACCTTGTAAGCGAATTAGGAATTTCTCTCTATCTACACAGTCTATATGCCTGCTTCACTCAAACTCCTGATTATAAAATTAGCTATGGCATATCTGCTTCCCTGATCTACCTCAGCCTGAAGTGACTGCTACAGAAGGCTTAAGAGCACTTATCAAAATGGGACTTCCCTGGTGTACCAGACGATTATGAGAGAGGGAGGAGTGAAGGCAAAAAGTGTGGGAGCTAACTTTGGCCAAAGAGGTTTTAGCAGCAATTACACACAACTTAAGAAATTTACGGGGAACTTAAAATTTTGCACTCTGCATGATATGTGGCTTATAACCCACAGATAAACACTGAAAAAAATACAAAATAAAATTTCGACTCTAATGTTAAATTAAATCTAAGTTTAGAATTTTTAACTTCTCTCATTGATTCAAGGGCATCCGGCAGGGACGAATGTTTCAAATAATGAAAATGAGATTATCAGTCTTTTTGGCAAGCAAAAGCCTATTCAAAGGTATAGATAACCGAATATATGAATTTATACAGTTTAAGATTCAATAGTGTTACAGGAAATCATACTAGACATGCTTTCCTCCTTTCCTTCTCAGAAGTGATTTCACACAAGTGAAAAGTTAAATGAACATCAGAAGTAGCCCTGAGGTGGAAAATAAGCCATAATAGGACAATTAAAGACTGAGATGTTTATGTGGATGCAGAAAGGAGTTAAGCTTTAATGGCTGCAGGAATGTGTGTGTGCGTGTGTATGTGTGTGTGTGTGTGTGTGTGTGTGTGTGCGCGCGCACGCATGCGTGCATGCATGTGTGAGTGCGCCTGCTACTGCACGTGTACGGTTTGAGCTGTGGTATGTTTGGGGGCTAGTATGATGTTTATGAGTCTTAGATCTTGTATCTTTATTTTTAAAATAGTTAATAGTAGATCTAGTTATCATTTTCTCCTGTGCTAGATATCTCCCCTCTGAACAGTTAATTCTTGCATTAGTCCCCCCCCAAGTGGAGCCTTGTAAGAATAACACAAATTGCCATGATGGAATAGAGAAATAGGCTAGTGGAGAAAATATGCAACTTGAGCTAAGTAGGGCCAAAGCAATGGAAAGCAGCAAACCTGTGTGTAGTTTACCCATTTGTATCTATCCTGACTCTTTCCACGTGGTCCCTAGAGAACTGGATCAAGGGTGAAACAACAGAGATGTACAGGGAGATGCCTTTCTCACTCATAAATTATTCATCTTCTATGTGAAAACAAAGGAATGAGAAATGTGGGAACTGGAAATACATAGTGAAGATAGACAATTTGACTTTAAATTTAGAACACTGGCTTCAACAGAACCACACTTCGTATGACAGAGAAATCATGCTATTGCTATCTGCTTAAAAGCATAAAATACATACTGACTTAAGGCAGGACAACTTTTAAACAATAAAAATAAAGATGGTTCAAAATTGCTAAAAACTGAGGACCCACTGTCTTTTTTTTTTTTTTTTCGGTATGCAGGCCTCTCACTGCCGTGGCCTCTCCTGTTGCGGAGCACAGGCTCCAGACGCGCAGGCTCAGCGGCCATGGCTCACGGGCCCAGCTGCTCCGCATCATGTGGGATCCTCCCGGACTGGGGCACGAACCCGTGTCCCCTGCATCAGCAGGCGGACTCCCAACCACTGAGCCACCAGGGAAGCCCGAGGACCCATTGTCTTTAACCAGACTTTTGGATAAACTACTCCCAGACCAAGAAAATCTTCCAGTGGTATTTTAAACATTATTTCTTCTACTGTGATAACATTTTGTTTTTTTGTGAACACAGTGAACAGTAGAGAATGATATTTTAATGGCTATACAAATTTCTCCTATTCATGTCTCAAAATGGATCAAGACTTTTTTGAATGTGCTTTATATTTGAAAGATACCAAAGTGGTCATTGTACTTTTCTCTTAGTACCTGTAACAATTGCAATTATTTAATCATTTGGGAAATTATTTGCTGAATGTTCCCCCCGGCTCAGACTGTGAGTTTCAAGATAGGGCTGGGCTTGTCTTATTTATCTCAGTGTACCTACTTTGTTAATGTAGTTCTTAGAACATGGTAACTGACAAATTTCTTTCGAAAGAATAAGTAAAAATATCTTTTCTAATGTGGCTTTCAGAAAAAAACCCACATAATACTAGATAAAGAAAAATCTGAATAAAAAAAGTTTTTTAGGGAGGGAAGAGTTCATCCTAAAAGTAAGACAGAATTCTAAGCTATTAGCATTAATCTAAGTCCTTGTCATGAACCCAAAAGCAAGTGGAAAAAATTTTAAATACCTTTTTAAAGATAAAATAAGTAATCACCATAACGATTGGAAGCAACAATGTCTCTGTGTATCTCAGTGGCGTCTGAAATATAGCAAATTATTCAAAATAATTATTTATTAAATTTTATATTAAATGAATAAAAATGTATGTCAACTTGAGTGTCACAATAAGATTTCATAAAGGTAAAAGATATCTTTGTCATTAACAGACTATATATTTATTGAGTTTCATGTTCTAATACAAGAATCAAAAATATAAAATAGTTACACAAATATATCAAATAGTTTTAATGATAAAAACTATTAAAATTAGCTATGGATATTATTTTTTCCTTTCTTTTGGCTTTATCTTTCCTTTATTTATATTATATAATAGTAAGTTTAAAATGTGTGTTTACTGATCCCTGGGCCCTAGATTATCATTTCCTGGGCTGCAAATTCTATTATTTTCATTTGTGAAACTACAGAACTAACAATGAAGAAAGTTACACTAAGTAATTACTGTAAGTATGAATAAGTAATAAAATAATAGCAGCAGCTAAATAATTCTCATGAATTGTGATAGAGTGTGATTTACCATGTAACAAAATTATATATTTCTTGAAGGCAGGAATCAAGTAATTTTACTCTTCATAGTCTGACTACAAACTGCCTCACAGATAATTAGTGGTCAATAATTGTTTTTGAATAAATGTATGACTGATTGGATAGATAAGAGAATAATAGATGATTAGTAGTATATCTTTCTTGGCAATGTCTTATTTTAAGTTTGTAATATTTGGGATATTAAGTGAAAAAAACCTGAATTTTTAAAAAACAAAAACAAGAATTTGGGTTTATATTTCCTGAGTGGTCTCATACCTCCAACTGACCCAGATTATTAAAAGTAATTGAACTGTAGTAACAGTAATTGACTATGGGTCATACAGTATTTTATGCACTCACCCTGGTAGGGGACATTGTTTACTGATTTTACACATAAAAAACCAGGTGAGGAAGGCCATATAATTAGCAAAAGTTACCGTAAAAAAATGATAGAGTAAGTAAATTGGGTGTTTCTGAATAAAACTTTTGAGTTTCAGATTAAAGGGAAAACTTAAGAGCAAGAACCCATCATACCTGTAGAGGAGAAAAAAAGAAACATTCATACCGCTTTTTCCATGAAGTCAAATTCAGGAGCACAGGTGTAAATTAAAGTATCAAAATCTGTATATCTTAAGATTCTGGCTGCAATAAGGCCACTCAGGCCCATCTGGAAGAAAATAAAAACAAATTAAAATTATACAAATAATTATAGTTAATAATAATTGGTTTGATGTAATAGTAACAAAGTCTACAGAGAAGATAAATCCAAGGTACATAGATGCCTCTCCCAAAAAAAAAATGCAGTGAATCACATTATGTGCTGAATTATGAAGAAAATTGAAAACAAACAGAAATAGCAAGAGAAATGAAAAGGAAAAAGAAGTTCAGAAAAACCAAGCAAAGAAGGTGATAATGTAAAGAATGAGCTATCAACATTTGCTGGGCACAAACCACCATGCAGTTGATCATGAGATTTTATAATCAGATCATTTATCAAGAAAAAAACAATTTCAGTTAACTCCTTTCACCACACATTGTAAATCATGAACAAATTTTCCATGCACTGTCATTTTCACAAAGCCTCATACATTGAGCACAATTTTTGGTGCTTCTTGAATTTTTCAGACATACATTCAAGCCATTAACTATGAGAGCTATTTTTCAAGAGAATTACAACAACTATACATAATCCTTTGATTTAGTTACTTGATCTCAAAGAACTTTAAAATAAACACCACCAACCAAATCCAATGTAGAACTATTTTCTACTGATTATTTATTACCTACTTTGGTGAGACAATTATTTTTACACTGCATTCTTAGAAGGCCAGATAAAGAAAAATACTTGGCATGTAAAACATTAACTCAAACTACTTTAAAAGGACATAAATTATTATATATCAACTTTGATGATTATCTATGGTTTTCATTTATTCATGATTCCCCTTATCTACCAGTAGCAAGGATAATTTACAGTTAACTTTATTTTTCTAATTTAGAATAGGCCTGGTTACTAATTACAATTTAACCAAGCCACTTTAGTTTCAAGTCTTTCTCACAGCTGTCACACAGAAGTCACTTAAGAATACCAAGGGGTGTGTGTGTGTGTGTGTGTGTGTGTGTGTGTGTGTGTGTGTGTTTTAGGATTTGTAAAGAGTTGGGTGACAATGTGGAGCAAGGCAAGAAAGAAAATAACAGACCAACTTAATAAATAACTTAGGAGGCCTAAATAAATTTACCATAAAATGTATACCCCCTACAGAATAAAAATTTAAGAACAACAAATAAACCTAATAAACCACTCTGCAGATCTAACAATAAATGGCAAATAAATCCTTACATTTTGAAATTTTATTTAACATGAACATGTATGCAGTCTCAATTCTCCTGGATAGTGACAGCATTTGACATTTTAAAAGAGTAACTATCTATAATCCCTTGTTAAAGTTGAAGCAATTTCAGCATTAGACAGAGTCCTAATTGCAGAGTACTACATAAGGTAAATTTCAGAGTAGATTATTGTATGATACACTCATCTATCCTCATACCCAAACAGAAAGTGCTGAAAAATCAAAAGTTAAAATCATATATTGTTTTCTATTCCCAAAACAAACTAGTAAATAGGAACTTTTGCTTTGAAAAGGGCCATTACTTGAGGTATTAGCCTTAAAACAGACAGAAACAACATGCATGAGGGATGTTGTCCATATATTTTCCAGAAGTTGAAAAGACAGAGAATTTTTATCATTCTCTTTATACAAGAAAATCTTTAAAAATATCAAATCACATCTTAATTTTAGTCTATAATTATAAATAAAATTATATTGAGATCTTGAGTTCTATATTGCAAAGCTGAGTACAGACTCTTCATATGTTAACATTTACAATGAATTAATAACTTATTAAACAAACTATTTGTATTTTAACCAAAATATAAACAACTACTTAACATATTTTTTTCCTAGAAGGCTAAGTCACTATTCATTGATATACTTTCTTCTTAGTGGGTTGAAAAGATCTGCAGGGTTAGTACTGACTCTGCCAATAACTAGTTTGGGACCTTGAAGAAGGCACTTAACCTCTATAAAATGAAGAGGTTTCATTTAAAAATAGATGGTTTCTGGGCTTCCCTGGTGGCCCAGTGGTTGGGAGTCCGCCTGCCGATGCAGGGGGCGCGGGTTCGTGCCCCGGTCCGGGAAGGTCCCACATGCCACGGAGCAGCTGGGCCCGTAAGCCATGGCCGCTGGGCCTGCGGGTCCGGAGCCTGTGCTCCGCAACGGGAGAGGCCGCAGCGGTGAGAGGCCCGCGTACCTCAAAAAAACAAACAAACAAACAAAAAACAGATGGTTTCAAAGTCTTCATCCAATTAAATATGTATATAAATTCCAATGTTTTAACTAGAAAGTACTTACATGGTCTGAAACACCTAAAATTTTAGATGTCAGAAATTTCAGAATGATTGTCCCACAAAACCAAGCACTTCCTTGAATTATCTAGAAAATAAACAAAATAGATAGAAGTCAGAAGACCAAAAGGCCCTTCCTCCTGGAAATTAAACCTCCTATTAATAAGTCTTGAGTAAAAGGGAAACACAAACTCAAAAAAAATTTTTTTTAAATATGGTAATGAAAACTACATATTAGAAACTAAGGGACGCATGTAAAGCAATGATCAGAAGAAAATTCATGGCCTCATAAACTTTTATCAATAAAAATGAGAGTAAAGGAAATAAATGAAAGGCTGGACTCAAATATCTAGATAAAGAACAACAAAATAAACAAAAACACATGAAAGGAAATATTCAAGAGAAGAATAGTCTATTATATTTAGACCTATGTGCATCCATTTTGTTGTCCTTTACTTCTTCTGGATGTTCTAACATTCCTTCTCTCATCATTTACTTCCTGTTTCAAGGACTTCTATTAATCATTATTTAAGGGTTGCTCTTCTAGCAACAAATTCTTAGTTTTCCTTCATCTGAGAATATGTTTTACTTTCCCCTTCATTCCTAAAAGACACTTTCACTGGATATATAACTTGTGGTTGACAATTCTTTCCAGCACTTGACAAATGTGCCACCTCCTTCTGCCTCCCATAGTTTCAGATGAGAAGTCTGCTGTAAATTCGAATCAGTTTTGCCCTAAAGGTAATGCATCATTTCCCTCTGTCTGCTTTCAAAACTTTTTCTTTGCCTTTCATTTACAGAAGTTGAATTATGATGTGTCTTGGCATGGATTTTGTTGGCTTTATCCTACTTGGGATTAACTCAGTTTCTTGACTCTGTAGAGTTACATCTTTTACCAAATTTGGAAAGTTCTCAGCCATTACTTCTTTTTTTTTTTTTAACATCTTTATTGGAGTATAATTGCTTTACAGTGGTGTGTTAGTTTATGCTTTATAACAAAGTGAATCAGTTATACATATACATATGTCCCCATATCCCTTCCCCCTCATGTCTCCCTCCCTCCCACCCTCCCTATCCCACCCCTCTAGGTGGTCACAAAGCACCAAGCTGATCTCCCTGTGCTATGTGGCTGCTTCCCACTAGCTATCTATTTTACGCCATTACTTCTTCAAATACTTTTTCAGCCCCACTCTCTTTTTCCTCTCCTGTGGAACTTCCACAATACAAACAGTAAATCTTCTGTTATTGTCCCACACTTCTCTAAGCCTCTATCATTTTTTTCCAGTTACTTTTCCTCTGTTGTTTAGATTGGGTAATTTCTATTCTTCTATCTTCAAGTACACTGATTGCTTTCTTTGTTATATTCATTCTTCTATGAAGCTCATTCACTGAGTTTTTTTATTTCAGTTACAGTATTTTTCAAGTTATTTAAAAAAAAAAATTCCCAAGTTATTCCTTTTTTTAAAAAAAAAATTCCATTTCTTTGGTGATATTTTGTTTGCTCCTAGAGTACTTATAATTGCTCACTGAAGTATTTTTATGATGACTGCTTTAAAATTCTTGCCAAATAATCCCAACATCTTACTCATCTGAGTGTTAACATCTCTTTATTGCCTTTTCTCATTCAAGTTGTAATTTTGCTTATCCTTATTAGATGATAAATGCTTTTACACATTTTTTTTTAAAAAATTTAAATTTCAAAAATATTAGATTTATTCAGATACTATGTATTTTTTTCTCCCTAATATATATGGCATATTTACAAAAATATGTTTTTTGTTTGTTGCCAAAGAACAGAAATGCAATTAACTTTTGAATATTAAGCTTATACCTAGCCATGTTATTGAATTTTTATAATTTCTTATAATTATTTTGTTTTATATGTAAATAATGATATAATAAATTTTGATTTTTCTTTCCATTTCTTTTCTAATCCTGTTATTTACTTTCTTGCTTTTACATGTTTGAACCTTTAATAAAATGTGAAAAAACATATTTATCTTGATCTTCATAAATGGAATACTCCAAATATCTCTCCTGCAAAACCAATGACTGCTGAAGAATTTTATTGGGTTAAGTAAATTCCCTGATATTTCTTCTGTGCTAAGAGTTTTTATCATAAATGGGTGTTTAATTTTATGAAATTTATTTTCTGCATCTAATGAGATGATCATAAAGTATTTTTCTCCTTTAATTTGCTAGTGTGACAATTTACATTTATAAATTTTCCAGAAACATCTTTGCATTCCTGGGATGAAGCCAATTTGAGAAGAATGGATTATCCCTTTTTCCTACAAAAACAGGTGTTTTTGTAAGAAAAAGTGTTATTTCACAAAATAGCTTTGCTATTTCTTTTTGACGGTCTTCCAGAAAAAAGACATAAAAAGCCAGAATGTTTTCTGTGCTGTTCAGATGACTACCATGACTAATTTCTCCCTTTTGCAAGCGATTGATGGTATTAATTATATCAGTTTTAAAACATAAATATAAGCTGAACATTCATTATATCTTAACTGTTCTCTCCTTAGATTTTTGTTTCTTTGAAATTCTTGACTTGAAAGCTTTTTATTCTTTGCAGTCTAAAATTGAAAATATTTAAGACAATAAATTTTCCTCTGAACACAACTTTGGCAGAATTCCCTAAACATCCACAGATACTGCTCTATTTGTTGTCATTTTTCAGTAATTTGTAATTAAAATTTTGACTTCCTTTTGAGTTAAATTATTAAATAAAAATCTTTAAATTTTCTGTTGATTTCTTGGTTTAATCTTTAAAAAAACAAGCTGTGCCAATTTTTCTGATGAAAAAAAGTCAAATATTAGAAGGGTCATATCATTCAATAACAAGTGTATTTTCACCATAGGGGATGGGAGAATGCTTCCAGCAATAAGAAACTGGCAACTCATTCCATTTTGTTTGTTTATATTCTGAGTGGCTATCTACCCTCTTATCATTTCCACTTTTACCATACCAATATATAATATGTAATCACAGAGTTCTTTAATATGGTAGATTTTATTTTTTAGTAGGAGTACATTAAAGATCTAGAGAAAAAGAATGTCATCTGTCTGATATTATGAGAATTAGTCATTGCAGTGCCTACTTAATAAGGTACTTATTTTACTTTGTAACATAACATACAAATATAGAGATAACATGGGCCATCCATTTGTACATTTGCAAAGAAGTCAAACAAAGATCAGGTAGTGGCTGAGTTGAAATAAAAAGAAACTGGGAGATTGTATGGAAAATGTTAAATGGACAAAAATAATAAGAGTCTAAAGTTGGAAGCCAAAGGAAAGATAGATGATGGATAAATGTAGAAAACAGAAAAAGGGAAAGTGGGGACAGAACTATGGACTGAGTTATTTTGAAGAGAAGGTTAGTAAATCTAAAGAAAGAAACTCAAAGCAAATAGAAAAAAAAAATTAAAAGCAAGGTAGTAGGGTATAGCAGAAGGAAAAGTAAAGAAGAAAGGCCTGAGGGTAGTGCTGAAATAAATGAACTAACTTCTTGAAAATGACTTGTAGATATTGCTAAGGAGTGTTTCCCACCTTATGTAAGTAGCTATTTATAATATTTACTAAGTATAAATCATTCATTTTTAAAGCATATTATCTGTATTCAGTTTATAGAAATATAAAAGGATTTGAAGAAATTGTGCTAAAAATGTTGAAACTTACCCAAAAGTGGAGTTCAGATGCACCCAATCTTTGAATTTTATTTCTCCTTAGAATTATCACCTAAAATGCATATGACATAAAATAACACAATTAAATTAAATTAACTTTTTTAAGATTACATTTCAAAAATTACACAGCCACCCCCTTCCATCTTGGCTATCACCAGACATTTTCCTTCTTAACTGTTGATTTTTCTGAATTTGGACATGGAAAATTTACTTGGGGTGAAAGCCAAATGCTTTGTGTACCAGAAAGTTGACCCTAGAATCAAGTTAATTCCTTACTGAGTTACTTGGGACGTTTTATGCAGGGCAGTTCCTCTGAGGAGATAGATGGTGTGTGAAAGGTATGTCCATGCAAGCATACATGTAAGTTACCCAGAAAAATTAGTGGTCTAAATTAACATGAAAATCCTTCCTCTCCAAACTCCCAAATATTTTAAAATGTTTAAAAAAATATATATCTAACTAAATTTATAAGAAAGAAAAGGAACTTTCCAGGTGCCAGAGAAAAGAAAGTGATTTTTAAAAAGTAAAACATTAATTAGGAGAGTTTTTAAGGAGTTGGCAGTTTTTAAGGAGGTCTGCAGAACAGGGTTACACCTATGGGCTTGTATTAAAAGGGAGGGCAGCAGAAGACTTGGGACTATGAAAGGTAAGAAACTGGAATTAAGACTCATGCATACAGCTGGGGTCCTCAAAAACTATACCCTTGGTGCTATCGACTGAATGTTTACATCTCTCCACTGATCCTGTGTTGAAACCCTAAGCTCCAATGTGACATATTTAGAGGTGGAACCCTTTGTGAGGTAATTAGATCATGAGGGTGGGAACCTCATAAATGGGATTAGTGCCTTTCTAAGGACAGACATGAGAGAGATGATTGCTCTCTCCATCATGTGAGGATACAATGAAGATATCTGTCTGCAAATCAAGAAGATTTTAGTTCTCATCAAGAACTAAATCAGCTGACACCTTGATCTCAGACTTCCCAGAATCTAGAACTGTAAGAAATAGATTTCCATGTAAGCCACCCATTCTGGTATTCTTGTTATAGCAGCTTGAACTGACAAAGACATGCAGGGACTAGGAATACTCCTCCTACTATCTCTACAAGTTGGTAAGGTATTTGTTTATTCCTAAGTTTGTGTTGGAAAAACAAAAAGCTCCAATGAGAAACAAATCTTAGGCCTGTGGATTACTAAGAATTGGAGGAGAATTTTGCATCATCTAATTGGCCCAAGATGAGCCAGGATTCCTGAAGTTCCAACAATAGTAAAATATAAATGTACCAGATTACACAATGCAAAATTGTTTGTAAATGCAAAATACAAGAAATAAACAAAATGTCCAGACTTAGGAGAATGGTTGAATTATCTATGGAATATGCAGAAGGGAATACTTACTATGAAATTACAAGAAAGAATGAAGATCTCCGTGAACTGATATGGAGTGATATCTAGGAAAGGTTGCTAAGTGATACCCAGAATAGGTTGATAAATCAAAATGCAAAAGACTATAGTATGCTACCTTTCATGTAAGTAGGAGGGGGTATAATAAAATATACATGTAATATTTATTAGTGCAAAAAAGAAAAAAAAACAACTAAATGGGTAAACCAGAAAAATTGAGAAGGAAAATGTAAAATTTTCTCTGTTCACAGATAGCATGATCTTATATGTAGAAAACATTAAAGATTCTACATACACACACACACATAAACTGTTAGAATAAACAAGTTCTGCAAAGTAGCAGGATACAAACTCAACAAAGAAACTATGTTGCATTTCTATACACTAACAATGAACTACCTAAAAAGGAAATTAAGAAAACAATCCCACTTACAATAGTCTCAAAAAGAATAAAATATTAAGAATAAACATAACCAAAGAGGTGAAAGACTTACACACTGAATACATTGCTGAAAGAAATTAAAGAAGACACAAATGAAGAGATAGTATTTGTCTTTCTCTGTCTGACTTATGTCACATAATTATGCCCTCAAGGTCTATCCATTCTGTCACAGATGGTAGGAAAACCTTTAGCTACCATTTCCAGGGCCCTTCATTTGTGTGAGCCAGACTGACATCTAATATTATATTCCTTTCATCTGAAGGACCTCCTTTAACATAAAGGTCATAAAGTCTTTATTTTGCCTTCATTTTTGAAAGACATGTTTGCTGGATATAGAATTATAGATAGTATTTTTAAATATTTTAAAGATGCTTCTTGACTATTTTGTTGCTTGTACTTTTTTCTTATGAAAAATCTGCTGACATCCTTACTCTTTGTTCTTCTGTATTTAACATGTCTTAATTCTGTTGCTACTCCCAAGATTTTCTCTTTATTGCTGATCTTAAACAATTTGATAATATGCTTACTCTAGCTCTATGTTTTTTGTATTTGAGATTCACTGATATTCTTCATCTCTGAGATTATAATTTTCATCAAATTTGGAAAATTTTTGGTCATTATTTCTTCAAATATTTTTCTACTTCCTCCCAACTCCCCCCATTTAGAAATGTACTTTACTTTTCCTATATGAAATGTGAACTGTAAAGGAGGGATTGGAATATCATCATTTTGCAATCCCTACTGAATTAATGGATCTGGTACTAAACGCTGATCATAAAAAGAGAGCCACCAGATAAATATGTGCCTCCTGACTGAAGAACAATACTATATACTTGCCAAAGGAATTAAATCTGAACATGTCCAGGTTTTAGACCCAAGTATTAATATAAATACAGAAGACAAAAGAAGATGTAAAGCGGCACCATGAGGACTCGGGAGCAAAATCTAGACCACAGAACCCTTCACATGTTCAGTGACCCAGATAAAAAGAAATATCCAGGGGAAAAAAACAGGGAGACATATTGGAAACCTATAGATAATAATAGAAACTTAAGTGATGAAACTATAAAGAAAAGCCTGGAGTGATCACCATAGTCAAGATAGTCACTACTGTTTTAGAGCAGCTCAAGGGAGTTATGATTGAGGCAGGTTACACGGAAGGCTTCTAGAATGGTTAGAAAAGTTCTGGTTTTGACTTGATGGTAGTTTAAGGATGTTTGCCAAGTAACAGTCCATTAATCAGTACTTATCAGTACTAGTCAGAACTAAGTACATAAAACATTGGTTTTATGAGGTTTTCTACATCTGTGCTATGTTTTAGAATAAAAAATGTTTTCATAGAAAGATGTTGATGAACACACTATTACAAGTCATCTACTCTGTAATACTGAAAAAGTTTGACAAAATGTTGAAAAGAAAGGGCCTATGCCTTTTGGGAGAGAGAAGAGGAGAAATTACTTACTGGGAGGCAAAAAAAAAAAAAAAAAAAAAGGTATGGGGAGAAAAAGTGTTAAAAACCTAAATCTCAAAAGATTCAATCAACGCACCATGCATGGAAAAGTGCTATATTTTGTTATTTTTGTAGTAAGTTATCATTTCTGGTCATTGTGCAAAGAGAACATTCTAGGAACATTCCAGTGGAGAACATTCCAGGTTCTGGCTTATGAATAATGGAAGTGTGACTATAAGGTAATAAAACTGATTTACTGAACCACCATTCCAAATACAACTCTAAATGAGTGTTATTCCATGGAAGTAAGTCACATGAAGAAACTATACCCTTGTTGTAATTATGTTGCCACTGCTCAAAACAGTTTGGAACTCCTCTTTATAAACTATCTTTAGAGATTATTTCCTTATGCGTACAAGAAAATAGGTCTTATTACTTTGCTGTCACACTATATTTTGATCAAGATCTGTATTACCCAGCCCAATCACCCACCTTATTCACAAGACTTTGGTCATTTCCAAAAATCAAATCCACCCTTAAAAGACAAAGATTTGCCACCACTGAGGACATTTAAAAGAATGTGCCACAGTCTGTGAAGGCAATTCAGAGGAGTTCCAAAAACGTTTTGGGCAATGGCAGTGTCACTGCAGTAAGTATTTAGCCTACTGAAGTGACTTAGAAGGAAATAACTAATTTTTATCACAAATTATGGCATATTTTAAAAAGTAAGTCTTATTACCTTATTATTAAAAAAAATTTTACTTGGGCATTGCCTTAAAAAGGTAAACTTTGCTTATATTATTTTGCAAGGATTAGATAGACAAAAAACATTATCTGGGAAAAATTTTTCATGTGGGCAGTAATCCAGAAAGGGCCTTATTTATTCTCCTTAACCTATATTAAATGGGTAAACTTGCTATTTGACAGGTTAAAAAAAATCTTCACAAGCTTAACAAACACTTACCAATGTCATCAATAGAGACGAAGAATAATAAGAAGATAAATACACTGGATTTCCAAACATCAACACAAAACAAAGGAGAACCGAAACCTGAAAATTGAAGAAAATAAATACATTTTATAGTTATTAGATAGATAGCATAATGCATACTTTGTCTACAGGGATATACTCATTTCCAATACAAACTTTATTTGCATAAAAAAGATTAATAAATAGATCCTGACCAAGCGATAACAGAATTTCAACACACTGATAGGTTCTAAGTATTTTCAACACCATAAATACTATATAGCAGAATTTAATTTTTTTCCCCCTATTTTCAACTTGGTACAAAGAAAACAGGAAAAATCTTATTGTTTCTATTAACTCAATAATGGAGGGATATAATAAGAAAGACTTACTTATAACTATTAGTTTTCTAATCTGATTTTTGTTGAACTACTTGAGGATTTCCCTCACTAAGGAAGCTTTATTTTATGCTCTTACCTAAAAGATCTTTATTTTTTATTTTCTTAAGGGATATGTGTTTGGAAACTAATATAAAAAAACAATAATGCAAAAACAAATTTCAGAGTGTCATATTCATGCAAAGTGTTAAAAATCTCAGGTTTCAGGGAGAAAAGGCAGTTACAAAAGTAGTGACAATAATAATAAAAAAACAAAATTTTTGTTAAAGTTTCAGAGAATACAAAACATCTACAGTCTAGTTGAAAGTATAGGTGCTATAATATGGCATTCAGTTATCCTTCTAAATATTAGCAACATCATATGTATTAAATACTACTTGAGAGGAGGTATATAAAACAGTCAGTTCTATTTTATAAACCCTGAGATCTTATTTTAATATGTGACTTATAAATATTAAAAATGTTACCAGGTGTACAGCAGAAACTAATAAAACATTGTAAAGCAATTATACTCCAATAAAGATATTCAAAAAACTGTTACCATGTTCATATAGATGATCTTCTGAAATTTTTTTGTCTCAACGTACCCCACAACATACATGGGAAATAATGAGGCTATCTGAAATAAAAATATAAAAAAAGCAGAATTAAAAAAATGTAGAAAAGCATTTCACTATTCATAAGCAAAGTAAATATAAGAGGAGAGTTATATTTCCAATAATGATTGTCAAAGTTATGTGAACCAACCTTCTCACTGAGAACTAGAATAGCTCGAAAAAATAATAAAAGTACCTGTATGAAAGCCACAGCTTACTAATACAGCAAAAAAAGAATTAGGAAGCTAAGACCAGAGAAAAGGTGGAAATCTACAGAGATGAGCATGACATTTTGGGTCACTTTTCTTCTTCAGCCAATTCTAACAGAAGCAGATGCCTGCCAGCTGAGAGCAGTTGAGAGATTTCCACACACTTAGCAGTCAGGTAACCCCAAGAATGAGATCTCTGCTAAGTCCCCAAGCTTTGGTTTGGGACTTCAAAGGGTTATACTATAAGAGAGAACCAGAAATCAAAGCAGTGCTCCAAAATACTGAAGCCCACCTTTGAATTATCTCATTCTCTGATTGCATTAGGGAGATCAAAGATTGTTAGTTAGTCCCTGTATTTGCCTGCTGGAAACAAATTTAATTTTCTCTGGAAGAAGTTAATATCTTAGTCTCAAATTAACTGTACAATTGTTCATGTACAATGTCTAATACCACATCAAAACTAATCAGATATAGGAGGAGATAAGACATTATCACTAAGACAACAGAAACAGATCTATGAAGAATCTCAATCTAGTTCAGGGGTCAGCAAACTTTTTATGTAAAAAGCCAGATAATAAATATGTTAAGACTTGCAGGCCACGTACAGTCTCAATTGTATACTCTTCTTCTTCTACTATAAAAATGTAAAAACTACTCTTAGCTCACAAACCATGCAAAAACATGTCTGGCATCATCAGACATAGACTTTATGTTTGACATATGCACGGAAATAACAGATAAGATTGAAAATTCCAGGAGGGTACTGAAAACCATTAAAAAAAGAACCGAATAAAAAATATACAACTAAATATTACAATAATCAATAATAAGAAGTCAAAAATGGGTTTAAGCAGGTTGAACACAGCCAAACAAAGAAGTGATAAATTGGAAGACTGGTCAGAAGAAAGTATAAAATGACAAAGGGATGAACAACATATGAAAGAACATAAGAGATGTAGAGCATACAGTATAAAGGTCATACTTTACATCTCAGAAATGGCTGAGGGAATTAAGTAAAATCTATACCTAAAGACATTATACCTGAGAAGTCCCCAGAATCTATAGAAAAAGAATCAAGCACTGACTCATAAAGTATTAGTAGCCCCCAGCAAGGGATAAATTAAAACAAACAAAACCCAACCACACATAGGCATGTCATAGTAAAAACTGCTTATAACCAAAGGCAAAGAGAAAACTCTTATAAAGGGTCTGAGACTAACTGACTTTAAGACTTACTACAAAGCTGCAGTAATCAAGACAGCATGGTACTGGAGAAAAAAATAGACAAATTGATCAAAGGAATAAAATAGAGGGTCTAGAAACAGATCCACACAATTATAGGCAACTGAGCTTTGACAACGGCACAAAATGGAGAAATGACAGTCTTTTCAACAAATAGTGCTGGAAGACTTGGACACGCACGCATTAAAAAAAAATAAATCTAGACTTAGATCTTACACCTTGCAAAAAACTGACTCAAGTGTGTCTTAGAGCTAAATGTAGAACACAGACTAAAAAACTTCTAATATATAATATAGGAGAAAATCAAGGTGATCTTATTTGAGGATGAGTTTTTAGCTATGACATCAAAAGCATGATCCATGAAAGAAAAAAACTGATAAACTGAACTTCATTAAAATTAAAAACCCCAGCTCCACAAAAGACACTATTAAGAAAACTAAAGACAAGCCAGGGACTGTGAGAAAATCTTTGCATAACCCATATCTGATAAAGGTTTGGTATGTAAAATGTACTAAGAACTCTTAAAACTCATAAGTAGGAAAACAAATAACCCAATTTAAAAATGGTCAGAAAGAGCAACCACTGCGTCAAAAAGGGTGGTGCAGTGGTTGAGAGTCCGCCTGCCGATGCAGGGGACACGGGTTCGTGCCCCAGTCC
>NW_006770496.1:3074863-3086335 GCF_000442215.2 Lipotes vexillifer | reverse complement strand
AAAAAAAAAAAAAAAAAAAAAAAAAAAAAAAAAAAAGGTCAAAAGATGTGAACAAATAACCTACCCAAAGAAGATCTACAGAGGGCAAATAAGCACATGTAAAGATGCTAAACCCAATACTACATTAGGAACTGTAAATTAGAACAAGGAGATACTGCTACACACTTAATAGAATGGCTGAAATCCAAAAAACTGACAAAATTGGCAATTTCTTGCAAAACTGAACATAGTCTTAACATACAATCCAACAATCACACTCCTGGGTACTACCCAATTGAGCTGAAATCTTATGCCCACTCAAAACCTTCACATGAATGTTTAGGGAATCACCAAAGACTGGAAGCAGCCATGATGTCCTTCAAGAGTTGAATGGAAAAACAAACTGTGGTACATCCAGACAATGGAATATTATTCATCAATAAAAAGAAATGAGCTATCAAGTCATGAAAAGACATGGAGGAACCTAAAATACATATGGCTAAGTGAAAGAAGTCAGTCTGAAAATGTGACACAACCTATGATTCTAACTATATGACATTTTATTTTGGTTGTACTTTATTTCATTAAAAATTGCACAGCTCTACTGTGAATTACAGTATTAACATTTATTTTAGAGGAGTGCATTCACAATAATAATTATGACTGGGCCCAGGAATTCTTTTCTTTGGGCCTTTGAAAAGTCTCATGCAATTTAACATTTAGTGGTAACCAGATTATGAATTTGTTGTATAAGTAAAACAACAATGGATAATTCATTCAAGAATTCCAAAGAGATTTTTATTTCAAGAGGTGCCAGTTGAAGATGGTAATAATTTCAAGTAATAACCAATTTACCTGAATATAGTTTCCCAGAACTTTGCTTATAACTTAATTGCTTGGAGCTTAAAGTATAGTTTTCTTAGAAACGATGCTATAAATTCAAATCCATTCAATGGATACTAGAGGGCCAATGCTATCTCCACCCTAAAGAAACTTATTTGCTGGTGGTGTGGAAAAAAGGTAAGGACACAACTATCTCTGCAAACTTCATTTCAACACATTATCAAGTGCCTCATAAAGTAAGCTCAGGCAAGGTCGTAGAATCTCAGAGTCAAAGAATGCATAAATTGTTATAAGTATATTCTATAGATCAACTACCCAGAATTTGGGAGTTTGGTGCTAATATCTTACTCTCAAACTTCCTGTCATTTTTTCTTCTCCCAGCGTAAATACCTTACTTCCTATCTCCTCCCCCAAAATTGATGGGGAAGGCACAAAGTGGTTCCAACTAAAATTCCAGCTAATGGATAATCAGAACTTTACCAGTAAAGTTAAGAAATTTGTCCCTTTTAAGAAATTTGTCCCTTTTATTAAGCTTAGAGTCTCTACCAAGGATCCCTCTGTAATTTTTTTTTCAGCTTTATTGAGATATACTCGACTTAAAACATTGTGTAAGTTTAAGGTATACAACCTGTTGATTTGATACACATATATTACAGTATTATTACCACTGCAGTGTTAGCTAACACCTTCATCACGTCACGAAATTCTCATTTCATTTTTGTGGTGAGAACATTTAAGATCTACTTTCTTACCAATGTTCAAGTATATAAAACAATAACCTTAACTACAATCATTATGCTATGTGATAGATCACCAGAACTTATTCATCTTCTAGTTGCAAGTTTGTACCCTTTGTCCAATATCTTCCTACTTCCCACACTCCCCAGGCCCTGGTAGCCACCATTCAACTCTCTGTTTCTATAAGTTTGTTTTTTTCAGATTCCAAACTAAATACTAATATGTGATACTAATATTATATCCCATGATATAATACAGTATTTGTCTGTCTGACTTATGTCACTTAGCATAATGCCCTCAAGGCCCATCTATGTCCTATGGCAGGATTTCCTTTTTCTCATGGCTGAGTAATAATACTCCATTGTATACATATGTAGCGCATCTTCTTTATCCATTCATCTGTTGACAGACACTTAACCTATTTCCATACCTTGGCTATTATGAATAATGCTGCAATAAACATAGAAGCACAGATAATCTCTTCAATATTCTGTTTTCATTTCCTTTGGATATATACCCAGAAGTGGGATTACTAGATCACATGGTAGTTCAATTTTAAATTTTTTTAGGAGCCTCCATACTGTTTTCGATAGTGGCTGCACCAATTTCATTCCCAACAACAGTGCACAAGGGTTCCCTTTCCTCCACATCCTCACCAACATTTGTTATCTCTTATTTTGATGATATTAATCTCTTATCAGATATAAGACAAGTGAGATTACATCAAAGTAAAAATCTTCTGCATAGCAAAGGAAACACTGAAAGGGTAAACAGCGACCTATGGAATGGGAGAAAATACCCTATATATCCGATAAGGGGTTATATCCAAAATATATAACGAACTCATATTACTCTAGCAAAAAACTAATAACAATTAAAAAATGGGCAAAGAATTGAACAGCTATTTATCCTAAGAAGATATACAAATGGCCAACAGATATATGAAAAAACACTCAATATCATTAATCATCAGTGAAACGCAAATCAAAACCATAATGATATATAATCTCACACCTGTTAGGATGGCTATTTTCAAAAAACAAATGACAAGTATTAGTGAGGATGTGAAAAAAAGGGAATCCTTTCACATTGTTAATGGGAATACAAAATTATGCAGCTGCTAAGGAAAACAGTATGGAGGTTCCTCAAAAATTAAAAATAGAAATAGCATATGATCCAGCATTTCCACTTCTAAGTATTTATCCAAAGGAATTGAAAACAGGATCTTGAAGAGATATTAGCACTCTCATGTGCACTGCAGCCCTACTAACAATATCCGAGATATGGAAATAGCCTAAATGACAATCAACGGTCGAATGGATTTTAAAATGTGTTATACACATACAACAGAATAGGATCAGCCTTAAAAGAGAAGGAAATCTTATAACATGCAACAATATGGATGAGAATATTATGCTGAGTAAATTAAGCCAGTCACAGAAGGACAAATACTGCATGGTTCCATTTATCAGAGGTATTTAGAATAGTCAAACTCACAGAAATAAAGAGTAGAATAGTGACTGCCAAGGGCTGAGGGGAAGAGGAAATGGGAAGTTGCTAATCAACACACGTAAGATTTCAGTTATTCAAGATCAATAACTTCTAGAGATCTATTATACAACATGTGTCTATAGATAACAATACCTATACTGTACACTTAAAAATCTATTAAGAGGGTGTATCTCATGTTCAGTGTTCTTACCACACACATACACACAAATACACTTTAAAAAATTTTAAGGCTCATTACATAAAAATAAAAGGACTATATAACAACTGTGCACATGATGATATTGCATCAAAATGTTTAAAGCAAGGGGCTTCCCGGGCTTCCCTGGTGGCGCAGTGGTTGAGAGTCCGCCTGCTGATGCAGGGGACACGGGTTCGTGCCCCGGTCTGGGAAGATCCCATATGCCGCGGAGCGGCTGGGCCCATGAGCCATGGCCGCTAAGCCTGCGCGTCCGGAGCCTGTGCTGCGCAACGGGAGAGGCCACAACAGTGAGAGGCCCGCGTATCGCAAAAAAAAGAAAATAGTTTAAAGCAAGAATTTACACAGCTAAAAGTACATACAGACAAATCAGTTATAATGGAAGACTTTAACACATTCCTCCTCTAGTAACTGAAAGCAAACAAAAACAGTAGAAATCTAAAAGATTAGAATAATACAATGAACAAACTTTGCTTAACATACGTAGAACCCCATATCTAACAAATATAGTCAATCTTTTAAAATGCAACAAAAATAGAAAATACCTGGGAACAAATCTAATGAAAGATCTGTAAGATCTCTAAAAATCTGTATTAACATTATTTATAGAAATTAAGAACTAAATAAGTAGATATATATCATGTTCTTTGATCAGAAGACACAATATTTTAAAGATCTTAAAAGTTTTTATTTACTGCAATCACACTTATTGTCAAACTGAAAAGGAAAGGAATACAGTATGTATATAAATTTGGGGATGGGGACAAGTCTAAAATATAGGTTTTAAGAGAGACTGTGAGAAAGTGTGTCCAGCTCATTTAATAAAATAACCACAGTTGTTACAAGTTCATAAATTTACTTTGTGAAGAAAATCTTGACACTAATTATGAAAAATGTATCATACAGATTCTTATGTAGAAAAGCAATTAGGTAATACAGTAGACTCAATTAATTATGGTTTTACAAAAGGTATAGAAGTATTCTTTAAATGTATATTTCTTTTATTAATGCTTCATGAAAACTGAAGGCATTTTAGTAAGGAAATAAGACAACACAGCCAAGTGTGTGGCCTTCAACAGAAAAGAGCTGAAAGACCCTAGAGATGCAGCAAAAATAAATTGGAAAGTGTTGGTGCTCTGAAGTAGGCCGACTTGATTTTAACTTAATTTCTGAGCCTCAGTGTCTTCATCTGTAATCGTAAATTAATAATACCTATGTGCCTGGACTCCTTGAGGATTAAATAAACTATAATACTGAAGTCTGGTATATGTTAGTCTCCCTTTCCCTCCTCCCATAGACCAATACTATTAGGATATGCAGATCTAGACCCCCCTACTTTAACATCATATTTACACTTTGGCTAAAAAACAAAAAACAAAACTTCACAGGAGAAAATTATGCTTAATAGCTGGACTGTTGCTATTTGAACTGCTGGTTGAAAACGAAGACCTTTAATTGAGATACAAGCAGCAGAGTCAACATTCTGTTGAGAAAATGTAGAAAACTGACTTCTATTCTTGCCTCCTTTCATCGTACTTCTCAAGATAAGTAGTTCTGAGGATAGGGCAAAATTTGTTTCCATGAAACAATAAAGAGTTTTTAATCTGTTCAAATGCTTGGACCAATTTTGTTCCTGAAATCAGAAAGGAGTACAGGCATTTAAAATAAATTTTAGGGCTTCCCTGGTGGCGCAGTGTTTGAGAGTCTGCCTGCCAATGCAGGGGACACGGGTTCGTGCCCCGGTCCGGGAGGATCCCACGTGCCATGGAGTGGCTGGGCCCGGGGCCGGGGGGCCAGGGCCGCGGAGCCTGCGCGTCCGGAGCCTGTGCTCCGCAGCGGGAGAGGCTGCAGCAGTGAAAGGCCCGTGTACCGCAAAAGAAAAAAAAAAAATTTAAATAAAACTGTGTATAAGGAATGAAACTATAAATCCCTTCTGTAAGCTAATTCTTGATTCCCTGTTAGTTTACACATCTAGAATAAACTATATTTTAACCACTGTGGCCACAATAAACATTGTCAAACTAATAGAAAGAAATCAACCTGTAGACTGAGTTTAACAACAAGATGCAAAAAGGTCAGACAAAGCTTTCAGAGAGAGAAGCTGACATTTATATAAGAGTAGCTGCTTCTACATCCAGAAGAAGAAACATCAACTCCCCTTGGAGAAAACCATTTTGGTGACCTTTTAGTTTTGTAGATCAAAGACTCTTCTTGAACAAAAGGTTTATTTGACTTGCCAAAAAACTGCCCTTTCTCAGCCCCTTGGTGTGTGAAATTTGATATTCAGTAAAGACAAAGATACTGGAAAAAAAGTTTCATAAGCAGCTATGAGTCTCCTGGTGGAAAACCTTTCTGAGACTCACCAATACTTGAACATCTCCATAAAACTAATATAATCCTAATTTGGCAAGACAGAACCCCAAGGAACTTGAGAAACATATTGTGTGGATGATAGAATTCTGAACTTGTGAGCTCACTCACAAGAACTGTACACCAGAACTGCAGTCTTTTTTTAGGAGAAGCCTAGTTCTACAAACAGCATTTAGCTGATGCTGAAATTCCTTATGACTCAACTCAGCTATCTCAGCACTGCAGGCGTGCTATGAGACATTTACAAGAAAGAAAATGGTGCCACTCATAAGTAAAAGCACAGAGTCCAGGCCAATTTTAGTGTGAAGCACTTGGCATCTATGGCTGTTAGGAGTTTTCTATCTTCAAGAAGGTGAATTTGAGTTCTTGACGTCAGGGCAAACCAGGGGGTTTTAAGCGCACACTTGGCCTCTGGTTCATTCAGAAAGCTGTAGGACAGGAAACAGGACTTGTCACCAGGACAGATTCAGATATTTCTCTTCAGTGGGAGCTCTCAAAGAAGTCTTCATGGTAGCCTCACCCCAGGTGACAGCTCAGGAGCAAAGAAAGAAGATGCACATCACATAAATGCAGAAGCCACTCTGGCTTAGAAGATCCATAACCCATGGAAACTTCTGCAAGGGAAATGACACTTAAGAGAGTCACTTCACTTCAGGAAGCCCAAAGTCAAGGCATCCCCCTCAGGAAGAACTTAGCTCACTTACAATTTCTTCCTCTCGGATGCAATTAGGCAATCACCAAGCAACGTGCCTAGTAACATCATGGTCACACAACACTAGCAGGTTTCTAAGGGAAGAGAGCTAGAAGGTTAACTGAGGGTCAAATTCCATGCAGAAGGGGTAAGTTTTGCTAAACAGCAGTGTGGTGGCTTTGACTGTGTACCCAGATTTCTGAATCCTCCAGATACAAGTAGTCTCATTTCTGGCTTCAACAGTGAGGCAAAAACATCTAGTCCTGATATTTGGCCCAAATAAATAGCCGATGGGCTTACCATTGGAAGAGAAACTCCAGTGTGGGAAGAAAATAATCATCTTATATGCAGGATGAGGTCATGGAGTCACATTAATTTAAATATTAAAAGAGATATGGCTTTATACATATCCCAAGCAAAGAATCAGTTATATAAAGAAAGAATATGAAATTGACAACCAGTTTTGTATAGATATATTGATACTATCTCTTCTGGAAATAATCTGCATCTCTATCACTTCTGATTTTATAACCTCCTTTCTGCAACTACCCCTTTTACTGTCCTTGGTCATAAAAATCTCTCCTATATGAATGGGAATTCTCTAATAAAATATAAGAAAATAGAGCATATTATAAAATAAAATCCAGTTACTGAATAAGTAAGTCACAATTTCTCAGTTTCTTAAGAATGATAATGCTTTAAGGTCTTCTCACTCCAAATATTCTAGGTTTCTACAACTGTTGCTTGTAACTTTTTTCCTTTAAAATATAGCCAGTCCTTGAGTCCTTCAGCCCCATTTCTCAGACAATATGTGCAAGAGACATGAACTAATCTTAACTTTAATCTATGAAAAATATAATCAAGAATAAAAGGCTTACTGTGCTCCGCAACGGGAGAGGCCACAGCAGTGAGAGGCCCGCGTACCGCCAAAAAAAAAAAAAAAAAAAAGAATAAAAGGCTTAGAACACTCCCAGAAAAATAACATTGAATTATCTTCACGTTAGTATTAAAAAAAAAAAAAACAGAAGCAAACAAAACTTTATACGTTAATTCAGAAAACTAAAAGCTGGAAGTTACGTCAGCATCATGGCAGCATAAGGTGTCCCGCTTTTCTGCCTCCGCCTTTTAACAACTAAAATTTGGCATCTACCCATGAACAAAAGTGCCTCTGTGGAAGTTGTGGGATCCAGCACCATACGCCAAGGGTCCCGGAAGGAGTCTTGCCCACCTATGTATCTGGTAATAGGCAGACAGACCTCAGCACAGGCTGTGGAATAAGCAGGAACCAGTGAACTAATCCCAGCTCTTCTCAGCTATGGTTGAAGAAAATCTGGATACTGCTGACTTGGGCAGACACCCACAGACAAGAGAGCCCTGTAGAATCCAGTCTTCCTGAGGAGAGGCTCAAGCACTTCATTGGAGCAAAAATATATATGAGTTTGGATGCACTAGAGAGAGTAAGAGGAACTTTGCCAACACTACCCTATCCCCAAGGTGGCACAGTGAGAGCCTGAACTAGCCAGTGGCAACCTCTCCCATGGGGGAAAGGGAGAATGATGAGTGTGTGCCTGGCATCCCCAGCTATGCAGGACATTGCTGGAAAAAACAATTTCTTTCCCACAGCACTCAGAGCTCTGCGGTGCGACCTCCTTGACTGGGGCAGGTAGGAGATTGAGAAAGAGGCAAATAAGAATATCAGAGGGCATTAAAAGGATGCAGTTCCTTCTGGTTGTGCTCAGGACTCTGGCAGGAAACCTGCCTACCATCTGCTGAGAAAACCACCCAAGGATCCCTCCACTTGGCCTGCAGGCACTCTTGACACCTCCTGAGCCTTAAACTCACACCTCTCCCGACTCTGCAGCTGGCTCCTTTTTCATGTTCCTTAGTGTGGCAGTAAGAATGAGTTCTAGTAGATAAGGAGCTCATGTGAAGAAGAGGCCAGGGTCTGTGGGCCTGTCTAGAAAAGACATACAAGCTTAATAATTCTGCCACAGAGGGAGCAAGAAGCATGAAGCAGGTGTATCCATATAAGGTCAGAGAAAACCCCAGATATAAGCAGGATGAATGAATAATATATCCCACCTGAAGGCAACGTGAAATGCAAAAACTGCAACACAAAACTTCAAGGAACATGAAGAATCAAGGAAACATGAATAAGAATAACATGAAATATTACCAAAAAATCTCAATAGTCCTCCAGTAACCAAACTCTAACAGAATTCTACGATTTACATGATAAAGAATTCAGAATAGCTGTTTTGTGGAAACTCGATGAGATACAAGAAAATACAGAAATACAATTCAATGAAATCAGGATAACAATACATGAACAACATGAGAAGATTAACAAAGAGATAAAAATGATTAAAAGAACAAAACAAATTCTGGAACTGAAGAATTCAATGAATGAAATGAAAACTGCAATAGAGTATCAACATCAGAACAGACCAAACAGAAGACAGAACAGTGAGTTAGATAGGAACTTTGAAATATGCTGTCAGAGGAGAAAGAAGAAAAAGGAATGAAAAAGAGTGAAGAAAATCTATGTGATTTATATGAAAATATCAAATGATCAAATAAGAGAATCACTGGAGTTCTATGAAAAGAGAGGGAGAAAGGACAGAAAGTTTATTTAAAGAAATAATAGCTGAGAACTTCCAAACCTATGAAGAGATTTTGACATGCAAGTTCACAAAGCTAATAAATCACCCCATTACTGTAACTGAAAAATACCTTCCCTAAGACACACTATAATGAAACTCAAAAGTCAAAGACAGAGAGAATCCTAAAAGCAGCAAAAAAAAACAAAAGGACTGTAACATATAAGGAACCCCCATTACTCTATCAACTACAGTAATCAAAACAGTATGGTACAGGAATAAAGACTAATATACACAGCAATGGAACAGGTTGAGTGACCATAAGTAAACCCATGCATATACTGTCAATTAATATTTGACAAGGAAGCCAAGAATACTTAGGGGGAAAAATAATGTCTTCAATAAATGGTGTCAGGAAAACTGGATATTTACATGAAATTGGACTTCTATCTTACACCACTCACAAAAATTAACTTAAAATGGATTAAAGACTTATAAGACCTGATGCCATAAAACCCCTAGAAGAAAACTTAGGGAATAAGCTCCTTGACCCTCATCTTGGCAATGATTTTTTGGATTGTAACACCAAAAGCACAAGCAACAGAAGCAAAAATCAACAAGTGAGACTACATCAAACTATTGATAAAAAGCTTCTGCACAACATAGGAAACAATCAACAAAATGAAAAGGCAACCTATGGAATGGGAGAAAATATTTGCAGATCATGTTTGGTGAAATATTAATATCCAAAATGTATAAAGAACTCATACAACTCAATAACAAAAAAAATGATTAAAAAATGGGTAGAGGAACAATAAATATTTTTCAAAAGAATACATCCAAATGGCCAACAGGTACATGAAAAGACACCCAATATCACTAATCATCAGGGAAATAAAATCAAATCCACAGTAAGATATCCCTCCATACCTATTAGAAAGGTTATCATCAAGAAGACAAAAGAAAACAAATGTTGGTGAGGATGTAGAGGAAAGGGAACCCTTGTGCACTGTTAGTGGGAATGTAAATAAATTGGTGGAACCACTATGAAAAACACTATGGAGGTTTCTAAAAAAATTTAAAATACCACTACTATATGATTCAGCAATCCCACTTCTGGGTACATATTCCAAAGGAAATGAAAACAGAATATTGAAGAGCTATCTACACATCTATGTTTACTGCAGCATTATGCACAATAGCCAAGGTATGGAAACAACCTAAGTGTCTGTCAACAGATGAATGGATAAAGATGATGTGCTACATATATATATAAATCCTGCCATTTGTGACAACACAGATGGACCTTGAAGGCATTATGCTAAGTGAGATAAGTCAGACAAAGACAAATACTTTATTATATCACTTGTATGTGGAATCTAAAAAAGCCAAACTTGTAAAAACAGAGAGTAGAATGGTGATGGGGCTTGGGGGTGGGGGAATTAGAGAGATGTTGGACAAAGTATACAAACTTGCAACTAGAAGACGAATAAGTTCTGGAGTTCTAATGCACAGCATAGTTATTATAGTCAATACTGTAACATATAATTCAAAGTTGCTAAGAAACTAGATCTTAAACGTTCTCACCACAAGAATGAAATAATAATTATGTGACTTGATAGAGGTGTTAAATAACACTATGGTGTTAATCAGCAGATAATCATATTGCAATATAATAATGTATTGATAAACTGTATATCTTAAACTTACAAAATGTTAATTACATCTCAAAAAAAGGAAACAACAACTAAAAGTCTAGTATATCTTTTGAATGGATAGAAAATCATTAAGGCAATATCAAAATTACCCAAGAAGCTAAATTAATACATTTCCTTGTCAAGAAATGATGCACATTAGAAATCTATTCTACTATGTTGGCATATGCAAATAATGAAAACCACAGAAATTCTGTGTTAGTTATAGACCAAATATAAGGAAGTAAGGCAGAGGGAATACTCTTAACATGCTTTAAACATGCATCATCAATTAAGTTGTGGTTATTACTTCATTCTTTGTAGACAACTGGCAGCACAAGGATTCTTGGCAGAATTTCTCACTGCCAATAAAGAACATCATTACATATTATCAGTGTTTGTTAGTTAGGTGGAAAGGAGTTCTAAAGAAAAATCACAGTAGGAAATTTTATCCAAATTGACCTTTTACTCTCTGCTTCCCCAGCTCAGTTTCTTGCCATTAGTTACTTAGTTGTTTGAAGAAACAGGATATGGCCTCAATTCACTGAGTAATACCATGATTAAAGCTCTGAGAAATGGTGTCCAGTAAGATTCTGCTCTTCAGACAGAACAGCCAACATTTAGCTGGATTAGAAGCAGAAATCCCCTACCATGAAGAATCGAAGTGGCCCTTACCATGTTGCGCAGCTTGGCACCTAAAATGATTCCTCAGACAAAAGGAAAATCTACAGGAAGGTTTACAGAGATCATCTCAAATACCAACAGGAAAAATTATGGATTAAAATAAGAGGAGGGCTTCCCTGGTGGCGCAGTGCTTGAGGGTCCGCCTGCCGATGCAGGAGACGCGGG
>NW_006770496.1:3066911-3074788 GCF_000442215.2 Lipotes vexillifer | reverse complement strand
AAAAAAAAAAAAAAAAAAAAAAAAAAAAAAAAAAAAAAAGAGGAAAAAGTCTTTTGCAGGTTTAATATCTGTCTAACAAACACATTAACAGAAGGTAGATTTATATGATTTAAAAAAATCACACATGTATATAAACTTTATAATTATTCCATATTTTGAAAATCTATTAGGGCACAAATATAATCACATTTAAAATTTCTCTGTAATGAAAAAGAATATAAAAAAAGAATGTATATATGTGTATAATGGAGTCACTTTGCTGTACAGCAGAAATTAGCACAATATTGTAAATCAACTATACTTCAATAAAAAATTTTTTTCCTATGGAAACAACCACGCACATCTTGCACTCAAATTAGTTTAAAATCATCTTACCTGTGTAAAAAGTATAAACTGAGCAAATTGCCAGGGAAGCATAAAAGCAACATTGGAAAGGCACAGTGCAATAAAATGCTTTTTACTATTGTTCGATGTCCTTAATGGAGAGAATTGACACCAGTAAGTTTTACTATAAAAGTAGCCTATCATTAAACTGAATGACTAGTTGCAAAATGCTAAAATCTATTGATCCCCTTACCTTTGATGTTAGACAACAAAATATAGTTAACTTTTAAAAGCTCATTAAGAAGAACTTAAAAATATTTGGGTTATAAAAATGCTTATAATAAAACAAACAAAATTAGAGCTTTAAATAAAGTATTGTATCTAGTTTATCAGTAGGTATCTTAAACATATAGCACAGGGAATTCAAGTCATTATTTTGTAAACTTTTAATGGAGTATATAATCTGTAAAAATAATGAATCACTATTCTGTATACCTGAAACTAATAAAATATTGTAAATCAACTATATTCAACTAAAAATTTATTTTTCTTTAACTATGCATGACATTAGAAATTTAATACTCCAGCAAGAATGTCAGAAAATAGAATCTGAACTGACCTTGCATACCTCGAGATATTTATACTACATGAGCAGCAATAACTTTCATATACCACCACTTTTATGTTTCAAAAAGCAATGAAGGAAAGTATAAGTGCTGGTGAAATAATAAGCTAATGACTATGAGAAAAACTTAAAGAGATTTTAAACAATGACTTTAAAGAAATAATTCTGGAATACAGTTAAACTAATGCATATTGAAGTTTAAACCATCCATTCTGCAATCATGAGATTTATCAGTAACCAATACCTTTTACCACATAGATTTTACTACCTTTTAGAATATGAAAAAAAGAAATGCACGTATTTTGTGTAAATTATAAAATTGTAACTCTTCTTTTTATAAATGTTGTATTGGATTTCCATAAATTCTTGTACTGTGGTATATACATTTTCAAAAGCAAAATTTTTAATGATCATATTGTTTAATAATATTATCACAAAATATATTCACTAAGTACTCAGTTATATTTATAAAATAAAAATTACTTTTGGCTAAGGTATGGAGTATAACACATGCACTCAAGGATACAATTCTAAATGTTCTAATTAACATATTTAATTCCATGAAATCTCTGACTGGTTAGACTAATATCACTTCAAAAAATAAAAATGGAAAATAAACCATCTTTCTAGAAATTTAACTGGGAATGAGTGGGGATAAATAGGCAGCTTCCTCTACCATAATCTTTGAGAGAAGATAAGGTTTAGAGCAAAGATATAGAAATCCGGATAAGGATCAGATTCCCAAATCCATATTCAATCCAAAAATAAACTTTCATGTAGGTTAACAAACCACAAGGTAGTCTGTACCTTTCTAGAGGTTGGTAGTCATGCCAGTATGCCTTTATTTACCCTCTTTAAGCTAACATATAAGGGCCTTAAATGTCTACATGGCAGTGTGCTAAGTGCTCCATGGTTAAAGAGATAAATGTGGCATGGTCTCTGTTTCCAGTGGTATTTTAATACATTAAGTGTATGTTTAGACATTTGTGTATGTATGCTTTATTAACAAATTTACAGTTTTAAGAAAGAAAGAAGACATGTACACAAATGATCTTAATATAGGCAAAATCTGATGGGTACTAGTAAGTGAACTACGAGTTTCTCTGGGAGTTTGGAGGGGACAGTGATCACTTTCTCAATAAGAGATCTCATGAACATTCTATGAACCTATCTCTATGGTAAAGTTATTTATAGTATTCTACTATTTATGTTTTTGTTATTGTTCCTCAGACTTTTAAAATTTCTGAAATGCTTATAAAATTAATCCCAACCAAAAAATGTGTCCAGGAAAAACAGCTGAGATGAAACTTTGGTTGAGTTTCTAGAAACATCTCTAGTTTCGATATAGTCATAAACATATGAATATAGATACTCCTTATCTATCCAACCTAGCATTTCCCAAATTTACTTGTGCATAGAACACTTTTTTTTCATGCTTCATCAAAACCACAGGATGGACAACAAGGAGTCAGAGTACATTAGCATTGAGGGAAAAAAGTAATACTTTCTCAAAAACCTTTGTATCTTTACCAGATATATATGAACACATACATATTGGTTTATTAAAACATAACATAGTTATGTAAAACCTGTAGCCTAGACTCTTAAGTGGAAAATGATTTTTTACATAGCAATTTTAGATTCTTTTTAAACTGGACACACAATTTATTTTTGAAGTAATTTTTTAAAATAGAGTCTAAATTTAGTAATTATAACAATAGGTTGAAGTAAATTTGAGAAACTTACAATTTAGCTAGTTTCGTTTTATAAATAAAAATTACCTGAGAATCACAGTTAAGATGTACATCTGAAGTACAAGAAATGGATATGAAAAACTTTCCCGGAGAGGTGGTGTCCACATCACCCGAGTAGCCTGAAATCAATAAAATGCTTACCTCACTCTATGTTCCATTGCAATAAACACAATTAATTTAAAAAACATGGGTGGGCTGGTTTTAGTAATTTTAATAGTAGGCTCATTTATTTCTGGATACCTGGTATAGCTCCTCAGTTTTTGGAGTTCTCTTACAGCACCTAGCCATTAGGTAGACAGCCATTAACTAGCAAGTCCAGAAACAAGTGAAAGATAGACCAGGCCAAACATAAGGACACTCGAAGGACAAACAAGATGATAGGGTTAGGAGCAGTGAGAATTCTGGGAAAGACAAACCAGATCCACATTCCAGCTCTTCAGTGATGACCCTGGACATCCCAGGGCTTTGGGATTTATACATGTTCAGAAAAATATCTAAACAAATGTCACCTAGGGCATTCACAAACACCAAATGTTTACACATGACAAGTTTAATGTGTATAGACACCCACTGCAAGTAATTAAGACTGTCTCTGAATTTGTAAAATATACCTTTGAAAGCGTTAACTATAAATTTCTAAAAACAACTAGAAGTATTTGGGATTCACTGATATGATGTATACAATGAAAGTATTAATTAAATTTTCATATAGACTTTAAAACTATTTCCAAAACATATGGGTGGGAATATTATAAAATTTTATATCAAGAATTCTGAAATTCTAGAAAGAATCTAAACTCTTACAACTTTGCAAGAGTCTTAAAATTTATTGCTCTTCTTCCAGGAAACCAAAATCGTAAACCTCGGAAGCTGAGTCACGGTATGTATAAGAAGGTCAACTCATAGTGTCAGTCATCTGGCATACTCAAAGAAAAGGTCTTGTGTTTATACTAATACACTGGTGACTGACAATGTATTTGCTTGCTTTAAGTTAATATATTTAAGATACTTATGTATAATTTTATGATTCCCTTGTCTGATTTTTTAAAATTAACCAAGCATCTATCTTTCCCAATAGTAATGGATAGAGACTTCTACCCTACATAATCTGTGCCATAACATATTACATATTTTGCTTCCAAAAACTAGCAGTCAGATTTTTCCACTTTTCTTGGCCATATCCTCAGCATCTAACATGGACTCTGGCACGCGTTTTGTACTTGATATTTTGTTGAATGAATCTATCATATTCTAAGTAAGTTTCCATGAACTCTTTTTAGGTGGACCATGTCTTATTGAGCTGAGTTAGTAAGTTAATTTGTATTTTGAATTCAGCATTTTGTGTAATTAAAAAGGCAGCATGATGTAACAGAAAGAAGTGAGGTTTTAGAGCCAGAAAGATGTAGAAGAGGAAACCCAGCTTCATCATGGCGTGAATGTGGAATCTTGAGTACGTAACTTATCCTCTCCAAATTTCAATTTCATATCTTCTACTGTGAGGATAATAGCCACCTCCCTAAAAAGTTTGGTGGGAGTGAGATAATGTACATAAAGTGCCTGAACTCAACTAATATAGTACTTCCTTTTTCTACAAAATATATGTAACATATATACATTCTAAACCCAGGCAAGATAGCTCACATCACAAACTCTAATTATTATGTAAAAATGTGGATCAACATGATTAAAACATCAACTTACAACACAAGGTTCTTTAAAATACTGTCAAGTCCTAAGTAATATACAATTAAATACTGTTTTGATAAATAAGTTTCCTTGTTCCCGTACCACCCCTTCTATTTCTACAAATTATTTTCTAGAAAACAAACCTCTCCATGGTTGAAAAAGTAGCATAATACTGTAATTAGACCTCCAAGTTGAGTCCCACTGTAAAAAAAATATACAATCAAAATTCATGTAAAATATAGTGAGTTTTTCACAAAATTATCTTAGATTTTAAAATGTCATAGTACTAAACCATATAAAATAACAGTAAAAATTTCAAAAGTACCCATGTAGTTGATGTTTTACTCTTGAATGCACAAGCATACAAAGTGTACATACAAAGTAATCTGTCATTAATTTTATATTTAAAATATTTTTTATGTAAAATATTATATGTGAACATAAAATAATTTTTAACAAACAGGCCAGCACTTCAGAGTCTATACTGCATTCTTTGAATATTCTGAGTGGAGGCAAATTTTTGTCATTCCAAATTGGATTTCAGTGACTGAGAGATGAAGAGTCTAACAGTTTCATTTAGCAGTAACTGAACCATCTAAACTACTGCAAATATTCTTTTGTTGAGTCCCAAGAAACAACAATGTAGAATACAAAACTGAGATCAAGGATGGCTGATTATTATCAAAGATTAAAAACCACTTCTTAAAGTTGCCTTTTCTTTAAAGTATTGTTCATCATTATATACACAGCTTCGGACTCGGAAGACAATAAATACTGGTTGAACGATTGAAAAAAGGAAGGAATGAGTTTAACAAAACAAGCAGAGGAAAGCCAATGGGAAGTAATTTACCTTTAACAGTTTTCACTAAGGGAAATTCAAAGGACGCACATCAGAAAAGAAGAAATTGAAAGGAGGAAGGTGTGAGAAGCAAGAACAAATGCTGCATACAGAAACTAGGAACATGTGGATAAATCTAAGGAAGATTTGACAACAAAAAATAACAGTGATGACTGCTGTGGAGGGGTACTAGAAGTACTAAATTATGGTAATAATTACAAGACGCTAGGGGCTGTTTTGAAGTAAAGTGTTCTGAAATTCCTTGTACTGATCAAAAAGAAGAGGAAAAATATCAATTAATTTTAGACTTGATCAAGTTAGATATGCATGTTAACATTTTATCATTAACCACCAAAAGAATAGAAATGGAATATCTACCTTCCAAGTTAGTGCCAGTGTGGGAGGCTGGCCAAGGTAAGAAATAGAAAATTTTCCCCAAATCCCTATTTCTTTTGTTTCTCATATGCCATAGTTTCTAATCTCCTCACAGTTTTGGTGACACTTTTATAGCCAACATATGTTATAGCTACATATCCTTCTTAAAGACTGGAGCCTAATAATGTATTTGATATTCTAGAACTGTGTAACCAATTTGGAGAAGACTTTCACCTTTTGGTTAGCTCTCCCAATGAAAAGTACTAACTTTTAAAATGTCTTAGTCTCGTGTAACATTTTCCATATTTGAAAAAAGCATAATAAACTATTTTTTAAACTAGAACAATTTAAAGCCTGTTAACGTAATTTAAAAGTAATCCTTTCCCTCAAAATACTGATGAGCTTATGTATTTTTCCAATCTGACACACATATAGAAAAGTACATAAAAATTTCTAGATAGCTTATAGAACACTTATAAAGTATATTCTTGTAATTACCATATATCATTGAAACAGAAAACTGATCACACCCTGAGACCTCACTTGCCACCTCTTAAGACAGCCACTATCCTGAGTTTTGTGATTACCAATATAACTGCTTCTATATACATATCATACTATCATTTAATCTGTGTTGAAACTTTATACAAATATAAGTATGCAGTATTTTTAAATTTTGTGCATGCCTTGATTCATTCAACATTATGTTTGTAAGATTTTTCCACATTGATGTTTGTAGCTATAGTTCACTGTCATTGTTGTACAGTATTTCACTGTATTAATAAACCTACAATGTGTACACTTCTCGGCTGAAGGACATTTAAGTTGTTTCTAGTTTGGAGCTACTACAAACAATGCTGTTATGTTCTTGTATATATTTTCTGGTGTACATAAAAGAGTTTCTTAGGCATATTTACTTTAAATTGGAATTGCTGAGTTATAAGGTACCTGTATCTTCAAATTACTAGATAATGCACACCGTTTTTCCAAAATAGCTGTACTAATTTATATATCCACCCACCAGGGTTAAAAGTTGCCTTTGTAAATCTAGTAGGTGTTAAATGGTATCTCATTGTGGTTTAAATTAGTATTTTCCCCATAATTAATGATGGTGGTCAATTTTACATGTTTATTGGCAATGTGGAATTCTTCTGGGAAATATCTATTCATAAATATTTTGTCCGATTTTCAGCTGGGTGGTCTATCTTCTTAGTCTTTTTCTATCCCCTAGAATATAAATTCCATGAGGACAGGGATTGTTTGTTTTGTTTTCCTAGCACCTAGAATAGTGCTCCCAGTCACAATAGGCATTCAATAAATATTTGTCAAATTAATGAATGTAAGTCTGGATACCACACTGCATACATGTTTTGCAGTATCTTTTCCCAGCTTGTGGCTTATCTTTTCATTCTATTATATCTAGAGGAACTTAAATTCTTTTCATTAAATTTATCAGTTTTTTTCTTCATGGCTGGACTTTTGTACCTTGTTTAAGAAATCCTTTCTTACCCCCAAGTTACTGATGATAATCTTCTATATAACATTTTAAACATTTTATAATTTTGTCTATCACATTTGAGTTTTTAATCCAACTAGTGTTTGTTTTTCATAAGTTCTGACTCTGCTTTGTTCCATATGATCTCCCCATTATTTCAGCACCATTTATTGAGAAGCCTATCCTTACCCATTGATCTGTAATATCCACTTTGTCATATACCAGGTGTATATCAATGTACATTTCTGCTTCTGGGTTCTACTTTATTCCAGTGATCTATTTGTCTATCTCTATGCCAATATCACATTGTCTTATTTACATTAGCTTTATAATACAGAAATAATTAATGAAGTAAGTTCCCACATTTTCTTCAGGATTGTCTCAACTATTTTAGGCCCTGTGCATTTCTGAGTAATTTTAAAATCAGCTTATCAAGGTCAACAAATTTTATCAAGATCACAAATTTTCACTGATTCTGTGCTAGGATTTTTATGCTGAAAACTTCCAAAAACAAGGGGTATAAATATATTAATCTCTATAGAAATATAAACCTTATGAAAACTCAGTAATTGTTGAAAGATTAAATCTAGATTTTTCACTTTTAATGTTGTGCAGTTCAAGAATAACATTGTAAAGAAATCTGATGATTCAGTTAAAAGTGTATTCTGTTGTCAAAAACAAAATCTGACAGAAGTGTCTTAAATAATATGGATGCTTATTATATCATTCAACAAGAAAATAAAAGATAAGTGTCTGTTGGCATTGGTTCAGCAGCAGAAG
>NW_006770496.1:3060025-3066901 GCF_000442215.2 Lipotes vexillifer | reverse complement strand
CAGCAGAAGGATGTTAAGGCAGACATATGGGGGCTTTCCTGGTGGCGCAGTGGTTGAGGGTCCACCTGCCCAGGGGACACGGGTTCATGCCCCGGTCCAAGAGGATCCCACATGCCGCGGAGCGGCTGGGCCCGTGAGCCATGGCCGTTGAGCCTGTGTGTCCAGAGCCTGTGCTCCGCAGCAGGAGGGGCCACAACAGTGAGAGGCCCACATACCGCAAAACAAAAAAAAAGGCAGACATATGTGCTATGTTTATGGCCTTTCCCTCATGATCACAAAATGACTGCAATAGCTCCAGGTATCACATCCAGGTAAAAGCAGGAAGATAACAGAAAAGCGGCAGCTGAATCTAACCTTTTGTTAGAAAGGCAAATGCTTTCCTGGTGTAACCAAGTCTGATTTCACTTTCTTTTTCACCAGAAAAGCTAGCTCATATGGCTCTCCCAACATGCAATGGAGAGTGGGAAGCAGAATACACGATGGTCATAGTTAACTTCAACCTATCACCTGAAATTGGGCACCCTGCTACCCTAAACAAAATTGTGGTGCTGTTATCAAGAAAGATAGGCTATCAAATGTAAGTGTCTGCTACAAATGATATACATTTTCTTTTACTGCTTTCTTAATTTCACTTGTACAGAGATGAAAATTAGAAATATTAATACTTTGCTACTAATGCCAACCAAAGATCCCCTCTAATGTTATAATAATTTTACACATGATCTAGAGGTATTTTCATTAAAATCTTTGTTAAGGAATCTTAATTAGCTTAAAAAATATCCCCATAAGGATAAAAGATGGGCCTTTAAGATATTGAATTAGCAACAGCTCTAATTTTTGGCTGCATATTTGGCTCAGCTTCTGAAAAAATAAAATCTAAAGGTTTCCTACTATTAGTCAATTAATCGTATGCGGGCCTCTCACTATTGTGGCCTCTCCCGTTGCGGAGCACAGGCTCTGGACGCACAGGCTCAGCAGCCATAGCTCACGGGCCCAGCCGCTCTGTGGCATGTGGGATCTTCCCGGACCAGGGCACGAACCCGTGTCCCCTGCATCGGCAGGCGGACTCTCAACCACTGAGCCACCAGGGAAGCCCTATCCTTTTAATTTAATCAACAAATGTCAGAAAGTCCTTATTATCCCACTGAAAGATCTTTTAATACAGTAGTCTTACCTCAAGTATGCACCATATATGAAGAACAATCCCATCATTATTCCATTTAAAATAAAAATCACACCAACATAAAAGCAAGCAGGGTCTCCCAATCCTTTAAAAAGACACAGATTATTCAGTATTTAATGAATAAATTACTATACAGTAATTGGGCATAATTATCTCAATGCTTTGTAATCAAGAGCTAGTGAATTTGCTGAAAGCTTTGCTGCTCAGACTGCTGCTCTATTTAATAGTTACATTAGTACTTTCCCCATCCATGAGGCATTATTAGTTACATTTATACTTTTCCCTATTGAAGTGTTGTTATAGTGTAATGATTAGTTGGTGCTTCATTTTATTTGGGTGATGCTGCTATTGTTCCATATCTAGAACTGTCTGTAGAGCCATTTGATAAATTACAAGCGAAAATCCATTGCATTAATTTTATCTTTTGCTAGGCTCTAGGATGAGTAAAATACGGCCCCTGACTTCAAGGAGCAGCTTTAGTCTGTATGGGATAAATTGATCCATTATCATGTATAGCCAAGACCTTAATACTTAATATATCCTGTGTATAAAACAAACATACATACATATATATATATATATTAACATACACATATAATCTACTAGGTACTTTGCAATCATCATCTCACATAATACTCAGAACAAATCTTTGAAATTACTTGGTATGAAAATACATTTTTTAATGGTTGAGAAAACAACACAGAAAACTTAAGTAACTTGCCAAAAGTTATTCAGCTGTAACTGGTGGAGCCAGGATCTAAAGGCTGGCCTTCCTGATTTCTTCTTCTTCTCTGATCATTCCTTTTCAGTCTGTCCTAGTAACTTCTCATCCTTTTACACACCCCCCTTCAATGTTGGACCACCTTAGGCTCTGTCATATACCTTCTTCTTTTCTCAGTCTGTATATTCTCCTTAAGGAAATTCTTCCACTTCCATGGTTCCAATTATCATCTATATACAGATGACTCCAAGTCTACCTTCAGATGAGAACTTTCTTCTTATTCCTGTAGGTATGTATATGCAGGTAGCCACTTGACATCTACACTTTGGGGTTTCTCAGGTACCTCAAATTAATAGCAATTCAAACCTGCTACTTTTAAAAATGTTTCTTACCACTTTGAATGGAGGGACTCAATTAAGCCAGAAACCCAACAGTGTTACATAAATTCATTCTCCTTCCCCTTCCCCATCAAACAATTACCAAATCTTGTTGTTTCTCCTTCCAGCTATCTCTCAAATACATTCATTTTCCAGTTACCTTTCCTGCAATCACTTGCTGAGAGCAAAAGTTTCCTACCTGGCCTCACTGAATTCACTTTTGTCCTTTACTAGTGTCTTTTCCATGTAACTGCCGAAATTGTGTTTTGAAAATAAAAATCTGTCAAAATTCTTCAATGAATACACATAAAATCCTTAACTAGTAAATGGTCCTTCATTATCGGACCCTTGCTTACATTCTAAGCATCATTTCACACCATGTTTTCTTCTCTATCTCTCTGCTCTAGGAAGTCTAGCTTTCTTTCAGTTCTCCCTTGCCTCAGGACTTTGGAAAATGCTGGTTCCTATTCTTGAAACACTTCTCCTAACCTCAGCAATCTTATTTTCCTATTTGTAACATCCACCACAGTTGTAAATGCTAACATCCCTCTTACGTTGCAAACTCTATGAGGGTAAGGCCCCATGTTTACCCAGTTTATCTTGGGGTCCCAAGTGCCAACACTAACCTATCACTTAGTGGCAACTTAATAAATACCACATATGTACATATATAAGGTGATTTTTTCCCATCCCTCAGAAAAGTTTATACCTTATAAGCTGGTTCAGGCAGTCGCTCAATTCCTTTAGTTTGTACAAAAAAAAAAAAAAAAGTCTAATTGCCCTCAAATATCTTCTACCAATGCTGTTTTAGACCATGGTTATAAAGACCATCTGAGGGAATCAGTAAAAATGTAAGGGAAACATGGAAATACAAATTTAGGATATATTCTGAGAATTGAATGTTACTATACACAAGTCAACAAAAATATATTTATAAAACATAATGTTCTAGAGAATATGAAGAAATAAAGAAAAAACAACTATGTGTTATGCAAGTAGATACATGTGATTTCAAATAAGAGTTTCAAGGAACAGCATCATGCTAAGATTGTAACAGTGCTAAACTGCAAACATCTTAAATGGAAGTGACAATTACAGATCCTGGAAAACTGTTAGATGATTCGAAAAGCAGTTCTTTGACAAAGATACTGATGTAGAAGATCTATATGAAGAGTTTGATTAGAACTATTCATGGACTGTGAGAGCACAAAAACAGCAGAATTTCTAAAGCAATCTATTATATATCTGATTTTTAAATATTTATGCATAACTAAATTTTTACATTAACTATGTTAACTATTACAGGTAGAACTGTGACTATTTAATCTACATCCCCCAAATTTATATATTCAAGCCACCCCAGAGCTTTTTTTGTACCTTCTGAAATGGAGGAATGACTTATAATCAGTGTGGCCTTACACTGGAGCATGTTAATACTCAAATTAAATTCCAAATTAATACTCTTATTAGCAAGTACATTGCCTTCTCAGAAAATTAAAGGGTAAATACACTTTTAGGTGAATCAGTTCTAGACTGTTTTTAAAGAAAAAAATCACAGTAGTTTATAATAATTCTTAAAGGAGTCATAATATTATGTTTATGTAAACATTAATGACAATACAACAGCATTTTAGGAAGAAACATGCCTTCACAGCTTTGAACTTCATTTAGAGGTTCTACTCTGGTCACATTCCAGCAGGTCTTTGTTTCCAGCCCAAATAAATTCATTATTCCCATAAATGTGCGATACCAGAAGGCTATAATCACCTACAAAAGATAAAATCAAAAAGATAATAAAGAAAAATTCAATATCTTAATAATAATTTTTCCAAAATACCATTTCATGATGGTTGCCTTTAACATTATAAACTTTGATGAATTTATTTAAATCATTTCATGCGGGAAACTCATTTAAAATTTTATACGCACACACTATCAACTAAAGTTATGTATTACTGAGTAATGCACATCTACAAAATTTATGTTGTGATTGACATCTCTGTAACATACTCTTGTAATCAACTCTAACATAATTAATAGTAGCTGTAAAATCAAGCATGAAGTACATAATTATGATAATTAATAGCAAAATACAAAGATTTACAGAAGTATTTCATAACATTTCCCTTAGGTCCTTGAACTTATGTTCTTCATAGTCTAAAAACCAACTCATAGTCTATAAAACCAGCTGCACATGGAATAACAGCTCCTGTGCCCATTAAAACTCTGACCAAGCAGATTTAATTAACCAGTACTTCCCAACCTGAAATCTACTTTAAAAAGTTTAAAGACAAGGGAAAATAGCAACAAAAAAATTACAGACAAAATGCTCATGCCTGGGAGATTTTTTAATAAATAATTTTATAGATTTGGGAAAAATAATACAAAATCATTGGGGAAGAAAGTTTAAAAAAGTAAAGAGGAGTTCAAAGGGAAACTAAAAATAACCTAGAACTAACTACTTTTACTATTTTGGTGACCATCCTTCCAGTCTCTCCCTAGGCATAAGAAACATGTAGCTAGAGTTATTCATTATGTAATATTATGTATTAGAAGATGTTAATGTAATATACATCACTAAACAATGTCATAAACATCTTTTCATATATAATATTATTTACGATTTTATCACTTAATTTTATAAGACGACATTCTGTTTAAAGTTGTAACTTCTATTCTTGTGTATTTTTCATACATGTACAAAAAATTTCCACATTAAATGTATGTGCAAATTCTAGAATTATACTCCTTTCTGAGATGTCGTTTAATATAGTAGAAAAGCATGACTTTGAAGTCAAAATAGAAAAAATTCTGACTGCAAGGTATGGTTTCTACGGTGTAAAGTAATCCTTCAACCTTTGAACCTCAGCCACCTCATCTGTAAAATGAGGTTAATATCAATAATAACCATCTTACAAGAGTGACTGGAGATTAGAGCTTATATATATAAGTACTGGCATATAGTAAGCATTAAATGCTTTTGTCTTTTGAAAATACATTGTTTCAAACTTACACTTTTAGGTGAGAAATTAATCTCATCTTTAGATGAGAAATTAATCTTGTGAACACAAAGTATGGACATTTACTTCAACACTTAAGTACTATATAAGGTCGCAAGCAAATGTAAATCTGCATATTGTATCTATGCAATATGAAAATAAGACTGGACGAGTCCTTGTTGCCTGTCATTTACATGCTTTCAAGTTTTAAAAACAAATGAACTACATTACCATGATTACTTTTTCAAAGCATCAAAGAAGCTGAAAACTGTGCAAATTATTGAATAAATATTTTTAATAAGTAAAAAGAAAAAAATTAGCTAATGCTTTAGAGACTATACTGTTGGAAACTAGTGGAACAAGAAACAGAGATGTAATGACATAAAGTTCCAAAAGTAACCAAAAACTAAAAATAATACTTATCAAACACTGGAAAAAATGGGCCTAGTCTAATAAGCTAAGTCCTTATCTTTTATATACACAGAGTAAGTGAACGTTAACTAAAGTTGAAAATTCAACAAATAGGTTTTTTTTTCTTTTTGATTTTTCCATTTACACTAGAATTAGACAGATAATCATTAGAGGAAATATGGTCAGACTGCCTTTGAAAAGTAAGCCGGGATATAGAGAAAGCTGCTGCAGAAAACTGCTTCTTTCATCTTAGATCTTAGGTAGGTCTATACTATACAATCGTTACTACTACAAATTACATTGAAAAGTACTTATAGAAATTAAAAGAAAAAAAGAAAGAAATTTGGGAAACCCTTAAGTACTCTGAAATTAAATAACATATTTAAGTATCCAATGGATCAAAGGAGAAATCACATGGGAAATTAGAAGATCACTTAAACTAAATGAAAATGAAAAAAAAAGTCAATATTTAAATAATGTAAATTTCCTATTCCTACAAGTACAACTAGAACTCCTGCGAATAATATAAATCAAACACAAGAAGACCCTGAAAGGTAGAGAAAAGAGGCAAACTAGATAGGAATGTCAGGGCCCAAGGAATGACATGGTAATAGGTTCCGGGGACTTTCCCTTGCTTTATTTTCTCAGGTTTGGAGTTAAAGATATTTTGATACTTGATACCAAAACCAACGAAGAAAGTACCAAAAAATTAAACCACATACTAATATCCCTTATAAAGATAGACGTAACAAACCCTAACAAAATATTAGCAAATAGATTCCAGCAATATATTAAAATAATTATATTGATCAGATGGGGTTTATTCCAGGGATGCAAGACTATTTCAGTATGAAAAAATGAATGTACTCCATCATATTAATGGAACAAAGAAGATAAACTCCATGATCATATCAATTGGTGCAGAAAAAGCATTAGAAAAAATTCAATACCCATTCTGATAAGAACTTACAGAAAAAACTAGGAATAAGAGAGGAACTACCTCAATCTTATAAAGGTCATGTGCAAAAAAACTTACAGCTAACTTTATACTTAATGGTTTGAGACTGAATGCTTTCTCCCTAAGATCAAGAATGAGGCCTGGGCTTCCCTGGTGGCGCAGTGGTTGAGAGTCCGCCTGCCGATGCAGGGGACCCGGGGTCGTGCCCCGGTCCGGGAGGGTCCCAC
>NW_006770496.1:3054866-3059984 GCF_000442215.2 Lipotes vexillifer | reverse complement strand
AAAAAAAAAAAAAAAAAAAAAAAGAATGAGGTCTGGATGTCCACATTCACCAGTCTTAATAAACATAGTACTGAAAGTTCTAGCCAGTGCAATAAGGTAAATAACAGAAATAATAGACATACAGATTAAAAGAAAAAAATAATACTCTATTTGCATATTAAATGACTCACTATGTAGAAAATCCCAACATATGTATATAAAAAAAAATACTCCTAGAACTAATAATTGAATTCAGCAAGATTGCAGGGTAAAAGATAAACAAACCAAAAAAATTAACTGTATTTCCATATAACAAAGAACATGTGGGCATCAATATTAAAAATACAATCCCCTTTATCATCATTTAGAAAAACATGAAATACTTAGGTGTATATTTATCAAAACACATACAAGACTCGTATGCTGAAAACTACACAATGCTTTTGAAAGAAACCAAATACCTAAATAAACAAGCGACACACTGTGTTCATGAATTAGAAGACTCAATAGCAAAGAGGTCAATTCTCCTCAAATTTATTTACATGTTTAATGTAATTCTTATCAAAGTATCAATAGAATTAGATATAGAAAACATTATTGTTAAATACACGTTATAAGGCACATGAACTAGCTAAACCAATTTTGAAAAAGAATGAAGTGAGAGAAATCAGTTTACCTAATCCAAGACTTACTGTATAGGTACATTAATCAAGACTATATGGTACTGGCAGAGGGATAGACACATAAATCAATGGAAGAGAGCAGGGAACCCAGAAATAAACCCATAGAAATATGCCTAATTTATTGTCACATAGGTGCAAAAGCAATTCAATGAAGAAAAGATAGCCCTTTCAACAAGTGGTATGGAAACTTTTGGACATCTATAGGTAAAAAACAACAACAACATAACCTTTACCCAAGTCTTACGTCTCACGTCACATAAAGAAATTAATTCAAAATGAAATGGATCACAGATAGAATTCTAATTGCTTTTAGAAAAAAACATAGAAAATATTTAGCATCTAGGGCTAGGCAAAGAATTCTTAGACTTGACACCGAAAGCACAATCCACAAGAAGAAAAATTGCTAAACTGGACTCCATTAAAATTTTAAAATTTTCTTATGCAAAAGACTCTACTTAAGAGGATGAAAAAACAAGGTATAGACTGGGAGAAAATATTTGCAAACCACATACCTGGCAAAAAAGTAGTACCTAGAATATATAAAGAACATCCTAAGATTCAACATTAAAAAAAAAAAACCCAATTAGAAAATTAGCAAAAGACATGAAGACACATTTCACTGAAGAGGGTATACAGATAGCTAATAAACACAAAAAAGGGGCGTTCAACAACATTAGTCATTAGGGAAATGCACATTAAAACCACAATGATAAATCACTACATTCTGATAAATCAGAATCATTAAAATAAAAAGTAGTGACAACACCAAATGCTGGAGACCCTGTGGAGAAAGTGAATCATTTATACATTCCTGGTAGAAATGTAAAATTGCATAACCACTCTGGAAAACTGTTTGGCAGTTTCTTATGGTTTGTTCCTTTTTTTTTGCTGAATTGTATTCCTGGTATGAGTGTACCACAGTTTCTTTAACCATTCACATGTCAAAGGACATCTGTGTTGTTTGCAGTTTTATGCTACAATGTATAAAGCTACAATAAATGTGTACAGGTTTTTGTGTGAATATAAATTTTAATTTCTCTGGGATAAATGTCCTGGAGTACAACTGCTGGATTATATGGTTTACATCTGTAATTTAAAAACTGGAAATAATTTAATATCCATAATAGGGAAATATACAAATAATTTTGGAATTCATAAAATGGTTAAAATTAAAGAAAAATAAATATGTACATACATTTTCAAAAATTCCAAAATAAAATATTGAGGAAAAAGTTGTAGAGTGATATGTTCAGTATGAGAACACTTATGTGAAATTACAAAAATACGTAAAACAATCCTTGAAAAAAGAACTGGATGGATATACACATCAAATTCACGATAATGATGCTTGTGAGAATGCGAAAGGAACAAAGTTAACTGGGAAGCAGAACAAAGATGACTTTATCTGTATTTATAATGCTTTATTTATTTTAAAATATCAGAAGCAAAAACAATAAAAGAACAGCATTTATTTATTGTAGGTGGTTGACCACACATATTTGCACATTATTCTCCAGCTTCTGCAATTTTAAACATTTTAAAATCAAAATAATAATAATTTTTAAAAGCTATAAAATATGAAGAAAGAAATAAAAAGCTAGACTTTTAAACTAATCTGCTGGATTCTGAGATAACTCAAAAGTAGTTCTTACCATGCTGTCAAGTCAGCATTTATCTTCAGAGTTCACAAACTGAATCTACTATTTTTTTTCTTCTTTTTTCCAATTTCTAGAATTTGAAGACTATCATAAAGTTCATAAAGTTTTTTTAGTATTGGGAAGTATTCATAGATTTCTAGCTATATAACTAAATAAATCTTGCCTTATTAATGTATCCCCAAGGTCACTATTCTACTCTTCACTGTCACTGTCCCTTCATGTGATCAGTATGCCCATCCACATGGTCTCTAAAGCCAACAGATGCAACGTACAAAGATTAATCTCCAAAATATACAAACAGTTCATGCAGCTCAATATTAAAAAACAAACAACCCAATCAAAAAAATGGGCTGGAGGCCTAAATAGACATTTCTCCAAAGAAGACATACAGATGGCCAACAAACGTATGAAAAAATGCTTGACATCACTAATTATTAGAAAATGCAAATCAAAACTACAATGAGATATCACCTCACACCAGTCAGAATGGCCATCATGAAAAAAATCTACAAACAATAAATGCTGGAGAAGGTGTGGAGAAAAGGGAACCCTCTCACACTGTTGGTGGGAATGTAAATTGATACAGCCACTATGGAGAACAGTATGGAGGCTCCTTAAAGAACTAAAAATAGAACTACCATATGACCCAGCAATCTCACTACTGGGCATATACCCTGAGAAAACCGTAATTCAAAATGAGTCATGCACCACAATGTTCACTACAGCACTATTTACAATAGTCAGGACATGGAAGCAACCTAGGTGTCCATCGACAGATGAATGGATAAATAAGATGTGGTACATATGCACAATGGAATATTACTCAGCCATAAAAAGGAACGAATTGGGTCATTTGTAGAGACATGGATGGATCTAGAGACTATCATACAGAGTGAAGCAAGTCAGAGAGAGAAAAACGAATACTGTATATTAACCATATATGTGGAATCTGAAAATACTGGTATAGACAATCTTATTTACAAAGCAGAAAAAGAGACACAGATGTAGAGAACAAATGTATGGAGACCAAGGGGGAAAAGGGTGGGTGGGATGAATTGGGAGGTTGGGACTGATATATATACTATTGATACAAAATAGATAACTAATGAGAACCTACTGTATAGCACAGGGAACTCTATGCAGTGCTATGTGGTGACCTAAATGGGAAGGAAATCCGAAAAAGAAGGGATACATGTATACGTATAGCTGATTCACTTGCTGTACAACATTGTAAAGCAACTATACTCCAATAAAAATTTTTTAAAAAGAAGCTATTGTACTTATATTTGTATCTATTTTGCTTTTGCCCTGATGTTACTTTTATCAAATCATTCATTTATTTCATTTTATAAAAACAAGGAGTAGGTAATTTGATAAATACTGATTAAAGAATGCTTCAATAATATCTTCCCATAACGTTTTCTCTGCTGATGTTTTGTAATATATGGTCTTTGTAAATACTGCAGTAGCCATGTACTGCTTTTCACCAAGACTTGCTTGGGGAAAAGAAGAGGAATTTAACAGGATATATTTTTGCTAGAATTAGAAAATAATAGATTGAGGTTTAAAAAAAAATAAAGCCAACAGACCATCTCCCTCGAGAATCCTTCTTGGCTCCTTCCCATTTGGCCTATTATGCTAGTCACTAATTCCATACTAAGGTTCTATTCTTTAAGTTCATGTGAGCATAATTTCTGGGGCTTTTAAATTTAGGACAGGAACTTTTGATACACTGCTCAACTATAAGGACACATACAATCAATAAACTTTAAAATCCCCTCCTTCCTATAACATCATTGTGCTTACTATTTTTATCTGATAAAGAAGAATCCCTCTACAAAATTTGTTCCAAAATATTGCTTACCTCTGGATAAAGATGGAAGCGTTTCACTGTATTAATTGCAAGGGGATATTCAGTGAGCTTGTCATTCATAATCATCCATAGTCCTTCCAAAAATGAAGGTGCTTCGATAATGGTTTTGAAGTAGGAATAATAAAGTCCCTTTAAAAAAGTACAAATTGTCAATGTAAGTAAAATTTGAAAATATTTATTTTTATAACTCTTTTTAGAACAATCTACTCTGAAAAAAAAGAAAAGGATAGATAATAAGACTACCTAATTTCTCCTCGCTAGTGCATTCTTGGATGCAAAAAAAGCATACATTTTCAGGTTATCACTATAATATTCTTTCATATTTTCTGTAGGTTTGAAAAAGAGTTAAAGGGATGGTTAAACATTTTAAGGAGCTTTTCTAACCACACCTTAAAATATGTAAACAATATATTTTTACTTTTACCAAGCCTGATTTTACCCCCACATTATGAGATGCCTAGAAGTTGAGATCTGATGATTTTGGCACAGAGATGACTTCATGTCCTTGTACGTGTAGAACTTTGCATAGAGAAAATTACTTCTTTTTCTCCAACTCTTAAGAAATAACAGTGACTACAAGAGCATTAGATGCAACTTTGTGCTTTCATCTTACTTCCTAGTTCCATCTATTGGCTCTGCACAAAGTGAAAGCTAACTAAATGTGAACCGACTATTGCTCATGACACAAATGCTGTGTCCTAAAAAAAGGATTACTTTAGTGCATTATTCCAGCATGTGGAATAATGATTTTATTAGGTTACTGAAAGTGCTGTTTAAATTCCAAAGATTAACAAAAGCATGTTGCTTCATATTACTTCCTCATCAATTTCCTGCTTTCCTTCCTAAAAAATAAAGGGCCACATAGTTTGTAATACACGCTCCCTCAAAAAACATTAAAAGCAATTTTCAACCCCACACTCATTCA
>NW_006770496.1:3039907-3054782 GCF_000442215.2 Lipotes vexillifer | reverse complement strand
TCCTGCTTCATACAACTATAGGTACTTTATTTCTGATAGACTAAGCAACACTAGTGACTATTAAAATTAAAGATCTGGGGGGCTTCCCTGGTGGCGCAGTGGTTAAGAATCTGCCTGCCAATGCAGGGGACACGGGTTCGAACCCTGGTCCGGGAAGATCCCACATGCCACGGAGCAACTAAGCCCGTGCGCCACAACTACTGAGCCTGCGCTCTAGAGCCAATGAGCCACAACTACTGAAGCCTGGGCGCCTAGAGCCCGTGCTCCACAACAAGAGAAGCCACCGCAATGAGAAGCCCATGTACCGCAACGAAGATCTCTGCAACTAGAGAAAGCCCACGCACAGCAATGAAGACCCAACACAGCCAAAAATAAAAATAATTTTTTTAAAAAGTATAAAAAAATTAAAGATCTGTTTTAGCTGATGTCTGAAAAAGCATTTACTCATAATTTTGATCAGTAAAATAAGTTCATATAAGGATCTTTCCCTTTTCTTATGAGAAAAACAAGGCAATACTACAATGAAAAGATATTTAATATGCATGTCTATACTTAAATAGAAAACATATAAATTTTTATTAATAACAGTTATTATTTTTGGGCCAGGTACTATGCTATGTGCTTCATTCATTTTCATCTTCCTTCATTTTCAGTAAAACCCTGTAAGGCTGGCATTATTCCCAGTTAACAGATGAGACTGAGAATCAAAGTTAACTTACTAGCCATTATGCAAGAAAGCACAGAACTGCTATCTGAATCTAGTGATCTGTCATCAAAGCCCAGACTCTGCCACAGCTATGCTCTTTATTTAATATTTTATATCCTGTCTTTGGAAATAATACCTATAATAAAAATTCAAATGCCATACAAATGCTAACACACCCAATTCTTCAAAGCTATAAGTGGCTATACGGTGAGACTTAAAAAGCAATGGCTGAGATACCTAGAGTAGGCAGATTTATAGAGACAGGAAGTAGAATAGATGTCACCAAGCAGCTAGGTGGGGAGTGAGTGTGAGTGGGGAGTTAAGTGTTTAGCAGGTACAGTCTGTTTGGGATAATAAAGTTCTGGAGATGGATGGTGGTGATGGTTGCACAACTATATAAGTGTATTTAATGCCACAGAACTGTATACTTTAAAATAGCTGAAATGGTAAATTCTGCTAATTTTTTTAATTAAAATTTTTTATTTTAATTTAGCCACAATTAAAACCAAAAAACAAAAGTAGTGGCTAAACAGTCAGGAGGGCCAGTTTCAATTCTTCTCTTGGCCCCTAACTAGCTGATCTGGAAGACAGTCCTGGTCTCTCTTAATTGTAAATTTCTGCAATTCTGGCATTCTTTTTCCCATTTAACCCGCATAACAATTATGTGAAATCCATATGGTAGATAGATTATCTCCATTTTATAAGTTAGATGTCTAAAAAACAGAAAGCATTATATCAAAAGTTGTCTTTTAAAAGAAATTATCTTGAGTTGTCTCTTAAAATAAATTATCTTGAAATCAAGAGAGCTAAAAAAAAATTTAAAGAGCCAGATAAAACATGGGGTCTCCCAACTCCACCCTAAGAGAAAGCAATTTCTGATCATTTTCGTAGCCCTGTATCACTTCTTTTTTATTTATTTATTTATTTATTTATTTATTTATTTATTTAATTTATTTGCGGTACACGGGCCTCTCACTGTTGTGGCCTCTCCCGTTGCGGAGCACAGGCTCTGGACGCACAGGCTCAGCGGCCATGGCTCACAGGCCAAGCTGCTCTGCGGCATGCGGGATCTTCCTGGACCGGGGCACGAACCCGTGTCCCCTGCATGGGCAGGCAGACTCTCAACCACTGCGCCACCAGGGAAGCCCCCTGTATCACTTCTTAAACCTTGTCTTTGTTTTCTTTCTTTCTCAGCTATTATATATATATATATATATATCTTTATTATCTTAAAAAGGAGTCTGCCTTAGGAGAGGAGGACAATGAGGTAAAAGAAAAAGAATCCTGAAACACTATTTTTGTTATATGTTTTATTTTTTAGATTCCATACATAAGTGATAAAACAGAGTATCTGTCTTTCTCTGACTTATTTCACTAAGCATAATACTCTCTACGACTACCTACGTTGTTGCAAATGGCAAAATTTCATTCTTTTTTATAGTTAATATCCCATTGCATATATATGTATATATTACATCTTCTTTATCTATTCATCTCTTGATGGACACTTGGGTTGCTTCCATATCTTGGCTATTGTAAATAATGCTGCCATGAACATTGGGGTGCATGTATCTTTTCAAATCAGTATTTTTGGGTTTTTTTGGATATGTGCCCAGGAGTGGAATTCCCGGATCATATGGTAGTTCTATTTTTAGTTTTAGTTTTTTTTTTTTTTTTTGGCAGTACACGGGCCTCTCCCTGTTGTGGCTTCTCCCGTTGTGGAGCACAGGCTCCGGACATGCAGGCTCAGCGGCCATGGCTCATGGGCCCAGCCACTCCGCAGCATGTGGGATCTTCCCGGACCAGGGCATGAACCCATGTCCCCTGCATTGGCAGGTGGGCTCTCAACCACTGCACCACCAGGGAAGCCCTATTTTTAGTTTTTTGAGGAATCTCCATAATGGCTGCACTGATTTACATTCCCACCAACAGTGTACAAGGGTTCCCTTTTCTCCACATCTTCAGCAACATTTGTTATTTGTACACTTTTTGATGGCAGCCAGTCTGACAAGTGTGAGGTGATATCTCATTGTGGTTTTGATTTGCACTTCTCTAATAATTAGTGATGTTGAGCATCTTTTCATGTGCCTGTTAGCCATTTGTATGTATTCTTTGGAAAACGTCTATTCAGGTCTTCTGTCAATTTTTTTAACTTTTTCTTTTATATTGAGTTGTATGAGTTGTTTATGTATTTTGGATATTAACCCCTTATCAGTCATAGCATTTGAAAATATTTTCTCCCATTCAGCAGGCTGTCTTTAAGTTTTGTGGATGGTTTCCTTTGCTTTGCAAAAGCTTTTAGGTTTAACTAGACTCTATTTGTTTACTTTTACTTTTATTTCTTTTGCCTTAGAGGAGACAGATCAAAAAAAAATATTGCTACAATTTATGTCAGAGTGTTCTGCCTATGTTCTCTTCTAGGAGTTTATGGTTTCAGGTCTTACATTTAGGTCTTTAATCCATTTTGAGTTTATTTTTGTTTATGGTGTGAGGAATAAAACACTTTTTTATTTAAATAATAAACCTACAGGCCAGATTTCAAAAACAAACCTATGGTTACCTAAGGGGAAAAGTGGGGTGGGGAGAGATAAACTAGGAACCTGGGATTAACATACACACATTACTATATATAAAATATATAACCAACAAGGACCTACTGTATAGCACAGAAAACTCTACTCATATTCTGTAATAATCTACATGGGTAAAGAATCTCAAAAAGAATGAATATATGTATACATATAACTGAATCAGTTTGCTGTACACCTGAAACTAACACAACATTGTAAATCAACTATATTCCAATAAAAATTTTTTTAAAAACAGCAAAAATAAAACAAAATAAACCTATAGGCTATAGCTTGAGAAACAGTGCAATTCACCAAAAATTCATTTCAGTTCCTAATAAGTTTCCACCTTATAGTCTCACTATTCTTAAACTACAGATGAATTCATTAGAAGAAAGAACCTAACCATTTCAGTGCGAAAAGTCATCTCCCGTTCCAAGGATGAGAGGTGAGAAAAATGACGATCATTTTCAAAAAGTGTTATTAAATGTATCCTAGAAGAAAAATAACATGTTTCAAAAACAGCACTAAAATAACTATTATAAACAAAGTATGAAAGCCATGAAAAGATAAAGAATAAATTTTTATAATAAATATTGACATAATTTTGTAACTGGCTAATTTGTATATTTTTAGGCATTCATAAGCTAGCATTAGCACACAGCTGAAATTCCTTAACTCCCTGGTTCCTAATCTTAATTGTGTATCTAAAACTCCTGCAGATCTAATCACCCTTCCTCCTACTCCAGGCCTCTAAATCAGAACAGAAGCATGTTTTTGTCTGTTAGGTTTCACAAGTGTTTCCAATGTACCAGGTTTGGGAAATGCCTCTAAATGTTGAAAAGCTTTGGAATATAATTTTAAATAAAATTATTTTAGGTTAAAGCAATTTTTAAATAAGTATAATACTACACAAAGTGACAAAAAACACAGGACTGTACTTTGAGATATTTTATTAATGCAACTTAAAAAAACAGCTGTAGGTACTGAAAACAGGTGCATATGTGACAAATAAATTATAGTCAGCAATTATGCTATCCTTAATTTACATAGTAGATGCTTTCCAATGAAGTACAAAATAAATCAAAATTCCATATAGCAACCCTGTCTTTCACTCACCTTCGTTTACACATAGGACACATGCCACGGTACCAACAGCTGTAGGAAATGTTGCTTACCATTACAGCCTTAGTTCTAACATCGAAATCTCCCTGCAGAGTAATGATCAGAAGAGCACTGTCCCAACAGGATGTGGGGCAGATCCCATTCTTCCCAATAGTAGAAATCCTTGAGCTCAGGTAGAAATGAAGGTATGTCAGAGGAAAAATATTATTATTTTACATAGAGTTTTTACAAACGTATCATTTGTATAAAATTATGTGCAGGTGTATGCATACTGAAAGGTTCATTTAATTCTGTATTACCATCACAGAGTGTTTATCTTCATTTCTACCTGATTTCCAATTGACAGGTGTTACTGAAACTTTAAGTTTATGTCACTAACAACACTCAATTACTATAAAATGAGGAAGTTTTTTACATGAAATAAACATGAAAAGTACACTACAAAAGCTAGATATTTAAGAAATATAGTGGTGAATCCTCTGATAAAGCAAAAAGGAAAAAATATATATATATATATATTTTTTGGCCATACGCGGGCCTCTCACTGTTGTGGCCTCTCCCGTTGCGGAGCACAGGCTCTGGACGCGCAGGCTCAGCGGCCATGGCTCACGGGCCCAGCAGCTTCGCAGCATGTGGGATCTTCCCGGACCGGGGCACGAACCCATGTCCCCTGCATCGGCAGGCGGACTCTCAACCACTGTGCCACCAGGGAAGCCCAAAGCAAAAATATTTTAATTCATAAGTTACTATTCCCCTAATGCATCCATTTATAAAAGTTGCTTCACATGAGGTTTTAAAAAAGGTTATATATATATATATATGTGTGTGTGTGTGTGTGTGTGTAAACTGGTGCACATACAGATGTTCTATACACGTAACAAGCAGTTATTGTTTTATTATATGCAAACAGCAATGGCAATTTTTAATTCAAATGTTTTCATTGATTTCAAACTGAAACTAATCTTACCAGTGCAAAATTGCCACAAAGGCAGCTGGAAAAAGAAGAAAAGAAAAAAGTCATTAAAAGCTGCTTCATTATAATATACCTTTAAAACAACTATTTAATAATTTTTAAAACAAACATTGCACTGTTGAAAGTTCCCATTCATGCTTCTCCAGCTCTTTTTCCATATTCTTACCATCCTGAGCTCATTCCTACCACTCTTCAGTATTTCTCAGATTTAGTATTTTTATGCCACGATCAGCAAACTATGGCCCATGGTCTGTTTTTGTATTGTCTGCAAGCTAAAAATATTTGTTAAATTTTTTAAGGGTTATAAAAATAAGGAAGAAGAATAGTTAACAAAGACCGTATGTGGCCTGTGAAGCTTAAAATATTTACCACCTGGGTCTTTATAGAAAAATTATATACTTGCTACATATGTTAACTTTCTATCTAATACCTACATAATATACTCTGAACCACTTTAAAATTAAACCTATACCTCCCCTCTCAACTCAAAACAGATGCCCCTCTGATAAGGTTTCATTAACTCTTAAGATGCACAGAGAATGCCTTATTCAACTATACTTGTATCCTCTTTTTTATTCTCCAGACAATTACTCTTAAAAATGACATTTAAGGAAAAGATCAAATATCCTACTAAGTCCATCTAGCTTTCCAAAAACCCTCAAAATATTCGTGTGCCTCTCCCTCCCCTTATTCCACACCTGATAAAATGGTAAGGTGTAATGACGCCAATATTGTAAATGCAAAGAAGTGCTTATCACAGTTCCTTTCAAAGCTGTGATAAAAAGCCTGACTCCTGGGCCCCCGTATCCTGTCTCTGTCAATCTCACCTCTGATAGTGACCCAACGTTATACTTTACTGAAACAAAGATCATTTAATGCGAGCACTCCCAAAGTCTCTTATATCCACTTCAACATTTCTCTACATAGTAATCTTTGCTTCTCTATTCTCTACCATCTCAGAAGAGGAAGCATCTCTTCTTTTCAACAGTTAGCATCTCAAATTTGTGCCTTTAATTTCATCCTTCCCAATTACTCCAAGACTGCATTATCAAGTATTCCCTCTCTTGGAACCTTAATCCCATCCTCTCCCCTTGGTTCTTCCCTTCAGCCTTTAATTTTACCAGGCCTTAAAACACTTCTCTTGATCTAGTAGGCCTTCCAACTATGAAATATTCTCTCCTCCATCCCCCTGCCATTATCTAACAAGATTCTTAGCCAACTTCTTTCTTCTAAGTTCCTATAACTCTTTTAAATGACCAATGATCAGTTAGTTATCAACATCAATGGCCTCTTTCACTTCTGCTTTTCAATCTCTCTGTAGCATTTGACCAGATTCTTAGATTTCTTCCTTTGTTATCTTCCATCATACCAACTCTTCCATCTTCCATCATACCAACTCTTTCTGACCATTTTGTTTTTATATGCTTATCTATCTGGTTTTCCTTCTCTCACCTCTTAAAACTAAGTATAACGGGTTTTCCCAAATAGCTTTACTTTGCCCTCTTTCCTCTCTTGGAAATCTCACTCAATCTTAATGTTTCAACTCACTTCCACATGGATAATTCCCAAATCTACACTTCTCATGCCTGAACAAATGTTCTCTCTCCCTCTCCTGACACTCTTTTCCTCTTCTACCTCACTACCTACCCAGTTCCTCTCAATTTGTTGCCATCAACTTTCACCTCTGTCCTCTCTTCTCCACTCCTACTGTTGCTACCCTCATTAAGACCACTGTTGCCTGGATTCCAGCATTCAATTATTTTTTCTGCTTCTTTTCTCAGTCCATATCCGGTCCATTTTACACAATGCTGTCAAATTATTCTCTCTGAAGCACACTTCTGATCATTTTACTCTATTTAAAAATCATTCAATGCCAACATCGTGAATGTACTAAATGTCACAAAATTGTTCACTTTAAAAATGGTTAATTTTATGTTATGTGCATTTCACCTCATTAAAAAATTATCTTCCTAAAGAAAAGAATCAATCGGTGCCTCCCTACAGAATGAAGTCCAAATGCCTTAAAACTTAGGCTTGAATTAGCCTCTCCATGGCTGGTCCCAACCAACCTTTTGAACTTCCTACTTTCTCTTCTTTTTGTACCCTTACTCTGCTTTCATATTTTCTTACTTCCATAACTCTGATTATGCTGTTCATTTTTTTTTTTGGCAGTACGCCGGCCTCTCACTGTTGTGGCCTCTCCCGTTGAGGAGCACAGGCTCCGGACACACAGGCTCAGCGGCCATGGCTCATGGGCCTAGCCACTCCACGGCATGTGGGATCTTCCTGGCCGGGGGCACGACCCCGTGTCCCCTGCATCGGCAGGCAGACTCTCAACCACTGCGCCACCAGGGAAGCCCTATGCTATTCTATAGGCCTTTAAACTTGTTCTGTGCTTCAGGCATCCAAATATTAGCCTTTTGGTCACAATTCACATCCCACCTTTTCCTAAAAGTCTTATCTGATCTCATTTCCCACTACCCATTCTCCAGTATGTTCACTCTTTTGAACTCTCATAGCACTTAATATACTCACTCATCATTTCACCCAACATTGATTGAGTGCCTTCAATGTGCCAGTCATGGGTGCACCAGGGCTTGTGTTTGGGCAAAACACCTCTGTATTCAAGACCATGTTGATTCTGGATGTGGAATGTATCTGTTTCTATAATTAGACATCTGACAAAATCTAAATATGAACCCCCATCTATTATTTCTCAAGTATTTTAAACACACCCTAAATGTGGACATTCATTCTACTTTAATTAACATCAGCAGTCAACTTATGATAGAAAAGAAATCACAGTAACTTACATTAGGAGACATTTATCTATGTTTCAATACACATCAGCAGCCAGTCTGACCAAAGACTAGGCTCAAAACTGATTTTAATGAAACAGCAATATTTAAGTTACATCTTAAGCTACAGAAAATGAGGAATACAAATAAACATCTTTCAAGTGCTTAAATAAGAAGAAAATTTAAGCATCAAAGCTCCTCAGCAAGATGAAAACAAATGGAAAACATGGGGAAATATATTGCCTAATGTGACTCTATTTCCGCTATTAAAGATTCTCAACCCATTAAAATAACCAACAGTTTATTTTGCTTTATTCAAGGTGCAGAAAAATACAATGTCTGACCTCTCCCCCCCAAAAGCTACCCTATCATTTTCACAACTTGTGATAAATGGCTGCCTTAAGATGACATTTTGTTGGTGACACATGAAGTGATCACTGTTCCTGAAAACCCTTGAAAACGTTTAAAAAGAACTTTAAAAGAACTTTAAAAGAAGTGGGCTGGAAATTCTTGTCAGCGATTTTCCAGAGATTGTACCTCGCCATTACTGCTGCTAGACTTGCTTGTTAAACTGATCTGCAAGATTCACCAAAACCACTTCCAACCCGAGGCTCTGAGGGCCCGCGGGTCCCTCGGATGCGAGCCTACAGCGCAGGAGTGCTGGGCCTCGAGCCGTCGGGGCTCCTGCTGAGGGCTTTCCCCGGTCGACTCTGCTCACCTATGCCGAGGGTCATACCGCCCGTGAACTGACATCTCCGCAATAGATGCACCTTGTCGCGGAGCTGCTCCATGAAACATCTGAGGAATTGAAAGCGGCCGAGAAGAACTGTCCTTCCGACCACCTCCATTTGCAGGCAATTCTGCGCGTTCAGGTTTCGGGTCCTCCGCGGCGAGTACTTCCGGGCGCCCCCTGACAGGTTCCCTCTGCATGCGGGCAAAGGCAGCTCCGTCTTTTTCACCTTCCCCTTCGGCTCCTCGTCCAACTCCGGCTCCCCGGCTCCGGTGGCCCGGCGCCGCCGCTGCTTAGACTGCGTGGAGCGGAGAGAGTGCGACGGCTCTGAGGCTGCTTCTTTGAGCTTGTTCCTCGTTTGCCCGACCATTTTTTCATAGTCCCTGTTCGAATGGAGCTGCTACTCTCTCCAGCGCGGGCCCGGCCGAGTCGGGCGAGGTCCGCAGGGCTCTGGCTCGGCTCGCAGCCTCAACGACTAGTCCCCGCCGCCGTTGCGGGCCACCGGGTAGTCAAGGCGACCGCGAAACCTGGTAGGGGGGCGGCGTCAGGCCCAGGCTGCCCCGCGCGGCCGGTGCACCGCCCTAGGCCTTTAAACTTGTTCTGTGCTTCAGGCATCCAAATATTAGCCTTTTGGTCACAATTCACATCCCACCTTTTCCTAAAAGTCTTATCTGATCTCATTTCCCACTACCCATTCTCCAGTATGTTCACTCTTTTGAACTCTCATAGCACTTAATATACTCACTCATCATTTCACCCAACATTGATTGAGTGCCTTCAATGTGCCAGTCATGGGTGCACCAGGGCTTGTGTTTGGGCAAAACACCTCTGTATTCAAGACCATGTTGATTCTGGATGTGGAATGTATCTGTTTCTATAATTAGACATCTGACAAAATCTAAATATGAACCCCCATCTATTATTTCTCAAGTATTTTAAACACACCCTAAATGTGGACATTCATTCTACTTTAATTAACATCAGCAGTCAACTTATGATAGAAAAGAAATCACAGTAACTTACATTAGGAGACATTTATCTATGTTTCAATACACATCAGCAGCCAGTCTGACCAAAGACTAGGCTCAAAACTGATTTTAATGAAACAGCAATATTTAAGTTACATCTTAAGCTACAGAAAATGAGGAATACAAATAAACATCTTTCAAGTGCTTAAATAAGAAGAAAATTTAAGCATCAAAGCTCCTCAGCAAGATGAAAACAAATGGAAAACATGGGGAAATATATTGCCTAATGTGACTCTATTTCCGCTATTAAAGATTCTCAACCCATTAAAATAACCAACAGTTTATTTTGCTTTATTCAAGGTGCAGAAAAATACAATGTCTGACCTCTCCCCCCCAAAAGCTACCCTATCATTTTCACAACTTGTGATAAATGGCTGCCTTAAGATGACATTTTGTTGGTGACACATGAAGTGATCACTGTTCCTGAAAACCCTTGAAAACGTTTAAAAAGAACTTTAAAAGAACTTTAAAAGAAGTGGGCTGGAAATTCTTGTCAGCGATTTTCCAGAGATTGTACCTCGCCATTACTGCTGCTAGACTTGCTTGTTAAACTGATCTGCAAGATTCACCAAAACCACTTCCAACCCGAGGCTCTGAGGGCCCGCGGGTCCCTCGGATGCGAGCCTACAGCGCAGGAGTGCTGGGCCTCGAGCCGTCGGGGCTCCTGCTGAGGGCTTTCCCCGGTCGACTCTGCTCACCTATGCCGAGGGTCATACCGCCCGTGAACTGACATCTCCGCAATAGATGCACCTTGTCGCGGAGCTGCTCCATGAAACATCTGAGGAATTGAAAGCGGCCGAGAAGAACTGTCCTTCCGACCACCTCCATTTGCAGGCAATTCTGCGCGTTCAGGTTTCGGGTCCTCCGCGGCGAGTACTTCCGGGCGCCCCCTGACAGGTTCCCTCTGCATGCGGGCAAAGGCAGCTCCGTCTTTTTCACCTTCCCCTTCGGCTCCTCGTCCAACTCCGGCTCCCCGGCTCCGGTGGCCCGGCGCCGCCGCTGCTTAGACTGCGTGGAGCGGAGAGAGTGCGACGGCTCTGAGGCTGCTTCTTTGAGCTTGTTCCTCGTTTGCCCGACCATTTTTTCATAGTCCCTGTTCGAATGGAGCTGCTACTCTCTCCAGCGCGGGCCCGGCCGAGTCGGGCGAGGTCCGCAGGGCTCTGGCTCGGCTCGCAGCCTCAACGACTAGTCCCCGCCGCCGTTGCGGGCCACCGGGTAGTCAAGGCGACCGCGAAACCTGGTAGGGGGGCGGCGTCAGGCCCAGGCTGCCCCGCGCGGCCGGTGCACCGCCCACGCGTGCAGCCCCACGTGCGCAGACCGTGCGCGCAGCTCGGCACGCATCCTCCCACGTGCGCCTCCACGTGTACAGCCCCAAGTAAGCGGACTCCGCGCAGAGCCCCGCGCGCGTCTCCTCACGCTTATCCTCTCACGTGCGCCACCCAGCTCACCGCTGCCCTACGCTGCTGGTGGACAAGTCTAAAGAACTTTTTTCGACTTTAGGCTTAGCTTTGTTATTTTTACCAAAAGATTGTCTGTATCGAGGTTATTGAAGGGAAAGGAGATCTCAATTGAAAGAAATAACCGTAGAAGGAGAGCGAGGGAAGGAAGTGGTCGCCTGTGATGCGCCTGGCACTTACTAGGAGCGTCTCTCCTCGCCGCCTTGGAACACTTAGCATTGGGCACTCAGTCCGTTTCCTACGCCGAGGCAGTGGCCCGAGGCCGCAGGCAGCAGGTGGCAGAGCAGGCGTCAGCCCGGTGAGTCTAACCCCAGAGCCTCTGTTTGACGCGAATTCGGTGATGTCCCCTTTGAGGACAGCGCTTAATAATCCATTCTGAAGTGAAATTGTGTCCCCAACAAGGTTGCTCAGAATTCGTCAGCAGTTGAGCGCGGAGTTGCGCTCAGTAGTCTCCCCCATCTGAACTAGGGACCACCCAGGAACATGTGAGAGGGGAGCCCCATAGTCACTGCACAGCCACACGTGATGCCAGGGCGGCTGGCAAAGATGGACAGGGGCCATTGGTATTTTTCATGTCCTCTGTTACAGGCCACGCCGCTGGAGCCCACGCCGCTTCACGTCCCATCTGTTTGATCGTGGATCGAACTCCTTAAGCTCCTTCTCCCCCATCTAATCTAGGCTCACTGTGGCCAGGTTAATTTTCGGCATGCCACACCCATCAGAAATGCTCGTGGCTCCCATTAGCCCGCAAATAAAACATAAACTCCTTAGCTTGTTCATCGGTACCTTCAGCAAGCTGCCCCCAGTCTGCCCTTTCAACTTTAGTTTCCCATGTCTGAGGACACAAATCTTCCTTTCCAGTGATTACAAGTGAGGTCCGTAGTGTGACTCCATAACTATCCGTTTACTTATACCGAAAAGCCCTCCTGTAGCTTTTTCATCCATTTCTGCCTGCCCATCTCAATTCTATCACCCTCCAAGCCCCAGCCCACATTAATTTCCCTACTCTGAAGGTCTAAAGCAGTTACTGACAATATTATTCATCTTGTCACTTATTTAAATTCAATAAGTGCTAATATTAATTTGTTGGTTTGTAAGATTTTCTTCAAGGAGTGTTTCTACATTCCTGGCACTATGTTTGGTGCTTAAAATGTTTTCGCATCTAGGGAATTTCCTGGCAGTCCAGTGGTTAGGACTCCGCGGTTTCGCTGCTAAGGCCAGGGGCCCCCCGCGGCCGCGGCGGGGCCAAAAAAAGAAAATGTTCGCATTTTATTCACATGATAACTTGGTACGAATTAGGAAACCGCGGATCAAGGATGTAGTGATTTACCCAACTTTTAACAGCTAATAAATCGTCCAATCCTGAGTTTAAAATACAAGGTACTTATGGGTGGTTGATAAAAATATATTATTGAGTAAATATGCAGATTCAAAAAATACCTTATTTTTTCATATGAGTATTTTAATATTGTTTTTGGAGTGCAGTGATTTTGTTTCCCTTTAATAAAAAGGGAATTGTAGAATTATGTTAAACTTATAAAATGAATTGGGTGGATTTGCATCTTTTGTATGTATTAGAACATCTGGTTCTGGAGCCTTTTTATTTTTCTTTAGTCTTTAAGCTTCCTTCATTATGGTGTATTTACATTGTCTACTACTTCTGGTATCAATTTGGGAAATTTATATTTTCCAATAGGCGTTTCAAGTCAGCTGAATTATACACCCTACTTTTACCTGAAATTGATATGGCCATCTGTGCCTTTTCAAAAAATCAGTGTTTTCCCAGTTAATCTGTTTATCCTTCAACTCTCTGTGATTTTAATAGATATGTTTATTTTAAGTTACGTCTTGTTGAATATTTTAAAAGGTAATCTGAGGGTCCTTGTTGATAGGTTATTCATTTAAGTGATTTTATAAGTTTTATGTCTTTGTTTTTCATGAGGAGTGGGTATTTTTGTGGGAAGTAAGGAGTGGCTGCTACTGGAATGTTGGCCAGATGTCATTTTTAGTGACATTTTCTTGTAAAACTTTGAACTTTCTGATTTTGGTCTCCTTCTTTTCAGTCTATTTTGCCTATTTCTTATGTTTCCCTTTTGTGAATTTGTTTGCTTCTTGGAGTTTCCAGTTGTCTTTTGGATCACTCCATGTCCTAACAGAATAAAGCATATTCTTTCTGTTGGTCTAGCCCTTGAAAGTACAAATCTGGTCATTTTTGGCATTTAAAAAATAATTTTTATAATAATGTTCATTGTACTATTATTTATATAATTGAAAATTAGAAGTAATCTCCATGTCAAACAATGAATTACAGAACACTGATAACAGTGAAACATTACTAAATTGACTAAAGTTTTGAATGAATATTTAACAACAAAGGAAAATACTCATGATATAGTGTTAAAGGTAAAATAAGTAGGATATATATGATTCAGATATATAGTAAACACATAGAATTAACTGTGTTCCATGCTCCATTCTAAATCTTTTACATAGAGGACTCATATATGCAAGTTTACCAAGATTACCTTTAGCCAGTACCTTAACTGCTCTAATTTATCTCCTGATCTGAAAAATGCTGAAGTACCTAAAACATAGTAAAGCATCTAAAAGAGTATATGCTTATTTTAAAATTATTACTATATCTTGGGGACTTCCCTGGCAGTCCAGTGGTTTTAGACTCTGCGCTCCCACTGCAGGGGGTGCAGGTTCAATCCTTGGTGGGGGAACTAAGCTCCCACAGGCCACACAGAGTGGCCAAAAAATAAAATAAAATAAAATTTTGACTATATCTTGCTCTATAGTGACCATATTCAGAGTATACTGATGAGTATTCTAATTAATGTTTTGCTCACCTGGATTTTTGTCATTAAGTTATATGTTAGTCCTATTATTAAACAGTAATATGAGTTGAAGGTTCACTAGTTAACTCAGAATACTGAGAGACAGTTGCCTAAATAATTTTGCATTCTCTCAGTAAGGAGAGGGATAGATTGTGTATGTGAGGGAAAACATGGCGCTCAGTGTTTTTTGCTTGAATAGAATCTGACAAGTTTTCATCTTTTTTAACTTCTTTAACAGTGTTCACTTATTTTGAGCTAGTTATTTTGAACAGTTAAGTCATATTTTAGCTTTATGCTTATTAATGACAGTGACTTAAATCAGTATGCCTGATACTTATTCTACGGTGAACTGACAATTAAAATAGTGCACTATAATTTGATATAATGCAATGTATTCTCGAATTATATTTTCCTCTTTGAGATGAAGATACCTTGTGATTTAGTAAATTGTTTCTCTTACATAGAGATTTTCCAGTCATCTATTTCTAAAACTTGTCTCTGTTTTCTCTTTTAGTAAAACAATTGCTAATTTTTACCCCAAAATGCAATGAAACTGTATAACCAGCAGATGGCAATAACGACTTATAAATCAGAATTTTAAAAATTTATGGAAGTTTTTAAGTTCATTTTTAAAAAGAAAACTCTGTTCTT
>NW_006770496.1:3022767-3039849 GCF_000442215.2 Lipotes vexillifer | reverse complement strand
GTAGGGAAATTCCCAGTATAATCCAGCATAAAAATAATTACATTGCATATTTCACGTATCAAAATAATTAAGATATTCATTATGGTCAATGGTTGGTTTTCCAAATAATAATGACTTTGGTTTCATTGATTCAGAAAGTTTTTAATCAAATTTAAGTGTTTTAACTTTTCGCAAATACATAGACATAAATATAAGTGGATAGCTGAGTTACATCTATAGCTAGCTTGGTTATATGCATCAGGAAAGATAGAGGTAATTCAGTAAATATCATTTTGAAAATGTTAAATTTTCCACTTATAAGTTGATAATTTAAAGTACTAATTTCACTTTGATAATCTGCATACAAGATGGGGTTTTATTTGTGCTGTTTCACAGTTTCTTATACATTAAAGTACTTTTTTTCTCTTTCATGGTACAGAGAATTGGAATTGGCATTAAAGTGTTTATCTCTAGTCTGTCATCATCAGTTAGTCCCCAAAATGGTAGCAAAATTCTTAGAATCTCATGATTATGCTAACTATAAGTGAATCACATATCCAAGATTTTTTCTGAGCATTTTGATTTAGTAATTTTATTCATTTCAATTAAGAAGTTTTAAAAAGATGAACTGAATGGGATTCATTTTTTTAAATACTTTTGCAAGAATTCCTATAAATTCACAAAGATGAAAAAATTTCTGTTTATTCATGTATCTATTCTTGTCTCAAAAATAGAATAACCATAGATATAGGCTTCTTGGTGGCTATTTATTTTCGAATTGGTCTGTTTTATATGTTAAAAGATTCTTTCAAATTCTTCTTCAGCAAGTTGCTTCCACTAAAAGAAATGTCATTGCATATGTATATTTTATAAAACAGCTGCTTCAGTCTAAAACCATTACATATCTCAGATTGATTCATTTTTAAATAGTGCATTTGCTGCTATTGAATTACTTTATACAGCCTGTTTAAATTCTAGTTGGATGCAGGTGCTTTTTCATAGAAGAAAATGGAAAGTCACCGAGTTGCAGTGAAGCATACAGTTTGAATGTAAATGCATCTGTATATGACAGTTTGTATAAACCTGCCTTTTCATCCATGGGAGAAAAGGTATCTGTAATAAGTTGGAATTTCTAGGAGTTCTAGTCCACTTTCTGTGTCCATGAGGGTCCTATTCTCCTTTTAAAACTGTAGCTCTCTCAGCCACCCATACTGTTTAGTTCCTCAGATGTATATCAGATGAAATGAGATCCCCTTGACCTTGAACAGCTTTATAAAGGCATGTGTCATTCTGGGGAAGGAAGGTAATCCATTAATTAATTGGGAGAATTCCTTCCCCTCCCACATGGAGAGACTGCCTAATTGCATAAGATATGCACACTGATTTGAGCAGAAGGGTACTCAGTAATAATTTTTAAATAACTTAACCAATATATACAGAAGCACATACATGAATATTTATACCAGACCCCAAAAGTCAATTTTTCCATGAACCCAGTGGTGATAGTTTCATGAACAAACTCCAACATACTGAGATTTTTAAAAATTTACCACCAAAGTAACTAATACAAGAATTACTACATTCAATATAAATAAGCAGAAGTCTTAAGACTATATTAGAGAATGAACTGTAGTATACGTATGGGCAGGTTAAATACAAAATATAGCAAAAACAGAAATGAAACATAAGGCACCTGTATGCTGTGTTTTATATCACATAATATTTTAGATTGACTTAAGATTTAACTTTGATCATGACATAGTGGTCAAGTAATATCACAGTAGTGTATGAGCCAATATGTTTTGTGCAGTTTACTTCTCTAGCTCTGATTTCTTCAACTATGAAATAAAGACTTCGGACTACATGGCCTTATTAAAGTCTTTTAAACTTATTTGATTCTAGTTAGTATTTGAACATATGTTTAGGTAGCTGGAAAAATATACCTATTGAGTCATCAGTGCCCTGTACCAAACTCCATTCTTTTTTTTTTTTTTTTTTTTGCGGTATGCGGGCCTCTCACTGTTGTGGCCTCTCCCGTTGCGGAGCACAGGCTCCGGACGCGCAGGCTCAGCGGCCATGGCTCACGGGCCCAGCCTTTCCGCGGCATGTGGGATCTTCCCAGACCGGGGCACGAACCCGCATCCCCTGCATCGGCAGGCGGACTCTCAACCACTGCGCCACCAGGGAAGCCCCCAAACTCCATTCTTAACAGTGCTTCTCTTCTCTCCTCATCTATCTCCAGCTATGTGTTCTGATTCCACCTTTATGGTCTTACTCTCTGCAATCTACCCCACAATTTATTCCCCATCCTGTCCTTTAGTTGCTACACCTCTCACTGCCAACTCAGATGAATTAAGCCTATCTCTCTCTACTTATTCAGGCAGCCCCAACCCGGCCTCCACCTGATCCCTGATCTCTGTTCTGGTTCCTCCCTGATTCCACTTGCTTTCCATTCTCTTAAGTATAGTGGGCTATATTGTTCCTGTTCTCTAATTACGTCTGTCCTTTAGGAGCCAAAATGGCAACTGGAGTATAAAGGGAAGGGGAAATGTCCCTAAATAAGTAATAAGTGTTTATATGAAGACCACCAGGCTCTTGCTTTGGGCAGCAGAGTCCTGCTTTCACATAAATATTGACCCATCCTTAAAAGGTAAATGTGGAAGTTTAAAATTTCCTTCTTGTTTTTGCTACAATCTGAACCTCTTCTTGAGACGCACCAGTGACAATGTAAAATTCTTTAGGAGAAAAATTGTTGAGTTTTGCTTTTATGTTTCTTATTTAAGGTTGCATACCTGGATTCCATAAAGGCAATGTAGACCTTAAATTTTTTTTCTTAAAATCTAGAAATTTTTGTTACAGGGGTTAGCACAGTGTCTTAGTTATGAGTACAGACAGGATTTGAATCCTGGCTATCTCACTTACTGTAGATCTCTGAGCATTTAATTTCTCTAAACCTCAATTTTCTCATACCTCAAATGGGAATAATAATAGCTCCCACCTCATAGAGTTGTTGCAAAGATTAAGTAAGATAATGTATATAAAGTACATAGATATATAGTAAATGTTTTACAAAAGGTAGCAATTATTATCATAGCAAGGCTCAAGATGGAGAAGGAATTATTTATATCACCTTTTTCTTTTCGGGGAGTCCAAAGAACCAGCTACAATTCCTCCTAGGGGGGAAAAAAAACGGAGCTAAAAATAAGCCAATTTAAATTGAGAGCCTAAAACCATACAATGCTATCTAATAGGCAGTATTATCTTCTTTTCACAGATAAAAAAGAATTTTGAGGCAGGCAGAAGATTCTAGACGGCTCACTCTTAACTCACAAGTACACAAGATTTAACCCCCTGGAAGTCCTCAAAGTTGACAAGTTGGGCCCTACAAAATGGAAATAAAATATTTTCTGGATAGCTTTTTCTGTGTTTTAAAGTAACAGCTTTAGTGAGATATGATTCACATACCATAAAATATGTTCTTTTAAAGTGTAGGATTCAGTGACTTTAGTATATTCACAATGTTGTGGAACTATCACCACTATCTAAGTCCACATTTTCACTACCCCAAAAAGAAACCCCATACTCATTAGCAGTCATTCCCATTCCTCCTTCCTTCCAGCCCCTAGCAATCTGCTTTCTGTCTCTCTGAATATGCCTCTGTTGGACATTTCGTATAAATGGAATCATACAGCATGTAGTCTTTGTGTCTGGCGTCATTCGCTTAGCCTAGTGTTTTGAAGGTTCATCCATATTGTAGCATTTATCAGTACTTTAGTTCTTTTTTGTTGTTGTTGTTGTTGTTTTGGGGGTTTTTTTGGTACGCCGGCCTCTCTCTGTTGTGGCCTCTCCTGTTGCGGAGCATAGGCTCCGGAAGCGCAGGCTCAGCGGCCATGGCTCACGGACCTAGCCACTCCGCGGCATGTGGGATCTTCCCAGACCTGGGCACGAACCCGTGTCCCCTGCATCGGCAGGCGGACTCTCAGCCACTGCAGATATACCAAATTTTATCTGTTTACCAGTTGCTGGACATTTGGGTTGTTTCCATTTTTATGGCCATTATGAATAATGCTGCTATGAATATTCATGTACAAGTTTTTACATGGACATATGTTTTCATTTCTCCTAGGTGTATACCTAGGAGAGGAATTCCTGAGTCATATGGTAACTTTATGTTTAACAATTTTATAAATGGCCAGACTGTTTTCCGAAGCAGCCACATTATTTTATATTCTCACCACCAATGTACAAGGGGTCCAATTTCTTCACATCCTTGCCAACACTTGTTATTGTCCATCATTTTGATTATAGCCATTATAGTGGGTGTGAAGTGGTATCTCATTGGCTTTTTTAAATTAATAGACTTTATTTCTTAGAATAGTTTTAGGATTACAGAAAAACTGAGCAGAAAGTACAGAATTCCCATATATCCCTTCCCCTCCACTGCTGCACAGTTTCTCCTGTTATTAACACTTTTTATTAGTGTGGTATGTTTGTTACAATTGATGAACTAATAATGATACATTATTATTAACTAATGTAACTATACTTTGCATTATGGTTCACTCTTTGAGCTGTACAGTTCTTTGGGCTTTGACAAATGCATCATGTCATGTATTCACCATTATAATATACAGAATTGTTTCATCGCCTTAAAAAGCCTATGTGTTTCACCTATTCATCCCTCTCTCCCTCTTTCCAAACCCCTGGAAACCACTGATCTTTTTACTATCTCCATAGTTTTGCCTTTTCCAGATTGTCATACAGAGTGGCTATACCATTTTGCATTCTCACCAGCAATAAATGAGAATTTCTATTGCTCTTTGTCTGTCAGCATTTGGCATTGTCTGTGTTTTGGATTTTAGCCATTCTAACAGGTGTGTAATGGTATCTCATTGTTGTTTTAATTTGCATTTCCCAAATGACATGTGATGTTGAGCATCTTTTCATGTTTATTTGCCACCTTTACATATTTTTTGGTATGTTGTCTATTCACATAGATCTTTTGCCTATTAAAAACTTACATTGTTTTCTGATTGATGAGTTTTAACAGGTCTTTGTATATTTGAATACAAACCCATTATCAGATACATGTTTTGCAAATATACTCTCCCAGTTGTAGCCAATCCTTTTGTTCTCCTAATAGTGTCTTTCATAGAACAGACTTTTAAAAATTTTAATGTAGTTCATCATATTAACTTTCTCTTTAATAGATCTGCTTTTGATGTTGTATCTAAAAAGCCAGCGTTATCTAGATTTTCTCCTGTTATCTTCTAGAAGTTTTATAGTTTTGCATTTTACATTTAGGCCTATGACCCATTTGGGGTTAATTTTTGTGAAAGGTTCAGGGTCTGTATCTAGATCTAGTATTTTAACATGTGGATATTCAGTTGTTCCAGCATAATTTTTTTTAAAATGGTTATAGTTTCTCCACTGAATTGCCTTTGCTCCTTTGTCAGAGATCAGTCAACTGTATTCATATGGGTTTATTATCTGGGCTCTCTGTTGTGTTTTGTGGATCTACTTGTCCGTTCTTGTACCAATACCATACTGTCTTTATTAATGTAGTTTTATAGTAAGTTTTGAAGTCAAGTACTGTCAGTCCTCCAACTTTGTTCTTCTTCAGTATTTTGTTGGCTGTTCTGGGTCTTTTGCATGTAAACTTTGGGATCAGTTTGTTGATAGCCACAGAACTTGGTGGGATTTTGTTTGGGATTGTGGTGAATCTATAAATCAAATTGGTTGTCACTATTGAGTCTACCTATCTGCAAATATGGAATATCTCTCCATTTATTTAGATATTTGACTTCTTTCTTCAGAGTTTTGTAGTGTTCTTCATATAGATTGTGTACATATTTTATTGATACCTAAGTATTTCTTCTTTTTTTTTTTTGGTGCTGATATAAATGGTGTTATATTTTTAATTTCAAATTCCAGTTGTTCATTGCTGATATATTAGAAAGCATTTGACTTATTTTTATTAACTTTATATCCTATGACCTTGTTATAATTGCTTATTAGTTTTATAAGTTTTTTTGTTGTTGGAAGTATGTTGATATTATATATATATTTTTAAAAAATCTGCAAGAAGGAGAGGAAAAAACCTTAAAACTGTAAGCAAACTGAACAAATGAGCCCAGTTGTATTGCTAGTGAATAACATAACCATATAGGAGAAAAAAACTAAGTAACTGCTAAACATGTCATTTGACTATATACACTTAGTTGAGTAGCGGGGTAAACAGCTGCAAACAAATCCTGAACTCTTTTTAGAAGGTTTATTGTAGTTGTATGAAAGAAGCAATATGAAATTATTTGGGGTGTATAGTAGAATTGAGTAAATAAATATGTTGATGTTGTTGGGAGCCAGGGTTCTCATTGTGGAAGAAGGCAAATACAGATATGGAATGGGGCAAAGCATGGAAAAAAAGGTCCTATGGGAGTACACTGGAATTGAAGATACCAGCATAAACTCATGATTTCTAATACATTTTATACACACACACACACGTATATTTGAACATGTGTGCTTAAGTACATACATACATATATATATATATATATATATTCCTAACACTGTCAGCTGAAAAGGCCTAGAAACATATGACAGTGAGCACATCTGGCACCCAGATATTGGTTACTAATACAGTTTCCCAACTAAAAGGAATCTGGGCTCCTGGTAGAAACTGTTGATTACAGGGCTGAGGCAGGAAAGGTACAGGATGAGCCTGGAACAGTGTGTTATGCCAGAAATTGAAGAAGAACTTAAAAAAAAAAAAAAGTAAATTAGGGCATGTCAAGAGGACACAGGAGCCAATTTAAGGGGCTCCCAGTGACCAAATCTGGGATGATTTGAGTATCAAGATAACTAAGGATAGTAATAAATTATAAGCCATTGAAAAATAGGAATTCTTTTGCCATGAAAGACAAAGGCTGAGGAATAATAAGTACCAGATTAAAGGAGACTAAAGAAACTTGACGGCTAAATGCAGTAAGTGATTCTGAACTGGATCTGATACTTCTTACTGAAGGAAAATATATGCTACAAAGGACATCATTGGTGTCATTTCACAAAACTGGAGTACAGATGGTAGATCACAGTATTGTACCATTGTTAAATTTCCTGAACTTGCTAATTCTACTGTAGATATTTACTGGAATCTTCTTGATTTTAGGAAATAGACTTTGAATTACTTAGGGATAATGCGGCATGATATGTGAAGCTTACTATAGGGATAATAGGGCATGATGTGTGAAGCTTACTATCAAATGTTCAGAAAAACAATTTGTGTGTGTGTGTGTGTGTGTGTGTGTGTGTGTGTGTGTATGCGTTGACTATTCAGTATGAATGCAAATGATAAATGGGGCAAAAAGTTAACAATTGGTGAATCTGGGTAGAGAGTATACAGAGTTTCTTTGTACAGTTCTTGCAACTTTTCTATAAGCTTGGAATTATTCCAAATAGATTTTTAAAGGTTGGTGTTTGGCATGCACAAAATATTAAGGGTAATAGAGCAGACTTCTGAAAGCAGAAGGTTTGATAACATCAAGCATTTTGAAGGACTGTTACATGGAAGAAGGGTTAAGACTTTGAATTTGGCTAATCTTATTTTGTGTCAGTCTGCTTTGTGTAATATTACAGCACATCCAAGAGGTCATGACTGGACTGAGAGGTAGGAGTTCTTTAAGCTTTATGGAGTCTTCGGTATCATTCAGAACAGAAAAGTGTGAAGACTGGCACTTCTAAAGATTCATCAGGTAGAGTGAATCAGTGAAAGGGAGTGTAGGAATATGGTGGCAACTTGAGAGCAATGTCCTCTCTAAAGACTTTCAGGTGCAACTAAAGACAAAACCACAGCCCTGCAACAAAACCACAACTGCTGTGTGTTGTGTCTGGCCTGGGAGTAGCCAGTTATGATCCCCTGATCTTACCTAATCCTCCTCTTTTTTTTTTTCAGGTGAGGAAATGGGTACCAAAAGTCACAAAGTGTGTGAGATAATGAAAGGTGTAAATGTGTGCATGTATATCGAAACACATCATATTTAATGAAAGAAATTAACATCCACACATTTGTACTTTTGTACAATTTTGGGTAATATATAATTTTAAGCTGTTTACAAATAACATGTAATGCTTCAAATATTACATAATGTTGATAATACATTTCTAGCAGAAATAAATATATTGCACTTAAAAAGAACTTCATTAGATGTTACTTTATAGTATTAGGCGTATAACTTCTTTTTTCATAAAACATTTCCCATGCCCTTCCCACCACCCCCAGCACACACACTTCATTACAGTGACTGTTCTCACGCAATTCGTTAAGCAAATGAACACAGCAAACAATAGAACTGTGATAGAGTCTACTAAAGAGGCTAGATCCAATTTTATCCTTTAGGAAATAGAAGACCTTCTTTTAGGTTTCTGAAACTAAGAAAAACAACAACTAAATAAAGTATTTTAATGTACCAGAAGTAAAATACAACAAGCTGTATTTTTTGTCCAGATGTACTATTTCACCAAAATGTTTTTATTTTCTTATTATCAGGGGAGGAGGTTGGAATTATCTAAGGGAGAGACAGAGAAATAAGGGCCAGAGAATACTTATGGATTATTTGTCTATCAAATATTTATAAATGAACCTTTGCATATTTAAGCATGCTGAAGAAAGCTAAGTATTGGAATATTTTATAACTGGCATGGAATAGTAGTGAAGAAAGAATGTTATGATTTCCTAAAATTTTAAGAGTTTTTAACCTTCCCTTTGCTTGTTTACATAAAATCCTTACATTCTGAAATAATATAAAAATTTATAAAATCCATCCTCCACCCAAGCCTAGCTCTCTAAAGGAGCCAGCTGAAAATATTTTCTGTCCAGTGCTTCATTTCTGTCCAGTCTAAATTTATAGTATAATATTGTTTTGTTTGTAATAATTATCAATTCCATACACATCTGATAATGAAAACAGTTTTCCTTACTTGGTCAATGGAAGATTGAGTAAAAATATTGTTTTTCTTCCTATATTTGATCCTGTACATTACATAACTGACTTTTTGAACTTTAGTTACTGAGTCATGGCTTGAGTTTGACTGTGTTTTTAATGAGGTGGTAAAGTCACTCCATTTACCTTATTTGAAGCTCAGTTTTCTTAGTATAATTCAGCTTAAATATAAGCAGGACAGCCTGAAAAGCAAATGTGAAATTCAGAATTGGGATAAATATCCTAATATCTCTATGAAAAATTCATAGGCAGTATGGGATGAAGATGCTTTGCTTCTAAGAATACTTTTCTTGGGCTTTTAGAGGGTTTCCTTTTTATCCCCCCAGGGTGGGGCATTGTGGCTGGAGAAGTGCAGTTACAGAGATGTGGATAAGGATGGAGAGAGGAGGTTTTGGAATATCCCACAAAGTCAATGTGACTCTTACACAGGGTGTTTACTAGATGATGCATCATAATCAGGAAGTGTCTTAATATCTCCTACTCTGTGCCCACCTACTAGAAATGGTGGTAGACCTTTAAGACAACATACCATTGTTATAAACTCAAAAGGACCAGCAATGTAATATAAATTCATTAATGTAGACCTTGTTACCTAATAATTTGTGATATGTTGGATACAAACTGGATATGTTTATCTTTATACTGCCAAGGGTGGACAGAGGGGGGAAGACTTACTAAGTAAAAGAAATAAATGAGCTTACTCAGAATTACTGATAAACATTTTCAAAGCATATCACATATGTAGAATCTACTAAGTTATGAATTAATTCTTTTGGATTAGATAAAGCCATTCTGGCAGGGCCACTTTTTAGCAGCAATATATGTTAGCCAGGCTTTTTAATACTGTAATATACCTGGGGGGGGGGACCCTGAATTTATTCCAAATATACCATAACTCATGCTCTTTATTATTCAGTTGGCTTTGTCCCTAGTTATCTAGTTCTTGCAATTGTTTTTGGTAAAACAGACTTTAGAGTTTTAAATGTTAAATACCCAAGGGGTTAAGTAATAATCAACAAGCAGAAGAGCTCAGAAGAACCCTGGTGGGGTCATATATCTACCCCTGGTTTCCAGGACTAGAGTGACTGACCAGGTTAAGCTACATTTCACCTGTGCTTCTTCTTTCTTGTTCAAATAATACCAGATACTTAAAAAGTGTATCCAAGAATTTCAGGTGTGATTTTCCAAGAGCATGCTTTGGTGTCTTAGTCTTTGCTCTTCTCTAAGCGTGCTATTTATTTTTAGTCTTATATTGATTAATTACAAAATAAAGTTATGAATTCAGGACGTACTAGCATAAAACCATATTTAACAAAAATATATAAACCTACTTTTGAGACACACCAATTGGGAAAAATATCAAAATAGTATTAAAATGATCCTTTCATGCTCGTTGAAAAGAAAATTCAGATATGGATTTGCTTTAGTAGACCAGTCATTTATTAGGGTATTAAGTAGTATCATGTAAAATAGTATTTACTTTTGTTATTCTTGCTTTAAGTAGCAGTACTCTGTATTAAAAGCACTGACAACAGGCCAACTATTAAACATTAAATCCCCATCCTAAGCTCTGTGGATATGTACTTTAAACATTATGCATAACTACTTTTTTAAAGAAACGCACATCTGTGCTGTGTTTGAAAACAAACTGCCTGTGGATACTATAGCATAACATGTAAGAAGTTAGAAATAAGCCTACTGTGTCTGCCATAGGACTTTGAGATGTTTGGTTAACGCAGCTGGTGCTTCTCCATAACCAAACCTTGGAATACAGTGGAGAAAGTCAATTGCAAGGTCCAACAATAGCATCACTTAGACAGGCTGTGCCAATTATACCTTGTTTCATAGGCTGGAAATGCCCAAGAAAGTCATTTGATATGGAAAAGCCTAACATTAAAACAACCAAATAAAATCCCACTTGAGTTTGATGTGATAAGTATATTACATTTGACTTCCAAATACACCTCTACTCTCAGCGGCAAGATTTCCCATCTCTTTGAACAGATTCAATACTTTTGTAGTCAGAATGAAGTAGAATGAATATTACATTAAAAATTAAGAATATTGGGGAGCTCTGTGAAGAAGACAGGTTAAATTCTATAGCTAGAATGCATTATATCTAAAATTGAAGGACTACAAATTTCATTAAACCTCTGTTATTAGGGAAATGAACTGTTGCAAAATGCCAAATGTACCACCCTGATTGTAAATGCTTAGATATATATGGCTCAAAAATAATACAGAAATTATATATAACTACAGTATACTTAATTACTATTATAAATTTAAAAGAAGGCTTAAGAAGATAGGAAGAGTTGAAAATAAAGTGGATAAATCCTTTAGATTTACTTATAACCACTTCCAATGTTTCAGTCAGGGTGTCATTTAGTTAACATGCAATTTCATGCACCTAGAAAAATGGTAGAATTACTGAATGTAATACAGTGAGAAAAAAGGGTCAATCAGATAGATGGACACATACCTATTCGTGACCAAAGGTTAAGTGGTGGCTATACGGGCATTTAGAATGGTCATTCATAAATCCTTGTCAGTCAGTGGCAGCAGCTAATCAAACAACGAAGCAGATTTGCTGAAAATGAGAATTTGGCCTGGTGCATTTTAACATCCATAAAGTCTCCCAAAGCTGAAGTAAAAATGAAGGGAGCTTTGGTACCCACGGCAGAAAAATTCCTTTTAAAATAGGGCAACCATCTTTTTATTGTAGTGAAAGAAAGTCTCATGTGTCAAGGTGTAGAGACTTTAAAGTGTCCCTCAGTGAATAAATCAGCAGTGTATTTAGAATGCAGCCCAGAAGAATAAAACCTCAGTTTTATTCGTATATGGAAGATTTTTCCTACATAAATGGCAAGTAATTGCAAGAAAGAGAATTAGAAAGAAAGAAAAGACTGTGAAAAAGAACTTGTCAGGTACTGGCCCTTCAATATTACAGAAGGAACTTTGTGAAGTCATTACCACCTATTCATCCACAAATTAGGATGCATTAGCATTATCTCAGCTCCTTCCCCAGCAAACTAACACAAAGGAAAACTAAACATGCTTAAGCTACAGCACTACAAATACTTCTCTATTGGCTCTCATTTCTCTAGGGAGAAATGGACTTCAGTTAGTCATTATGCATTATGGTATGTTATATAGTATTGCCTCTTTGAAGATTCTTTTAACCTGTGGAAAGTAGAAAGAAAACCTATACATGTTGACTTTATACATTACTGCATTGATACAGCATTTTTAACCACTAGGAATAATGCATCTTAAGATTCATCTGCCTTGTATTATTAAACTTTCTTGGTACACTGATATCCAATAGTTGCCGGACTTAGGCTGGCTAAGAACTTTACACTGATTCTCTCTCAAAGCCAAAAGATGTCCCCCACTACAGATGAATCCTGGTCCATGGTGCTTTCCCTCAGTGGTAGGTTTTACTGTGAGTCCAGCTCTCCTCTTTAATAGGTCCCATGTCTCCTGGAGAGCCCTGGCTCCAACACCCCACATCCCACCCACCCAACCCTGTCTTATATTTCCATACCCATTTGCACATTCTGGATCTGGATTCTCCTATTTTTAGAAGAGTCATACAAATGGCGTCATCACAGCAGAGGAATGGCGCAGTCCTTGGATAGCAGCATAGGGCCCCTGCTGAAAGTAGTGATGATACCGGGGCATGTGGAATGAGGGGAATGTCGGGCCACTCCCTTGCATGGAGCTGGCAATGGCCGATGGGGTTAGAGGCATCCCAAGTCGGCTATATGGTGGCAGAGAGCCCTGTATAGGGTGAGGAATGGGTGTAGCTATGGATGCTGTGCTGGTGCCAAGAGCAGTCAGGGACTGTGGGTGCTGAAATCCAGGAAAACTGGATGAAGATGATACCCAGGAACTGAGAGACAAATTATCAGATGTTGTAAAGGCTGATCCTGAAAGGAAAAAAAAGTCTCATTAGACTGGAAACTCTACTCCAGTGTGCAAATCAAGAATTACATTATATGAACAAATACCGTATGCTAACACATATATATGGAATCTTAAAAAAAAAAAAAGGTTCTGAAGAACCTAGGGGCAGGACAGGAATAAAGACGCAGACGTAGAGAATGGACTTGAGGACACGGGAAGGGGGAAGGGTAAGTTGGGACGAACTGAGAGAGTGGCACGGACCTATATACACTACCAAATGTAAAATAGATAGCTAGTGGGAAGTAGCCGCATAGCACAGGGAGATCAGCTTATGCTTTGTGACCACCTAGAGAGGTGGGATAGGGAGGGTGGGAGGGAGACACAAGAGGGAGGAGATATGGGGATATATGTATATGTAAAGCTGATTCACTTTGTTATACAGCAGAAACTAACACAACATTGTAAAGCAATTATACTGCAATAAACATGTTAAAAAAATAGAATTACATTATCTGTAAGAGTTAATTTTATTTTTAAAATTATGTAATATATCTATAATTTAAAAGAGAGACAGGTCAATCATGAGGCATATCTAACTTTCCACACAAGAATATATCATTTATACCACATATGGAAAAGAGAATTTACTGACTTAATAGATGGCCCGCATACTCCCTGAGAGTGGCCAAAACACTAGCAACCTGCCTGAAGGTAATGACCTGATTCCCTTTAAAGGACTTCCAAATAGCTGATATCCATCCTAACCTCTGTAGCATCCCTATAAGTAAGGCTGGACAGACAAGCCTCAACAAAGCTACCTGGTTTCCAAAGCCACTATGAAAACCCACAAGACTGTTTTTCTTTTTTTTTCTTTAGCTTCTGTAACTCTTTTATTTTGGAAATAATGAGAACATTTACTATGTTGATTACATTTAAGACAGATACACAAAATCCAAACACAATTTAATATGCCAGCTCTATTCAGCATAGCTGAGTTATGTGGAAACAATAAGCACTGTCAAAAATAAAGCATAAATACTTAGAAATTACTCTAAAAAGAAATGCATGATACTTATTTGAAGTTTTTCACACGACTCTATTGAAATAGAGATGTAAGGAAAGATATTAATAATTGGAGACACATGCCATATTCTTGGATGAAAAATAAAAATTTTTTAAAAGTCATTTATTCCCAAATTAATTTATTGGTTGAGTGTAAAGCCAATGAAATGCCAATGTTTTTTCCCTCTTCAACTCGATTCTCAAAATTATCAGGACAAATAATGACAGAATTTTAAATTTTTTAAACTTATAATAAGGATAGATTTTCCCTACCAGATATAAAAATGTTATCATGTTATAAAAACAAAATAATGCATTTATGAAAATAGCATAGTACTGAGCAAGATGAGAAGCCACATCAATAGAAAAGAACAAATTGTCAGAATACAAAATAAAGTATATATGTATACTGTATCATATATTTAGTATATAATAATATACTAAGTAATAATGGTAATATACATCATTACAAACTATCAGGAATGACAGCTTAGCGTCCATAATTTTTTATTAGATATTTGACAAGTTGCAAGACGTTTAAACAAAATTTGACACTGAATTTTCCAGTTGTATAATTACTAGTAGCTCATCTGGATTTAGCTATGAGATATACTATGTTCTGACTGTTTATGCATTCCATATCATGGACATAAAAATATGACAGAGGACTCTCCCCATGTGAACATCCCTGTGCCTGGGCACCCCCTCTGGTTTCTTTTCTCTGGCCTCCCAGATGCAGAGGGCTCCTCTTTGAACATCTGCAGCAAAGGAACTTTTTAGTACTCCCCTACTCTCACCACCTGGGCCACCGCCTCTACACAATGTGTTCACTAGGAGAATCTTCTTTTTAAAAGTGTTTTCCATTCTAGTCATTGATCCTAATAAGATATTCCTGATATAAGTAAAACAGATACATTCCCTGATTTTCAGATTGTAAAACTGAGGTTGAGAAAGACTAAGGGGCCACCCCCGAAGTCCAAATAGCTCTTTGGTAGTAGATCACAGACAAATAACTCCTGGGCCCTGACTCAGAGGCTCAATGTCCTTTTACTAGAAAACAAACTACAGGAAGGCTTTAGGCAGCATAATCACTTAAGATGCAAAGGCAAAATAATGATCAGCCTCAGGCTGTCCCTTCCTGAAGAGGCTTCTGAAATACTCTGGGGCAGTCTCTTCCCTGAGGGCTAGAAGTCTCATCACCTCCCTGTCCAGCAGTTGCATAGCCCAGAAGCGGTCTTACCTCGATTTTGTGTTGTCTGAACCTCATCCCCCAGCACATCCTCTTCTCCTCCATAGGTACGGATGGGTGAGCGGGCATAGGAATGCTTTTGAATCAGGCTCTCCACACTTTCCCTAGATTAGAGAGTGACACATCCTGAGTAAACTAAAAAGTTAAGGACTCAGAGAAGGAGAGGAGTCTTAAAGATGATTTACCAGTCAGTAAAACCATTTTATCAGCCAAAAGACCAGCACTTCAGTAAAGAATCTGCCTTCCAATGCAGGGGCCGCAGTTTCTATCCCTGGTCGGGGAGCTAACTAAGATCCCACATTCCGCAGGGCAACTAAGCCCACATGCCACAACTACTGAGCTCACTCACGCGTCTCAACTAGAGAGCCCGCGTGCCACAAACTACAGAGCCCGTGCGCCACAACTAGAGAAGAGAAAACCCTCAGGCCACACGTTTCTAGTGTTCTAGAAAACTAGAGAGAAGCCCGAGCACTACAACGAAGAGCCCGCCCATCGCAATTAAGACCCGACACAGCCCAATAAATTAATTAATTAATTAATTAATTTAAAAAATATTTTAAAAAAATACCACCACTTCAGGGAAAGATAACATTCAAAACATGTACGTTTATTTCATTGTAGATGCCTCAGAAACATGACCTCAGACATAAATACAAGAAACCTAACTGGACAGGATAAGGACAATTCCCTGAAATTCTACAAAATTAGGGTCAAAGGTGAACAAGGAGCTATAAAACCTGACCATAGGAATATGGAATTTAATGATGTGAAAAAATGACTGGTGAATTTACTACAAACAGCTGCAATCCTGTGACTTCATCAGCTAATGAATACAAAACAAATACTCACCTGATACGAACTGCACTGATTGAACATCTGATAAAATACTGGCCCAAAGTTCAGAATATCACTAGTCATAAAAAAGACTCAATGTTCACTAATAAACCTAGTAAGTGCATAGAGTATATGACAATATGGGTAGTATGGATAATGGCCACTTTGAGATTCTTGTTGCTTTAAGACTGAAAATTATGGAAAACCTATGAAGGACACATCAAGGGCCACTAGGGAATTTAAGCCCCCAAATAAATTGGTGCATTGTCTTTGTAGATGGTCTTTCTCTTGCAATATAGTCTAAAAACTAAAGAGTGTTGTTAACTTTAAACAAAACAAAAATTATTTTGGTATTTGCCAGTTCAACCTGCTGCCATTAAGTGAGAAAAACACCGGATAAGAGGTTTTTTAAAAAAATAATTATTTTTTTTGGCTGCATTGGGTCTTCGTTGCTGTGCACAGGCTTTCTCTGGTTGCGGTGAATGGGCTACTCTTTGTTGTGGTACATGGGCTTCTCATTGCGGTGGCTTCTCTTGTTGCGGAGCACGGGCTATAGGCACGCAGGCTTCAGTAGTTGTTGCATGTGGCCTTCAGTAGTTGTGGTACACAGGCTCAGTAGTTGTGGCTCGCCTGCTCTAGAGCGCAGGCTCAGTAGTTGTGGTGCACAGGCTTAGTTACTCCACGGCATGGGATCTTCCCAGACCAGGGCTTGAACCCCTGTCCCCTGCATTGGCAGGTGGATTCTTAACCACTGCGCCACCTGGGAAGCCCCCAGCTAGAGTTTAGCCAAATGATTTCTTTGCCAAAAATGGAAGTTGGTAACAGGTTAGCTTATACAGTATACATCTCCAAGAATAGCTGTGGCCTAAAGACCAACACCAAATTAACCACCAACTGACAAAAAAGGGATTTTTAAAAAGTGTGTTGAGGGCTTCCCTGGTGGCGCAGTGGTTGAGAGTCTGCCTGCCGATGCAGGGGACACGGGTTCGTGCCCCGGTCCGGGAAGATCCCACATGCCGCGGAGTGGCTGGGCCCGTGAGCCATGGC
>NW_006770496.1:3019849-3022603 GCF_000442215.2 Lipotes vexillifer | reverse complement strand
AGGAAAAAAAAAAAAAAAAAAAAAAAAAAAAAAAAGTGTGTTGAATAAAGGACAAACCGAACACCAGATTTCATCTTGAGAGGATAAGCAAAGCAAATAAAATGTCATAATAACTTTTCAAAATGTAATACTTGTCAACATTTCACAGAGATATACAGACTTTACCTGTGAAAAAATACTAATAGTGAATTTGGTGTTCTAGAAAGCTTGTATACTCACACAGATTAAAGCATTGTGTCATATTATATAGCATGCAAATGAAGACTTAAAGGTATGCCTAAAAGAAAAATTAATTCTAACAACTATTCAAGTTATATCTTTACTCCTAAAAGGTTTTAAAATAAGCATACAGTACCACCTCATGTAGCCAAATCCATCCTCATGTAGCAAAATCCAGATCCAGTGGATTAACATGTAGGTGTTTAAAAAAATGAGGCCATTCCATATTTATTGATATGGAATGATCACCAAGACATATTAAGTGAAAAAAGTTAAGTACAGAACAGTGTATAAAGTTTGCTACCATTTGTGAATTTAAAACAAGAAATATGTATGTTTGTATATGCACAATATTTCCAGAATGTTCCAGGTTCCAGAACAGGAAGCTGCCTAGAATAGGTTGTCTCTGTAGTGTGGAACTAGGGACCTACTGGAGCAATGATTCCCAAATACACTTGAGTTACCTAAAGCTCTTAAAAAACAACTATATTGAGGTAAAATTAATGTACAGTAAGTGGCATATATTTAAATTGTACATTTTGATTGATTTGGGCTTATGTGACCAGTGACAACCACCACCACAAGTGAGATAATAAATGTATGTAACACCTCCAAAAGTTTCCTCATGCCCATCATGCTCCCTGGTCTCCACCCCAACATACTTTTCCAAGGAAAACACTAGTATGATTTCTGTTCCTACACATTAGTTTGTGTCTTCTAAAATTTTATAAAAATGAAATCATACCTTATGTGTATCTTTTTATCTGGCTCAATTACTTTGAGATTCACATATCAATAGTTCATTCTTTCTTATTCTGAGCAGCATTCTATTGTATGGACATACTATAGTCTACCTGTTTATCTGCTGATAGACATTTGAGTTGTTTCTAGTTTTTAACTGTTACACATGACGCTGCTGCATATATTAATATGTATTTTAAAATATACATATGATTTCTGTTCTTTTGAGAAAATGCCTAGGAGTGGAATGGCTGGATCTTATGGTCGGTATATGTGTAATTTTTTAAGAAACTGCCAAACTATTTTCCAAAGCAGTTGTATCATTTATTTTAGTATTCCCACTCAGCAGTGTATGAGAGTTCCATTCCTCCACATTCTCACCAACACTTGGTGTGATCAGTCTTTTTAATTGTAGCTATTCTAATACACAGGTACTAGTATGTCATCATAGTTTTAATTTGCATTTCCGTAATGACTAAGATGTTGCTCATCTTTTTATGTGCTTATTTGCTTCTATATATCAACTGTGGTAAAAATGTTCAAATATTTTTTTCATTTTAAAAATTAGGTTGTTTCCTTATTATTGAGTTTTGAGATTTCAATATATATTCGGGATGCTTGTCCTTATAGGATGTATGACTTGCAAATATTTTCTCCCAGGCTGTGGCTTGTCTTTTCATCTTTAACAGTGTCTTTTAAACAGCAGAAGTTTTTAATTTTTATAAAGTCCAATTTATTGTTTGCAATTTTATGGATGCTTTTGTTATACTATCCCAGAATCTTTGCCTAAACCAAGACCATAAAAGTTTCTCTTGGGCTTCCCTGGTGGTGCAGTGGTTGAGAGTCCGCCTGCTGATGCAGGGGACACGGGTTCGTGCCCCAGTCTGGGAAGATCCCACATGCCGTGGAGCGACTAGGCCCGTGAGCCATGGCCGCTGAGCCTGCGCGTCTGGAGCCTGTGCTCCGCAATGGGAGAGGCCACAACAGTGAGAGGCCCGCGTACCGCAAAAAAAAAAAAAAAAAAGTTTCTCTTAATTTTTTTTTCTAGAAGTTCTTATAGTTTAAGGTTTCACATAATGATATATAATTTGCCTTGAGCTAATTTTGTATAAGCATGAGGTATGGATGGATGTTCATTTTTTGCTTATTGATAGCCAACTATTCCAGCACTATTCGTTGAAAAGATGACCCCGTCTCCACTGAATTACCACTGCATCTTTGTCAAAAAAAATCTTCTTCCTCTTTTTGCCTTCTTTTAGGTTATATTTTATAATTCCATTTCATCTCCTTTGTTGGTTTATTATTTATAACTTTTGGGTTTTTAGTGGTTGATTTAGTGTTCACAGTAAATATCTTTAACACGTCACAATCTGCTTGGCAAGTGATAGTTACCACTTTAAGTATAAGACTCACAATAACATTACTTTTATTTCTCTCTTCTAACCTTTGTACCATTCTTGTCAAACATTTTACTTTTACAGAAACCCCACACTACACTGTTATTTTTTTGTCTAAACAGTGAATTATATTTTAAAAGATTTGAATAATATGAAAAAAATTGATCTACTTATTCTTGTAGTTACCATTCCCACTGTCCTTCATTCCTTTGTGTAGATCTAGGTTGACATCTGATATAATTCTCCTTCTACCTGAAGGACTTCCTTTAACATATCTGTAGTGCAATTTTGTGTGTCTGAAAAAAGTCTTCATTTTGCTTTTTTTTTTTTTTTTTTTTTTTTGCAATACGGGGGCCTCTCACTGTTGTGGCCTTTCCCGTTGCGGGGCACAGGATCC
>NW_006770496.1:3004440-3017463 GCF_000442215.2 Lipotes vexillifer | reverse complement strand
TCCCTCTTTCCACCCCAAACCTTGCTTCTATTTTTTTCTGCATGTGACCTCATCATTTCAGGACAGCTATAACTATTTCTGTAAGATGATATGGAAAAACCCAAACGAAAATTTTGGCCAACCTAATATCATCTAGAATCATGGCTGCATTTGTGTCTAGGCTTTATAATTCTGTATGTGACTTCCACCCTAACCCTCAAAAAAATGATTATTTTCTTACATCTCCAGTTAGAAGAATCTTGAGGAAGACACTTGACCTAGCCTGAGCTGTGTGCCCATCATAGACCAATCACTATGGCCATCCTGAGTCACATGCTCAGCTCTGTGGCCAGAGAAGTAGGTACAGTGATTAACAATGGACAAAAGATTCACTTGTTTGGAGTGGTGAAAATTTTGATTTTTTTTTTTTTTAAGAAAAGGGGTGACTTCCCTGGTGGTCCAGTGGTAAAGAATCTGCCTTCCAAGGCAGGGGACGTGGGTTCGATCCCTGGTTGGGGAACTAAGATCCCACATGCCACGGGGCAACTAAGCCCACATGCGCCACAACTACGCGCGCCTCAACGAGAGCCCTGCCGCAAACTACAGAGCCCACGTGCTCTGGAGACCCCGCACCACAACTAGAGAGAGAAAACCTGCATGCCACAACTGGGGAGAAGCCCGCATGCCGCAAGTAGGAGCCCACACGCCACAACGAAAAAGATCCCACACGCCTCAGTGAAGATCCTGCGTGCCACAACTAAGACCCAACACATTCGGAAAAAAATAAGAAGGAAAAGAAAATAATAAAAAAAAAGCAGACAGAACTGTAGTTTTTTGTTTGTTTGCTTGTTTGTTTTTGCAATACGGGGGCCTCTCACTGTTGTGGCCTCTCCCGTTGCGGAGCACAGGCTCCAGACACGCAGGCTCAGTGGCCATGGCTTACAGGCCCAGCTGCTCCGCGGCATGTGGGATCTTCCCGGACCGGGGCACGAACCCATGTCCCCTGCATCGACAGGCAGACTCTCAACCACTGCGCCACCAGGGAAGCCCCCTTTTTTTTTTTTTTAAAACATTTTTGCTGGGTATAAATTTCTAGGTGAGCAGACTTTTTTATTTCTGCACTTTTAGAAATGTTGCTCCACTGTCTCCTCATTTACTTTGTTTCTGACAAGAAATCTGCTGTCATCCTTATCTTATCTACTATGTCTTTAATTCCCTGGTTGCTTTCAATATTTTCTACACTGGTTTTGAGCAATTTGATTATGATGTGCCTTGGTGTTATTTCTTAATGCTTCTTGAGCTTCAGTTTGTTGGCCCTCTTTGGATTGTGTGTTTTTAGTTGTCATTAAATTTGGAAAATTTTTGAACATTATTTCTTCAAATATAATTCTTCCTTCATCTCCCCATCCACCTTTTAGGGGCTCTAATTCTCCAGTTACACATATATTAGACTATATTAGTTATATATATTAGACTATATTATATTAGACTATATTATATTATTATTAGACTATATTAGTTTCCCCACAACTCACTGATACTCTTCATTTTTAAAAATTTTTTTAAAATTTCTCTTTGCTCTCTGTTTTATTTTGGATAGTTTCTATTGCTGTGTCTTAAAGTTCTCTATTTCATCTGCAACATCTGATCTGCCATTAGTCCCGTCCAGTGTATCTTTCATTTTATACATTATAGTTTTCATCTTTAGAATTTTGACAAGGTCCTAATGTATAGCACAGAGAACTAGATTCAATATCCTGTGATAAACCATAATAGAATTTTGATTTGGATCACTTGGGCCTCTTCCGTGTCTCTACCTAATTTTTGGCTATTTGGAATACAGTTATAATAACTGTTCTAATGTCTTTGTCTGCTAATTGTAATATTTGTGTCAGTTCTGGGTTATTTTCAATTGGTTAATTTATGGGTTATATTTTTCTACTTCTTTGCTTTTCTGGTAATTTTTAATTGGATGTCAGACGTGAATTTTATCTTGGTGGTTGCTGGATATTTCTGTATTCTTATAAATATTCTTGAGCTTTGTTCTAGGATATAGTTAAGCTACTTGGAAGTAAGTGATCATTTGGGGTCTTGCTTTCAAGATATGTTAGGTAGGACTGGAATACTGTTTAGTCTAGGACTAATTTTTTTCTCACTATTAAAGCAAAACCCGTCTGAGTATTCTATCAAATGCCCTGCAAATTGCAAGATTTTCCAGTCCATCTAGTTAGAACGGGCGTTATTTTTATCCCTGTATGGACACTAGGTACTGTTGCCTCCAGTCTTTTCAGGTGCTCCCCTCCCCACAACCTCTGGTAGTTTCCTCACACGTGTGCTAGTCAGCTCCCAGCTGAACACTCAAGAGGGACCTCCTGTAGGACTTTGGCGTTCTCTTCTCCTGTGGTCTATCCTGTGGATTCTCACTGTTTGCTCTCATTGAACTCTCAGCTCTGACTGCTCAACTCAGGGAGTCTGCCAGGCTCAGCCTATATTCTCCCTCCCTGTGCCATGGCCTAGATACTCTCTCAGACTATAAGCTGGGTCCATCATAGGGCTCACCTCATTTGTTTCCCATCTTTCAGGGATTACTGTCTTTTTTTGCCTTGTGTCCAGTAACATTTAAAAAAGCATTGTTTCATATATTTTGTGTGTTTCTTAGTTATTTAAGCCAAGAGGTTATATTTGGTCCTTGTTGCTTTACCTTTACCTGAAGCAAAGTCTGTCCTGAGGCTCTTCTAAAAATTCCAAAACCAGGTCATACCCACAGATCAAGTAAATCGCAATCTATGGGGTGGGACACAGGCTTCAGTAATTGTTAAAGCTCCCCAGGTGGTTCTAGTGGAAGAGAAGGTGTGTGATGGATACTTTTCTCCATATATGCCTCTGTACCATTTGAACTTTGGACATGTTTATTCAAAATTAATTACAAATCATAAACTGTCATAAGAAATGGTAACCTACCAATGGACAAAAAGAGAAGAACTGCTGGTCTAACGCTGATACTTGGGGAACTTATAATGAATTGATAAAACTGTCATTATCATGCTGATTTTTATATCAATATAGTAAATGCGTTGGAGGCAATGTGGTATATTGGAAATTTCATGGGCTTTAAAGTCACTCATCAAATGGATGAATGGATAGATGAGTATATGGACCACCTGAAACCATTTTCACATTCTAGTTTTGTTACTTCCTTAACCTCTCTTCATCTGTAAATTGGGAAGTCATTCATTCATCCCCCCCAAAATTATTTAGCACCTTTTATGAACAAGGCATTATTCTAGGAATTACGGAGACAGCAGTAAGCAAAACGCAAAAATCCCTGCCTAATGGGAGAGAGGGCTGGGGGAGAAGAAGATGATAAGAAAAATATGTAGAAAAATGTGTAGCATATTAGATGGTGATGATAGTGCTATGGAAAAATAAAAGTAAAGCAAATAATAGTGATAAGAACTATAACTGAGAATTAAATGAGGTAAGGCATTTGAATTGCTCAAAAGTGTCTGGCACATAGGCGGTACTCAGTAAATATTAGTGCCCTATAAAAGTATATCTAAAGCAGGTAAAAATTCTATTCTTTTAGATTATATTTTTTTCCAGTTTATTTCACCCATATGAATAATCCTAATTCAGAATAACGTGATCCAAACAGGAGGATTTTTCTCAGTGATTGAATGTAAAAGTCAGCAGAAAACTTGAAAAATATGTTATTTGCAGTTCTATTATAAAATTATACCTATCATAAAATATAACATTAAGCTTTAATGAGTCCATATCACCTGTTTAAAAGTGTAACCTATTTTTAAAGATACTGTGAACTTGTTGAATCCCTTGAGTTGGACTTGTTGACATGAAAATATTTTATCATTTACTAAGAGGCACCAGTAAATGCAGAAATTAACAGAAAGGGTAACTTGGCATGACATGGACCCTAACTAATCAATTTGCCAACTGCCATATATTTTAAGCTTTATATGCCCACACTCTGATAATGTTGGACCCCTGTAGCCTTAACAGCTGAGTCACTTACTCAAGGACTTAATTCACTGTAATATTAGAGCATGACTGTCTTTTTGGGTAACTTGGATCATTAAGAAAAACGTCAATTGAGATGAGTAACCCTTAATAAAATGACAACTATTATATTCAAGCTGATGTCCTTTTAGTCTAAGCCATGTGTCATACTGTTAATATTTAAAATGAACTTAGAAAAGAATTAGGTGGTTATTTTCACATGAGGAAAGAACTTGTTTCAGATACCCTAGAAAATATTTTCTCTTTGTAAAGTCATAAAGGAATGACCATCAATGAGCTGAAATTATGGATGATGTATTTCTAAGGTGTATTCTGTTGCCCATCCTAGGCACATAGACTGCTCTATCCAAGCATTTAAGTTCAAAAGCAGAGTGTAGTATCTGCCTCTCTAAAAATGCCCTTATATAAAATCATTTAAACATTTTTCACATATACACAAGAAAAATTGTTTAAATAACACAATGAATCACTGCCTTGTGAAATATTTTGCTTTTCTATACAAAGTACATTATATTTATTTTGTCCTTGGAAGATCACTGGTATCATTACTTATTCTTGTCTCTGAGAGGGAGAAAAAAGGGATTTATTGAAGTGATTTATTTTTGTCAGGCCTGGAAGGGAACTGAAAGCAATGGCATTTCTTATATAAAGGATGGCATAATTAAATTATTGCCTTTTAAGTGATTGAAAACAGTGGTGCAAATCAGGGCCGTCAAGATGTTACGAAGAATAGACAGCTCATGTTGTTTACTTTATGTCTAATCCCTGTTTCCAGCAGAATGAAAAGTGCAAAGAATTTATTTAGCCTGGAAGACTACTGTGAGGATTTCTGGAATACTGTGCTCTGAAAAATAAGGGATGACTCACCTAATGGGTTAAGTGACTTAGGTATTACAAGCTAGGACAGTACCTTGTAATGCTCAGTTCTGTTATATCCCAAAGCAAGAGACAATAGTTACTTTGGATTTTAATAGATAAGTAAAATGGGTACCATTATTGAAGGTTGGCCTTTCTAATATCTAACACTAAATTATTTTTCTAGGCAAAAAGCATACATCATTAGGTATCTTTAAGAGATCTCTTCTGACTAATGTATAACCATCAATTCCAAGACTAATATACATGTAAGAGACACAATCATAGCCAGAAGGTGGGCAAGATACAGGGTAGCTGCAATGATTATGTTGATTCTGCAAAAATGTTCAGAACTGTTGGAAGTCATCTGAACTATTTGTTCAAACTCTAGATAAGCAAAACCAACATACTCTATCAGTATTGAACTGATTACCCTTCCTCTATCTCTGAAACTAGAGTACAAATTTCTTAATGCTCAAAAGGCAAAACCTTCCCTTTTCCTTCACATTCTCCTTTGCACCATTCCTTTACCCAATATATTCCTCTTTAAATGCACTTACTAGATGGATGGCAATCATGTGTTTGCATGACCACCGTTACCACTACACTGTTGGCCTTTGAACGAGGGAGAGAACAATGCTTTCTTTATCTAGGCAGTGGTTCTCAAACTTTAGTGTATTATAGACTGAGTGTTTGTGTCCCCCAAATTCATGTTGAAATCTTAATCTCCAATGTGATGATTTTAGGATGTGAGGCCTTTGGTAGACCGTTAGATTTTAAGTGTGGAGCCCTCATAAATGGGATTAGTACCCTTATAAGAGAAAGGAGAGCTTGCTTTAGCTTTCTGTTCTTCAGCCATGTGAGGACACAGTGAGAAGATAGCTATCTGTGAACCACAAGCAGGTCCTCACCAAAAACTGAATCTGCCAGCACCTTGATCTCAGACTCACCAGCTTCCAAAACTGTGAGAAATAAATGTCTGTTGTTTAAGCTACTCACAGTCTATGGCATTTTTGTTATAGCAGCCCAACAGACTAAGACAGTGTTCATCAGAATTACCTGGAGGGCTGGTCAAAACACAGATTTTTGGACCCCACTCTAGAATTTCTAATTTAGTAAGTCTGAAGTATGGCTCAAGAATATTATTTCTAGCGTGTTTCCAGGTAACGCTGATGCTACTGACGTGGAGGCCACACTCGGAGAACCACTGCCCTAGTGTAGTGGTTACTGGAACCTGCTTAGCTCGAATCCTAGCCCTGCCACTTGCCAGTTGTGTGCCTTTGGTCAAATTACTTCACTACTCTTTGCCTTAGTTTTCTCATCTGCAAAATGAGGGATATTAATATGACCTAGCTCTTAGGGTTATTATTAAGATTTAATGAGTTAAATACATATAGAGAGTTTATATTTGTACTTGGCATATAATAAGTGCTCAATAAATGTTTATAGGTAACAAAATTAAATCACTGTTATTATTGAGTATCAAAATCATGTGTTCCTAAAGCTGGTTACATAATCATAATCATTTTAGATGAAATTGAGACTTCCAGTCGCTATAACTTTCTATGCTTCATTTAAACCATCCTACAATATACATGTCAGAGAGAAAATTAAATAAAAAGTAAATATTATTTCAATTTACATTCTAACTTTCTCTCTTTCTAAATACAGACCCGGTAAAAAGCTGCATTCAGGGAGAAAATATCAGATCCATTAAAATCAAATCTAATTTACAGGAAACAAAATATTTAAAGTTGTCCGTGCTCATGAGTTTGCTCATGTTTACATCATATTTTACTAGTAGGCCTTTGTAAACAACTCCTTGTCACAATATTTTTCTAAAGATTTATGCAGATAATGTTATAAATTACTGGAAGACAATATATCAATATTTGTTGCTTCCACAAAGTACTTAATAAATGAAAACTTTAGATAATACAATTGGAGATGTATTATAAATCATTAATTTTAATTTGAGAACAGGAATATATTATGCAATACATTTTGAAAAAACAAAATAATCTTTTTAAAAGCTTTTAGATTTTAGCTTATTTTTATTTATGTGACTTAATCCTACTAACTTTTCTTTTCAATAGTAATACACATTTCTGGTTTTATATCATTATTAGCAACTTAAATAAGTAAACTGTACCACTGTGGAAAAAAAAAAAAAACTAGTTTCTTAAGTCTAACTGTTGTGACTAGAACAAAGGTCTCATGCAAAGTACAGATTATTCAGCCTCTAAAAATAAACTTTAGTAAATTGTGAGGCAGGGAACAAATATCCTTTAGACACAGATAGAAAGAAAGACACAAGCAAGAAAAAAAGGAGGACAACTTATGACGGTAAGTCAATTGTGAATAACTGCTACTCTATCAAACCCGCTGATTTGTTTGAGACTGTTTTGTAATATAAATGTTTCCTCTTAGAAGCTGTGAATAAATGAGTAACGTTTTAAATGCAGGAACATAGCTTGCTAGTTAAAAGAATTTTGTGGTAACTACTTATATAATTTGAAAAGAAAAATTTAGTTCTGTTGAAAGTCATCCCTTCCTTTCTGTGGTTGTTGTCACCAGACTATTTTAATTTATTAAATTAATAGATTGTATTTAAAAGCAGGCTTTAACCTGGTTACCAAACAAAATAACTTCCATTTTATGCATACAGTCTCTTATACTAACTCTGCCTTCATTGGAGTTGATAAAAAGATGTTTCTTTACTAAGAAGCTGTGCAATCAGATTCCTTATCTGTGTCTGGGCTTTGCTTTCTCCTATAAAATGAGGGTGTGGTAAGGGAAATGGTGGGCTGGATTAGATGATCTCTAAGAACCATTATGGCTCTAACAATTTATGAGTCTATAAATATATAAACAGAAGTAAAAATTAAAAAGAGTCATTTTGAAAAAGTTCAGTACTAGTTGCAAAGAACCCTGAGTTCTAACCCCAAATCTTCTACTAACTAATTGTGTGATCTAGCAGATCACTCTCTGGGCCCTACTTGCCTCATTGGTACAATGACAGAGAAACTGGTTGGCTCTCCAAATCACTCCAGCCTTAAAATAAATAAAGCAGAGACCATTGTTACTAGCTTTTGCCATTTGCTTTCTTTAGTATTTTTACTTTCGAATAGCCTGCCTCTCACGTGGTGGCTGCCTTTAACATCCAGGGTTTTTTGGGTTTTTTTTTTTTTAGCTGACTTCATTGAAATTATGTTTCACTTTTACTTTATTACAGACACTGCATAATCTACTTTATAAGAGTTTCCATAATACTCAAGTATAGTTGTATTTATGAAAGATTAAGGGAATTAGCAAACTGTTATGAGCCATAACCATTTCACTATTCACTAGGCTGTAGTTTAATCCATTTATTTTCTCAGGCAATACAATGCTCCCCCCCATATATATATATATTCCTCTGCTTTGCATAAATCAGTTATACTGGTTTTCTTCTAAAGATAGAATATAAGGAGTGATATGTGAACTTATGTTGTCGGCTATTTGGGTAACAACTATTAGGTTGGACTAATCACTTCATGACACGCATGACTTCTTCAGGAGCCCTGAATGTCAGAATTTTCTTTTTTCCAAAGCTAGCCAGAATGCTTAGAAGAAAGCCCAGATACCAGCAGCAGGTATCCTAAATAGGGGAAGGTGAAGATGAAGAGGAGAGATGAACTAAGTACACAAAAGTATACTGCAGAAAGTCTTATTCTGGACCACATTTTAAGAAAAAAAGTGACTAATATGTCCAGAATTCAAAGGTAGAGGAGGATTTCTTAAAGAAATGGCTGTACTATAGGACATCTGGAGAGAGCACTGAGCAGGACATCCATTCAGCTTCCCACTGAGTCCACCAAAATGATGCAACTGCCAGCTGTCTGGATGGGACCCATGATGTAGAGAAGGAAAATCCACATAATCCTTACATTTCATTTCACCATGAATTTCCACTTCTCTGCCTCTAAGGTCATCAGCAGAGCTTCTGACAATTTAAAATTTATTCCATTGGCAAGCTCACTAGAAGTTAGTGTAGGGAGGGTCTTGCATTGTACTCCAAGGACTCCTTATTCTAAGGAAGCATGAGGTACAAGAGGAACAAATGCATAGTGTTTCAGAAGACTGATGCCACCTTTCTGTCCCTTCACATCATCTATGAGTGAAAGAAATAAGAAGGCAACATGTCCAGATAATCCTCTGGGAACTGGGCATCCCCTTCTGCCCTTTGATCAAGGACAATAAGAACAAAGGAAAAAGAATGAAATCTTTTGATCATTCCAGAAAAAAGGCTGTCACTTATATGGGAAAGAATATTAGATTGTCATCAGAGTTTGACAGCCATAGTTTATTCCAGGAGACAGTGAAGTAACAACATATCTAAAATATGGCAGGAAAGAAAATGTGATGGAAGGATTGTGTATACCAAGTCCAACTGACTTTCACAAATGGAGGCCACACTGTCATGTTCATGCAAAAGACAAGGAATTTTGGTCCCACTATAGCCTTTCTTGAGGAACCAAGTAGAAAATGAACTTCAGACAACCAAAACACTGGAGAGATACTGACATAAGATGCATCAGGGGCATTAAATATATATTTACTTATAGAACTAAGACTAAACCATGGTTATAAGAAAGGATACAGTATGTAATGACTATATTCTCTGACAAGGTAGATGAGATACAGTTCTCAAAAATGGGGGGGGGGAGAATGGGGAAAGAACATGATAAGTAGAATAAAGTTGTTGATTATATATGTTTATTAACTGGGATTAAAAGGATGTTACTTCAAATCAGATGCTGAAAAAGAGGGAAAGTAGGGGGGAAGAAAAAAAGAAGTTACTAGTTAATTTCAATATTGCTTCTAGGAGGGGACTTAAAGAAAATTAGAGGGAGAGTAGGAGTTCTTAACAGATATTAGTGTAAAGGAAAACAGAACAAGAGTATGAATCTTGCTAGTTACCAAAAAAAAGTATATAAAAAAAAGGTTGCTAATAAAATAGACCACATAGTAAAAGATTATTTATATAAAATACTTGTATATCTATTTAAATATAACAAAACAATATGCCACAACTGAGCCCAAACATATTACTATATACATTACATGTATATTATATACTTACATAGTACAGATATGTATATATATGTAATAAAATGCTAATGTACATTGTTACATAAAAAACAAGGTGAAAATGTATAGAGTGTTAAAATTTAAACATGTATCTGCTTATGTTAAAAAACATAATATATTATATTAAAAAACATAATGGAAGGATAAACAATGCTTTTTCTTTTTTTTAATGGTTACCGATAGGAGAGGGAAGAAATAGGGTGGAGGAGATATAGAATTTTGACTGTCTTTGAATAAGCCATGTTCTGTAGATTTGTCTTGAAACCATGTAAATCATGTATTAAATAACCATATAAGAAAATTATACTTTTTCAAATTCCAAAAAATAAAAAAATACAATAAAACAAATGAACCTAAATGTGTACCATTAGGTTAGTTGTATGAACAAAAAACAAAACAAAACTTAAAAAAAACACAACACTGTAGTATCAACAGAATCTACACTAAGGACAAAAAGAACCACAGAAAGATTTTTAACTATTTTTAGTTGGCACATTGTTGGAGATATGCTGACATACATATTCTGAGATTGCTATGCTTCTCTATGCTGTGAGATAAAGCAAAAAAGGAGCAATGACAGAATATTGTGTCATTCCTGGTGTTAACTGAGAACTAGAGGCTCAGCATGAGAGAAAAGAAGTACAGATAAAAGGTCAGAGAGGTTAGGTAAAAACTTTATCATCCTGAATTGAAATAGAAAGTATCAGTATGAACTCAAGTAGGATTTTACCTTTAAAGTACATGTGGGTGTGCACACACATATCCTTCAAACTGAGGACAGAGACTATCTCTAGGGAGGGGGATTCTGAGAAGTGGAGGCTCACATTTGACTTATTTAAAGTTTGAGTACTGGATTCTTACACATTTTAAATATCATATTTTTCCATTTTAAAATGCAAATTTGGGAAATATTAGTAAAAGTATTTTCTAATTCCTTAACAATAAACTGGATGATGTTTTCGGAGTCTTTCTAACACCAGCTTTCCCAAATGCCTTTTATACTGTTCTCTAAAGGCCCTGAAAGTTTTCTCTGAAAGAGGAAAAAAAATTACAACCTAGTTTTCAGTTATTCATTATAGTTGAGGCACAAGATTAGACAATGGATAAAAATAACATAGATAATTGAAATTTACAGAGAATCTTAAGTATTCATCTGAAGTTATTACTCTGTCATCCTACTCTGTCATCTTTCTTCTGGCTTGAACTACAGGTGCTAAAATGACCCTGAGGCATGTCTCAAAAACTACCATTGTAAAGATAGGAAGGATAAGGTGTTGGCAGAGATCAGATCTCACCAGCTTTGTCAATTAGCATCACCATATGGGCCTCAAAATGAAATTCTGAGTTTCTTCATTTTAAATACCATCCTAAGGAGGTAAAATTTCTGGGTAGAAGTTTTCCTTGCTGCCAACATTTCCACAGCCCCTTAAAGCTCTAAGCCTGTGATCAGCAAACTTACTCTGTAAAGGCCTGGTAGAAAATAGTTTAAGCTTTGCAGGCCTTAGGATCTCTGTCAGATATACTCAGCTCTGTCACTGTAGCATGAAAGCAGCCACGTACAATACATAAATTGAAAAATGTGACTGTCCTGCAATAAAACTTTATAGACAATAAATTTTAATTTTATATTATTTTTGCATGTCACAAAATGTTATTTTTATAACTTTTTCAACCATTTAAAATGTAAAGACCATTCTTAGCTTGTGGGCTATACCAAACAGGTGGCAGACAGCAGGGTTTGCCAACCCCTGCTCCAAGCTATTTACCTGATTAGAGATGGGCCCCACTCACCCCACACTGCTCTTCATGAAAAGCTTACTGCCTCAGAAACTCCACAAGCCAGCTTAGAGCTGTGTTAGAACCAACACTGCTTGCTTTCTAGCACCAGAAGTCATTATTTAAGACCTAGGAATTATCCATAAACTGAACCTCTTTAGCAAACCTGCCAAAATGCTTGCTGCTCCATGGCTTGATGCAGGTAAAACCATAAATTTCCAGAATAGCAGATTTGCAACTTTGTTTCCTGAAGTTTTCTTCATCTAAACTAAGTGTTTGAGCTCTGAGCAAGAAGGCCTGATTCCCTCTGGGCTTGTGTCCAAATTTCATGTGTTTGAAAGTTTTGTTCAATCCCAGGGAGTTTTAAACATATTTTATAGAGACTCTCAGTGTGAAGGGAGAGTGCCAACTGCATACTTTGACATTTTAGCCACAGGAAAGGAGTGAGGGAAGTATCAAACAGCGTGCGGTTCATCGCTGTACAGGGAGGAAAGCTACGTCGGGGGATGGGGAAGAAATGAAAAGCCCTGTGTCAGACCTTCACCTAAACCCCACCTTGGAGCAGCGGAGATTAATGATAAAGGCAGATCTTTGAGCAGTTGATGAGAAGCAGATTCTTACACTGCTGGAGGCCATGAGGAAGGGATCCCACAGCAGCATGCTCTCAGCTAGCACACTGTGGTCTTGGTACATTGAAGGGTGCGGGGCTAATGACCACCACTGGCTCTGGAGGAGGGCCATGAGGTTGCTTTGCTGGGCATGGTGAGGGAACAGCTGATTTCCAGCTGCTGAGGCAGACAGGGTAATATAAATATAATCAATGCAAAGTTAAAACTCCCTTTTCCAAGGCTATCTCCACCTACCTGCAACAACTTCCTAACCCAAACAGAATAATTTTATTTCCAAATTGGCACACTCACAGTAAGTTTAAATTATTACCCCTTCTTCAGTCTGCACCTGCAAGATTAAACAAAGAGCCACATGATTTTATTCACAATTAATCTCAGCTCCTAACGCTAAACAAACAGACATCCCATTCTATACATGAGCTAGAGAAAGATAATTGGAATTACAGAACACTCAGCAATTCAGAAGAAGAAAACTATTTTTAAAAACAGAACAAGTGATCTCTTTTGAAACAGACTTGTTCCAGTAAACAAATGTTTTAAGTCTCTAATTTGTAGTTTCAAGTTTTTAGTGAGATTTAAGAAGACCCTATACTAATAAAGCAGGGACTAGCAG
>NW_006770496.1:2981495-3004411 GCF_000442215.2 Lipotes vexillifer | reverse complement strand
GCAGGAATGAAAAGGAAACAATCTGGAAATGTAAAAGTATACTTGAAAGTGACAAAATAATAATTACCACATTTTAAAAGAACTCAATAAGGACAGCAAACAGAATACCGGATGCTGTAGAAAACAGAATCAACAAATTAGAAGACTCATATAGGAAATTCTTCCAATATCAGAGTAAACAGTTAAAGAAATAAAAATGATTAAACAAAAGATGAAAGAAATAGGGAATAGATTCAGGAGTTGTAACATTTATATAATAGGAATTTTAGTAGGTCTGAATAGAGCAGAACAATTAGAAGCAAAAAGAATGAGGAAGAGGAGGAAAAAAAAAGAACAAGAAAATTTTCCTGAGATAAGTAACGACTTGAGTTTTCAATCGGAAGGGCTCAGTTATATTGTAAATACAAATGAAAAAAATTTACAATTGAACAAATACTGGTATAATTTCTGAATTTCAAAGGAAACTTTCTAAAAGCATTTTTATCAGATAGGAAAAAAAGGTAATTTTCCAACGAAGGAAAGACAGTGAGTTTAGCCTCAGCTTTTACTCTATCTACAGTATTTAAAAACTAGATGACGAAGGTTGAAAGAGTTCTGAGGAGAAAGACAGTGACGCTAGTCAGGTTATAATAATGGCAACAGATCCTCTCAGATATGTTTGAACTGATAAAGAGGGTCACCCATATATCCTTCCTCAACCAATTACTCAACATTTTTCAACAACTGAGAATAAAGTCAGAACACAATTCCAGTAATCAGAGTATAACAGAAGAAATGAGCATTAAACCATGAAATGAGTATGACTAGAATTAAATTTAAATGATTGTGGTTGATGTATTTGTGATCCTTACATTAACATTAAGAAAAAGAATTGAAAAAGAAGATAAAGAAGATGCATGAATAAACTGGATTTTAAATCCCAGATTTTTTAAATCAAAACTATAGGTTGAGGGAGGGGCAGTACAAGGAAAAAAATCACATACTAAATATCTCCTATTTTATAAGAAAAGAAAATGTATAGTTTCATTCCTAACAATAACAGAGAAATATTAATTTTACAATTATGTCTTTCAGAATTTAAAAGCATGATTATATTAAAAAGAAATATAATGAACATTAGAGAAAGGACTTTGGTTTCAGACAAACTAACCTGGGTGTAAGGCTCAACTGTCACAAATTACCATATGTGAATTTGAATAAAGTATTAATCTCTTTAAGCTTCAGCTTAATAGGGATGATAGTCATTCTTTATTATAGAATTATTTTGAAGTGTAGCTGAAATAAAATGTGTCAACTGCATAGCTCACTGGCTGACACGTGGTGGCTGTGGAATGTTAACTGTAATAAAAGCAGGGTGGGGTGGGGGGTGGTGCTGGGACTTGATAAATTTAACAAAAGACAGGAAGAGAAAATAAGGGGTAAAACAAATAGCTGAATTAAACAGAGAGCAGAAACAGAAAGAAACAATACCAAACATATCAGTGGTCATAATACTTGGAGATAGATTAAATTTTTTGACTAAAACACAAAGACCTTCAGACAAAGTTTTAAAAATACAGATACTCTGTATGACATCTTTAAAAGACACATCATTATTTACTCAACAAATATTTGAGTGTTTACTATGTACCAGGCACTATTCTAGGCTCTGGGGATATAGTAGGAAGCAAAAGACAAGGCATTGGACCAATCAGATATTGGGGGCTGCATAATCTAGGCAGAGGGTAAGTAAGTATAAAGGCCCTAACTGGGGCTAAGATGGGCCTGGGCTTGTTCAAAGGAAAGTGAGCAAGACAAAGGTAGGTGAGTTCAGAGAGGTAACTGGGAGGGCTGGAATCAGATTCTATGGGACCTTTCAGGCTTTGTCTGGACTTTGGATTTTACTGTGAATGGGAAGATGAGTCACTCTGAGCAAGAGTGATGTGATCTGACTTCCTTTCTTTGATAAGATCATTCTGATTGGTGAACTGAAAATGGACTTAAGAACAGTAAGAGTGGGAGTAGAAAGATCAATTAGGAAATTAATGTAATAATTCAGGAAAGAGATGATATGGTCCTAGATAAGAGTGGTAGCAGTGAGAATGGTAAGAAGTAGTTGGACTCCTCTGGATATAGTTAGAATGATTAGTTGCCTGCATGTGGAAAGAGAAAGAGGGGCCAGCAAGGGTGACACCCAGTCTTTTGGCTGGAGCAACGGGAGGGATGCAGCTGAGAAGGGAACTCTAAGAGGAGAGCAGGTGTAGAAGAGTGTGGTTGGGCGTCCTGTTGTAGATGTGAGGTACCCTTAGCAGAGACGGAAAAGTAAAAGAAATAGCCAGCCAGAGCTTCGACTCTAGAGAGGCCAGAACCAGAGATGTAAATTTGATAGTAGTCAGCATATAATGGCATTTAAAGGCATGAAACTGGTGATATCACCCAGGAAGGGGATGCAAACTGAGAAGAGGTCCAAGGACTAAGGCCTGGAACACATTACTGTTTACAGATGGAGGACAAGGGGAAGAACCAACAAGGGGATGGAGAAAGAATGGCCAATGGAGTAGAATAAAAACCAGAGACTGTGAGAGATCTTGGAAGCAAAGAGGAAAAAGGGAGAGAATAAACAACAGTGTCAAACCCTGGTAATAGGTGAAGTAAGATAGGACTGAGAATTGACCATTGTGGTTAGCAATGGGGAGTTCACTGGTGACCGGGACAGAGGTGGACTGGTGGGGTAGTGTGGGTGAAACTCTAAATGACAGGGTAGAAGAGACAAAGGGAAGAGAGGAACTGAGAAGAGAATACACACAACTCTTTTAAAGGAGCTTTACTATAAGAAGGAGTCAAAAACTGGGAAAATCAGTAACTCAAGAGACACATGGCATCAAGAGAAGGTTGTTTTTTACTTAATGAAAGAAATGTCAAGATATTTGTTTGATTATGCAAGAGAAAGAGGGGTCTATTGCTGTAGGGACAAAGATTTTTAAAAATTGAAAGGCAAATAAAAGCAAAAAATGTTAAGGTATACCAATATAAGATGAGACAAAGTAGAATTCAAGACAGGCATTAAATGGGATAGAAGTAAATGATCATTTGACTGATAAATTATGGAACAAACTAAGAAAGTAGTTAAAGAAGTATTCCTCAAAAGAATAGTACACCCAGATGAATTTACGGGCAAGACTGTAAAGTATCACTTCTTTGGATTTAAACGGATCAGACAATAAAAAGAAGGAAGATATTTCAGTTTATTCAAACTAGCAGAAACCTGATACCAAAGACTGACAGAGAAGTAAAGAAGAAACAAAGTATATCTCTGTTATGAAGACTGATACAAAGAGTCTTAAATAAAATATGAGTAAGTTAAATCCAGCAATATATTACAAGAAAAAGAGATAAAATCCAGATAGGATGTATTCCAGAAATACAAGGATGGCTCAACATAGACAGTATGACTAGAATTAATCATATTGTTATTTAAAAGTAGAAAAATAATTAAAATTGTCTCAGTGGATGTTAAAAGAGCATTTAATATAAATTCAGTTAACATTCAGGATAGCAAAAAATTCTTAATTTAGGCATACCTCAATATGATAAAGCATATCAATCTGAAACCGACAGCCAATGAAAACCATATATAATGATAAAACATGAGGCATTACTAAATAAGTCAAGGACAAGAGAAAAATGCTAACTATCATCACTTTTTAATAGTATTCTGGAAATTTTAGTCAGTGTAATAAAACAAGAAAAAGACATTGTTAAAGGCGTAAATCCTAGAAAGAAAACAATAAAATGATCATTTTTGCAAATGATATAGAAATCTAAGTGGATAACTCAAGAGACTAAAAGGAAAAATTGTTAAAACTAATTTTTTTAAGTTCAATAAAATGGCAGGATGCCAAAGACTTATAGGAATCAATAGCTTTTTACAGACTAGACCAATTTCTAGTTAAAAATTCTAGTACATTCTAGACAAAAGAAAGGTAACGTGAGCCACATATGTAATTTTTAATAGTCTAGTTGTCACATTTTGAAAAAGCAAGTGAAATTAATTTTAGTATTTTATTTAACCCAGTATGTCTCCAAAATATTATTTCAACATGTAATCAATATCCTAAAACTACTGTTGAGATACTTTCAGTCTTTTATTTCATACTAAACCCTAAAAATCAGTGTTTGGTTTTTTTTTGTTTTGTTTTTTTGTTTTTGTTTTGTTTTTTGGTGCCTATGGTATTTCTTAATATGGAATAGCCACATTTCAAGTCCTCACTAGCCATCTGTGGCCAGTGGCTATTGAACTGGACAATGTAGCTATGTGCCTAAGAAACTGTGTAGGACTTATAAACTTGAAAATACCAAAACTTCTAAAGAACGTAAGAAGAGGTTTCAGTAAAAAGACAAACATATGACATACTCCTAGAAGTCTCAATACTGTAAAGATATCATTTTTCTCACCCAGATTATTATATAAATTCAACACAAGCCCAATCAAAATTCCAATGATGTTTTTTGGGAAGACTGGACAAAATTCCAGAGACTGGAAGCATAAATGTCAAAGAATGTCAAGAAAATTTGAAAATGACAAGTAAAAAAGATCTGGAGTTTGTCATATCAGATATCTATACCTATCATCAAATATTTATATATTATACCAATTTACCAAAATTATAACAATACAATACTGGCAGATCAATAAAGAGACTAAAAACAACTATAGGTAAGAATTTAGTATATGATAAAGGGGAAATTTTTTAAAAGTGGGAAGGAATATATTAGTAAATATATAGTTTTGGGGCCACTTATAAAAAATATACAATGACATCTATTTTATATTTTATACAAAATCAATACTGCATGAGTTAAGTATTTAAATAAAAACCTAGAAAGCAATAAAATGATAGAAAATCTGTAGTTGAATATTTACCTATTTATGTTTTTTTGGACTAGAGAATCTTTTTAAGATAGAAATCATAAAGAGAACAATACATTTGGTGATGAAATATTCTGTTTATCAAAAACATAAGTAAAAAGCTAATTTCAAACGGATAAAATAATTCCAATATATATTAACAATAAAAATATTAATACATAAAAACAGCTTTTATAGATGAATAAGAGAAAAGATGAACAATCCAAAAGAAAAAAAAACAGTGGGCGAAGGACATAAATAGGTCAATTTACAAAAGAGAAATGCAGAGTTTCACCTATCAAATTGGCAAAGATAACAAGATGATGATCATATTTCACAAATGTGCAAAGAAATGGACACTCTTGATCATGACATGGACAATCTTTCTTGAAGGAAACTTAGCAGTATATATGAAAGCCTTTAAACATGCATATCTTTCCATTTATATGAGGTACCTAAACTAGACAAATTCATTGAGACAGAAAGTAGAATAGACATTACCAGGGGCTGTGGAGAGGAGGAGTAGAGAGTTACTGTTTAATGGGTACAGATTTTTTGTTTGGGATGTTGAAAACATTCTGGAAATGGATATGGTGATGGTTGTATAACATTGTGAGTGTACTTAATGCCACTGAATTATACACTTAAAAATGTTCAAAATGCATATTTTACCACAATTAAAAAAAATTCCATTGCATGACTATAAAATTTATTAAACCATTCTCCTATTGTTGAACATTCAGGTTTTCCCCAAAATTTAACAATTAAAAATAACATTATGGTTAAAATAATGTGTATCCTTTTACACAGCATTTTTATTTGTTAGTATTTATCCTATAGTAATAATGAGTAATATGTGTAAAGATATACATTTTACTTCCTGGCACTGTTTGTAATAACAAAGAGTGGGAAACCTAATAACTAACATTATAGGATTGGTCAAATTATTGTACACAATGGAAAATCAGACAGCCATTAAAAAGTATACTACAGACATATACCTATTGATATTAAAGGGAAAAATGATTAAAAATAGTGTGTGTGGTAAACTTCAAAGGAAGTTAATGTTCATATGTGCGTAGGAAAGTATCTGGAAGAATATATAAGTTTTGCCAGTAGTTATCTCTGAGTGAATGGGATTTTGTTACTTTTTTTATGCTCTTTTTCTTGCTTGTTAGTATTTTTCTGCAATAAGCATGAACTCTAATTGTAAAAAACAAACAAACAAACAAAAAAACTTAACAGAAGAAACTTAATTTTGAACATTTAAATATCTTCATAGTCATTTCTCCTTTCTCCGAAGTAATACCATGCCTTCACTTACTATACAAAGTGCCCCTTCCCTCCCCACAAAAGAAAAACCAGCTGATAGAGTGCCTGTAAGTTATTTATTATATGGCACCAGCAGATAATTCTTTCCCTGAACTAAATAACTATAAATTAGATTATATTAAGAAATCCCTTTGAGCTTTTGATTTGCTTCTTGGCTGTCCATTGTAGGTATATGTGCAAAGCATCTAATGAAAACACTTTCTACTTTTGGTAATGAGTTGCCTTTTATAAATGAGGGAGATGCTGTCCCTGGAGAAGGCTGCACATGAAGTATGTAAGACATTCAGGTATCTGAATGGAATCTCATAAAATGAGAGCAAGAAAACCAGAATGCCCTTTAGAGTATCCTCAAAGTTTGTGCAGATGTAGAAAGAATAATACTGTGAGTTTAGAGGTATAAGGCAAACAGATCCAATCCTAAAGGCATTTTTGTTTGGGTGTCCCACAGAGTAGCTGTAAATCTAGAACAGGAAACTTGAAATCATTAAGGTCACATATTTATAACATCATATTCAATTAGGTTAGAAAAGTGCAATTTCTGTCATCATGTCCTAAAAAGATGTGTTTTTCTCTCAGATCTCTTATTAAAAAAAGCTCTCTATATTGTTACAAATAGGGCTGTTTTCAGTCAGTTACAAGGAGCAATTCAATTACTAGATGGTTTAGTGCAGTAACTGACTCCAGACTAATTTAATTTCTTTAGGTCTCCAAAGATCAATTGATCTGATTTGTCCCATCCCCAAAGGCTGCTTAGAAAAAATTCAGACTGAAATACCTGGAAATGAAATCCAAAACCCTGGCCAATTTCACACTACTTAGGTCATCTTGTAAACTTGCAGCTAGTCACATAAGATGCTCTCTTGGCCCTCAGACCATTGAAAGCTTCTTAGCTTCATGTACATGTGAGTGTTCCCCACATCAGGATGTTTATTAAATAAGTGGAAAATGTGGCTGCGTGTGTTATCAAATCCGTCTCTCTAAAGGGTAGTGAGTCGGGGTACTTGTCTCTCATGAGCACAAGTGCAACAAAAGGGGCTATTTTTACTCTAGGAGTAGTTTATTAAGACTATTAAAAGTAGCTTAGATGGGGTAAAACTATGCTCATCTAATAAAGTATAATTATTTTACATTTTGAGATTTAGAAGTGCTTTCATAAATGTCATCTTACATGGTTCTCATAATAAACCTTTGAAGTAAGCAGGGTTATTTTCTCCATTTTTCTAGATGAGGAAACAGACTCAGGGGTTAGGTGACTTCTCTAGGATCACTCAGGCAGGAAAAGGCAGAGCTGGGGCTCTAACCCATGACTTTGTCTCTATATACCATGCTCATCCACTGATTTGAGACAGAAGATATGATGCCCACTGTAAAAACACATCACTTACTTCCCGACTGAGCCACTGTTTTCATTCTTGCCTGACCCCTGACTAGAATGGAGAAAAAGTTCACATATTAAAATCCCACTTACATAAACCCAGTCTGAATCAGTACCTCTGGCACTCCAGAAATAGGAGATAAAAAAGGCCACACCTAAATGCAAGTAGCCTTTGTAAATGGACTCCTTTGTCACCCACGCTGCTGATACCACTTTCTCACTGACTTGGGTCTTATGACCTATTTGCACGCCTATGTCCCACCTAATTGGAGAGTTATCTCCTTGCCATCTCTCTGCATTTTGCAGTGGATTTTTCAACAAGCTCAAGTTTCCTTCCCTGATCTCTCAATACCCCACAGTCACTTGTCAAGCACTCCAACTAATTAATCTTTTCTACTCAGATGCCACAGTTCTATCCAACTTTCAGTCTCTCCTGCTGCATACTTTGTCTCCCCACCAAGCTTCTGTATCTGTTCCCACAAGTCAAAACCACACGCCTATGCTCTGCCATTTGGGAAGGATGAGGGAAGGATAAGACAGATGTTGCTAAAACATGTAATCATCCTTTAATTTGAGTTTCCAGGACAGGTTAGAGAGAAGTGCTGAGGTCAGATGTGACCATGTGGTAGGTAACAAAGAGTGTGGCAGAAACACGTAGCAGTCGTAGGGAAATCACACAAAGATTTGGAGATAAAGTAAACCAGAGGGCTGGTAGCTAGGGTACCCCACCTGTCAATAAATACTCCAGGCCACATAAAAGATCAGATAGAGAAGATGAGTAAGATCTGACGATCTAATGTGTGAAATGGTGACTATAGTTGATAACATTGTATTATATAATTCAAATTTGTAAAGAGAGTGGAACTTAAATGTGCTTACCAAAAACAACAGAATAAGTACAGAAAGTTACATAGTATGTTTAAGGGATACAAATAATCTTCTCCTTGAAAAAACATTTTTTGACATTAATTTTGGGCAAACTGTGCATCTCAATATAGTCATTACTCATCACGTAGACAGTCTCACACTGTGTGAACCATTTTAATTAAATAAAAAGTGGGGTAAATTACGGCACATGATTGTCACTTCCCTTCTTAAAGGTCCTGAGATCTGATAGCTTTCCTATTAAGTATGAGCAGTCTATGCTGTAGGTAAAATATACACCTTGATTTAAATTGCCTCTCCTTGTTTCAAAATTCCAAACTACCTTTAGAGTCTTTATGTTAACAAATATATCCACTTCAGAAGGCAAAGGCTATTAAGAATCTATTTCTCTGTGGATTGCCACTGAAGACATGAAGCTTAATATCATCTAGAGGACTGTGTCTTTGATAACAAAGAAGCCCCGTTGAAAAAATATCCTGTCCAAAGAAACCACTTCACTCAGAAATTGAGTGTAGAATAGATCCAGCTGCTGCAGCTGTCACAGCTTAAGCAGTTGCATATCTACAGGGTTTATAACTGGAAGGGAAGGTGGGGCAGAGAACTGGAGACCATACAGAGTATTGGAGACTCTATACAGTGAGGTTATGGCTCTTTGGTGTTGAAAGGAGTGTGCTCTTACAAACTAGTGCTTCTCTTTATCTTATCTAGGCAAAAAAGTAAACAGAAAATTCTCATTACCTCTCAATGTCAGTGAGCCTGGAGGAGTCCCGGAATCCTTTGGCAAAAGGATTACTATCTATTTTCAGCTTGGTTATCTGGAAAGGGAAGAAAGTGTAACAAAACCGTATCATTTCCATGGTCAAGGAAATAAAATCAGAAATAAAAAGTTTGTTCATTTCCCATCATGGCACCCCAAGAATATCTTAATGTCTCTCAGTATTGTGATAGAGGTTAAAATTGCTAAGGAAGTTCACAAGAGGCCTAAATTGGGTGGAATGGTCAGAGAAGGCCTCAGAGAGAAGGAAGTAGTTGAGGACAGACTGGTCCTAAAACAGGCTGGAAGTCAATGGATAGAGACAGTTTGAAATGGGGGCCTTTTACAAACAGTGTGGCTGCCGTGTGAAGTATTTAAGAGAGTAGTGAAAGGCTAGAGCTCGACTGGGGAATAGGGAAGCTGTCTAGAAGGCCAGCATTGGTGGGTAATGGGGAATAAAAACAACGTTACCTCATGCCGACTTGGCAGCCACATTTGTTAATACCATGGGTACCTATATATACCATAATGGATACCACAGTAGTAACTTCATGTTCAATACTATATGAAATACCTGACATAAATACATGATATAAAGCTTTCAGCATATAAATTTACCCCTGTTCCCCTTTCCATCTGACTAAATAAGAATCAAATTAGTGGGTCTCTTATTATCCTCCCATATAATGTTACTTACAGACTCTATGCTTACATGGAAAAAAAATATTTCCTAATAAGAATCATAGTCTGAAGTATTAAGTGTCTATGTTGTGCTAGTCATAATTCTCACAATATTAATGTAGAAAGATCCATTAAAATATATGCACTGCACCTTCACGGAAAAATGTTAGGTTACAAAGAAAATAAATAAATAAAACACTGATTAAAAGATGCTCTACTTGCAAAATTTCTGAGTGTTAAGAGCTAAAAGGAATGGAGGAGAATTATTGGAATTAGAACCACAGACACCTTTAAAGAGAGTCACAGTTCATTTGTGTCAAAATGAGAACCCACATTCATCTTTGGAAAGGGAGACACACACAGAATAGTCTTAACCTGGAAAAAAAGTTACAGGTTGAGGGCGGCATGCCTTCCTCTTTCAAAGTAAGGAATAAACACAATCAAAAATATATCTATTTTGAGATATATATATATATAATAGTTTGAAATACTATTTTGCCAATAAGTAACTTTCCCTTTGATCAGAGTGTATCTACTTTTCATTTTAAACTATTAACATCTAAAGAATTGTTTTTTTAATTACAAAAGAAAGTCTTTTTTTTTTTTACTTTTCAAGTTTTCTTAATGTGAGCTAACCAATGTACAAGCTGCAAAAAGCTATTTACCTCACTTAAAATAGAACTTCCCACACTATCCTTACCAGAGAGACTGCACTTCTCTATCATTAACACTGGCAAGTTGTAAGATTGATTCTTTGATATTAGTTTTTAAGGGCACTTGACAGTGCCTCAGAAATGCTCATTTTTGTCCCATGCACATTCACTCTAGAGTAGTCAAAAATAAAATTGCTAATTTCCTTTTCAGCTTAGTTAATGGACAATGGTAAACAGTGAAGGAAATAAGCTAGATAAGTAAGAAACCTGTTCTTAATGGACAGCAACAGGACTTCATGTGCATAGAAAGAAATATACAGGAACCACTGAGGTTGCCCCTAAAGTGTGGCCATCAAGAGTTTGTAGAGAACCTTCTCTCACACTCAGCCACCCCTTTAATTAAGGGCATAGATTTCTAAAGGGTGATATCTATTTTAGCCATTCTTTCAGACTAGGATTTAGTATTAAAGGTCAGTTTTCAGGGCAAAGATAAAAAGTTTTATTTGTTTGAAATAAATTACAAACATCTTCTAAAGCTCAAGCAGTCAATATATTCTAGAATTATAAAACACCAACAAGATTTTTAAATCCTCAAAAATGGGATTTCTTTATCTTTTTCTACTGAATAATTATAAATGAAAATACTTTAGATTTCTAAAGTGCTTTATAGTTCATGAAAACACTTTCACAATAATTTATCAACAGAAATGAGATCACATGGTCCCTAAAATTCCATGGAGCAGGCAGAGGCATACATAGAACTGGAAGTGGTTTAAGTGCCACTAAAGAAGCTGGCACCACGTCCCCTGCAGTGTTAGGTGATGTTAAGTGTGAACCAAACCCAGATAAAAGCTTCAAACTGAAACTGTAAGATACAGCAATAAAGTTAAGTCTTCAAGTTCAATTCTTACAAGCTCATTTATAAAAAGTGAATGGATTTGCCAATGGATAAAATTTTCTGGAGACAAAGGCAAATAATATCTGATGGAGAAACTAATTTTGAACGAAGTCCTTTTGCAGCCATCCCTCTAAAATATGAACCATATCAGGAATTCCCTGGTGGTCCAGTGGTTAGGACTTGGCGCTTTCACTGCCAGGTCCTGGGTTCAATCCCTGGTCGGGAAACTAACATCCTGCAAGCCACGCAGTGCAGCCAAAAAAAATTTTTTTAATAAATATAACAAAAAAATGTGAACCATATCAAGCTTTGTTTGAGTCTTTATAAACTAAAAGAATAGAAAACATTATCTATCTGTTATAATAGTTAAAGAACCACCTTTGATCCACTTTGTCCCTGAAAAGGATTTTGAGAATTGTATTTGTTGTTATTTATATTTCCAGGAGGTAGACTGTTGGCTCAGAATGTGATGATTGTGGAGTTGTTGTAGAAAACAAATATTCTCAGTGTGTGTGTGTTAGTTGCTCAATTGATGTGTCACCATATCTAGTATTACTGCCATAACTTTGAATGAGGAAGTGAATCATTCAACACAAGTTTTCAGATTTCTTTGGAATTTTCTTTCATTTATTAGAACTTTCTCTTTGCAGTATCTTTCTGGTCCTTCTTTGATCATCCCCAAGAGTATCAATGGTAACTTTTTTACTTTACATTTGATATAATTTCAAACTGAAGGGAAGTTTCAAGAATAGTACAAGATGTACTCATACAGCTAGATTTACCAGTTGGTTCAGCATTGATTTAACTTTAGTGTGTTAATTAGAAAAGGAGCTCAAGAGAGTAACCAGGTATTTACTTTCTCTATGGACTATTTTAGCTAGTCCAGAGAAAAAAAATGCTTTTGGAAGTTAGAGGAAAAAAGCTGAATGGATCTCTTACTACTAAAATTGTATGGGGGCCCTGAACTAACCACTACAGTCTTGAACAGGCTTTATGGAGTACTGATTAGCAGTTACAGGGACTGTGGGTAGACTTCTTAATGAGCCCACTGTGCTCACTGTGATATCACTAGACTCTGAATCTACTGGGGCACCAACAATAAGCACCCCAGAAATGTTTGTTTGAGCTTTGCTTCCAGGACAAGCAGTCAGAAATAATGATTTCATATGTTTACCAGTTATAGACTAGGTGAAATTCTTGAGTCTACATAAAAAGCATTTTGTTTTCTATTTTAAGATAAAGTAATTTTTAAATAGCAAAGTTTTAACATTCTAGTTAATCATGCACTTTTAAAAGGTCAGGCACAGATTTTATTCCATGGATATTTAAATAAAAACCAGTAGTTATTAGAAAGAAATTCATTTCTGCAGATATAGTTTTATATCCATTTATGAAATGTGGGAGAACGAAAAAGTTACGTATTTGAGAACCGATGAGAGAAAGACCTGAGTTATATACAGTGATGTCAGTTGGACATCATTTTCCTAATATAGAATACCTGCAGCTTGTAAAGCTGTTGAACAGCTCACCCATGTCAAAGGTAAAACTAAAAGAAAGATCCAAAAATAGTCAGTTACCAAAAACATATGTAGAGAACCCATGTGAAACTACAAGTATGTCTTTATGATTCAACAACAAATTTTAAAAGCAGCAATATTTTTCATTTTGTGAGGAAGAATTAACAAGGACAGTAGTATGTGCTTAAGAAATCCTGTTTCAAGTGTATGTACATATATGCAAATCACTGACTAATTGTGGTCAAAATACACCTGTTTTTTCATGTATTATCTTAATAATATGGAACATAATGTACTTCCTAACCAAAAAAATTCATTCTTTGAACATCTCCTTTATAGATAAATATATGTATAAATGGACGGCAGATTTTGACACTGCCAGCTGCACCAAAGAGAAAGGGACTTTTTCTAGTAGTTATTAATCCATGTGATATCACTGGACTGTGGATATAGCTGGGGTTCCCAGCCACAAGGTGAAATTGGCCCTCAGAGACCATTTCTCCAATTATCAGGAAAAGATCTGTCCAAAGGCATTTAAAAATGAAACCTGACCTACACTTCAACTTTACAGCAATGGCTTGCCTGCTCAAAAACAATGTATGACCTTTAAATCTTAAATTATAAAATAGTTTGTTGAAAGTATAATGTATTTAGCTTTAATCTAATAATGTAAAGAAATGCAATCATTTCCTCACAAAAACCAGAGGAAAAAATAGAAAAAAGGTCCCGTTTTCATTACTTACAAATAAAACTACCAGACACAATAAATGAGAAGCTTTTACACGAATTCTAATGGAAAATTTGATTTGGCTTTTAATATATATGTAAATAATGTCCTATCCAAAGTTTAAGAGATATAAAGGCGGTCCTAAGTATGAACTTTTAAATCTTCTTTCTCTCTTTTCTCCCTGTTCTTTGTGCATGAAAATACTCTAATATTTATACTGTACTTAGTACATATTTAATTTATTTCCTATATATTTATTTTATGTTTATTATGGGTAAATCAGTAGACAAGCATGGTATAGCAGTGAAAAGGCAGTAAATGTGAGGAGGCCTAGAAAGAATCAAGGATAACTTTAGAAAACTGTATAAGACTAATGAAAATACTAACCCCCAAAATGATTTATTCACCCCACGTGAGTTTCGATTGGTCTTATGAGGTCTATAAACCATTTGCAAAAATGGCTCATTAGTATACCAAATCAAATTTTTGACTATTAATTGAATTTCAAATATATATGTGAGTAGATTTCACTTCACCACTGTGGCTGCCATCTTCTTTGCCTGTAAACTGGGACTAAGAAACAGACCATCTTAGGGAACAACTGTAAGGATCAAATGAGATGCTGTGCATAAACATGCCTTTGGAAATTGTAAGGCACTCTGTAAATAAAGCATGTGGTGACTGTTGGACTGTCTCTGGAATGTCCAAAGAGGATTTGCCACCATTTGGATTTTTAAATGTTAGTGGCAACTTTTCAATGAAATAAATGAATGCACAAATGTTATACTATTTATCTTTAAGTAAAAGCACACACATACAGCATTGTGCTAGGGATTATGGCTTTAAAGGTGGGTGCAAAGAAATAAACTCAGACATGGCAGGATCTATTGAGAAAAGCAGTACTGAATTTAATCACTTACTGTGGATTATTTAGCAATGAAATGATATATACTATATTAATCGTTACACTTAATGATGCAGTGAAAGCTAGCTAGGCACTGGTAGGTGGATTTTGAGCCCATTTATAATCTTAATTAGAAATAAACATTCTCAAGAGGAGCAACTAGTGTTGGGATATGTTTATTAGAATCTTAGCCTATTTTAATTTAGCAATATTTTCACATTCAGTTTCCCAGCCTTGACACTGTCAGTGGTCATTTTCTTGGCCTTGCAATCCAGCAGGATGCTACCAAAATGGAGGAGTTAATACCCAGAAGATGGTTCTTTCACTTACCAGATTTGTGACCTTGGGCAAGTGTATTAACCACTCTGAACCTCAGTTTCTTCATCCACAAAATGAGGCTTATGGGGCCTTATTCAGGGGATTAGTGTCAGAATTAAGTGAGATATTGATTAAAAATATAGAGAGATTCTTCTAAATTAAAATAAATCCAAACCATTAACCTTAGGTGGATACTAGTTCAAAGGTGGGGTGGGGGGGAAGGCTATAAAGACATTTGTAGGTCCATCCTGAAATTTTTAATATGAACTCAATTTTAGATGTTGTAAAGATACTGTGGTTACAAAATAATCTTATTGTCAGTCTAAACTTGTAGAAGTACTTACAGGTAAAGTATCATGATGCATGCATCTTAGTTTCAAATGGTTGCGAGAAGGGGGAAAATATGTACATGTACAGAGATTGAGAAATGGGGCAGGGGAGGTAAAGCAAATTGGAAAAATGTTAATTGTTGAATCTGGGTGGAGAGTATATGTGGTTCATTTTACCATTTGTTTGACTTTGGGATATTTGAAAATTTTCTAGATAAATGTTGAGTGGAAACAAAAGAATTCAGTGAGGTAATGTCACTAAAGCATATGGCTCCTATTAGAAACAGCTAATGCCAGTGGATATTTTGACTGTCAATATAGGTTGATTACCATCTTGTTACACTGGCTGCTGTCAGTGTGAAGAGCTCCCTGCATACAGCATGTAAGCAGTGAGCACTTGCTGAAAAGAAAAGAAAAGAAATTAACACAAAGAACTGAAACCCTCTAAAAAGGATGTCTTGAATCCATCAGGGTCACAAGCTGAGAGGAGGTGAGGTTCCCCTTTTTGGGGACACCAAGCACCTAAAGAGGTTAGGTTTTTAAACCTAACTCCCTGGATTCATATCTGTGATGGGAGCAGCAGGGTCACATTGGATAAGTTATTTAACTCCATGCCTCCATTCTTTGAACTGTAAAATGCAACGTAAAAATACTGTTGTTCCTATCTAATAATATCATTGTGAGGATTAAATAAGACAGTGCACTTTAAATGGTGCCTTGTGCACCCAAATATTAGCTGTTATTATAATTATGGAGATAATAACCTCCTATTCCGTGTTCCATGATATGAGAGGTCCTGCCAATATTTATTCAGGATTGCTTCTTCACCAATTAAACCAAATCTAAGGTGTTACACTTAGAACTTTCCATAATTTTGTTCTGCCCGTAATTTTCACTAAACAATCCCAAGTTACCTATTCTTGCTTTGGCTCCCTTTACAGATAATTCTGAAAAAAGCAATGAAGTTTCCATATGACAAGTTTTTATTTCATTCTCAAACATCAGCAGGTTTTCTTGTATTAGTATAAATCTGATGTTTTATAATATAAAAGCTACTAATTCAGTTAGTGTAAATTGAAATAAATGTTTCAGGAATCTTTTTAGAACCTGTGATACCTGTATTACATGTGTCCTCAAATAAATTAAAAATGGGATTGTTGATGTCAGTGTTCCAGATTCTAAGAGAAATAGCATTATGTTTCAGGGCTTTGTGGGCTTCACTATATACCCAAATTTTTAGCTTGGGCATTCTCTGAAAGTTGCCACTCTTGTGTTGTTATCTTAAGGATAATTAAAAAGTTATAGTACTTTGCTTTTACTTAAAGATAAATAGTATAACATACGTGCATTTATTTATTTCATTGAAAAGTTGCCACTAACATTTAAAAATCCAAATGGTGGCAAATCCTCTTTGGACATTCCAGAGACAGTCCAACAGTCACCACATGCTTTATTTACAGAGTGCCTTACAATTTCCAAAGGCATGTTTATGCACAGCATCTCATTTGATCCTTACAGTTGTTCCCTAAGATGGTCTGTTTCTTAGTCCCAGTTTACAGGCAAAGAAGATGGCAGCCACAGTGGTGAAGTGAAATCTACTCAAAGTCATATGGAAATTATAGGTGCTTATGCCTTACAGACACATACCCACGCTGGCCATTTTTCTACACCCCTTCTCTGACTTCCTGTTTCCTCATCTGTGTAGGGCTACCTGGGCTTTCAGTTTCATCTTCTTGCTTTTCCTGAGAGACGCAACACCATTTTTGCTTGGTTGACCATCCCACTCTGGACTCTGAGCCATCGATCAGGCAGCACCTAACAGTTTTTCACTCAGAACCCAAAATATAACATCAAGACATGAGGAGAGCAAGAGTCCTGGCTACCTATAACCAGTAAAATAAAAGCAAGACACAAAACCCAGAGTAAACTGACAATGTGAGTTCCTTTTACTAAAGTACAGTATATCAAAAGGAATTCTACTTCTGGTCCATTTGGACTGTGGAAAAGTTCCTTGTCCTCTCTTAGCTTCAGATTCCTCACTAAAGAATGTTACTGTTACCCCCGGCCTTCAAGATTATGCTGACCATGAAAGAATACATGGGGAAGTATCTAACAGGACTCAGTCCTTAGCAACACTTTGATAAATATTTACAGTAGAGTTGGACTAAGCCTTATGGATGAAGAAATGCATAAATTTTAAATATGATTTACAACAGAGAATAGAAAATATATAACTCAATATTATAAATTAGATATCTTGATGTTAATTAAATACACAACTGCTTACATACTACAGTCTATTATCTAAAGAGGCATTTAAGATCATTCTACTAGAATTATCTTACCCTGAATTACAGCTGAATAAATCTCACAAAATATCTAACGTATCAGTAGTTTGGGTAGTTGGCTAGCACACTACGTGTGCTAATTTAGCAGAAAAACTGAACTTCTAAATTTTATGAAGCAATGAGTGTATGGTAACATGTCATGAGGCTCTACCAGAAAGAGAAGGAAGCAGGTAATGTTCTTGAGAAAATTTGAGAAGGCAGATTGGGTCAGGTTTGGGTGGGACATGTGAACAGTGAATAGCCTGACCAGGACTATAAAGGTTCTAAGAAAGATGGTGTAATACAGACCTTCATAACCTTGAGCCACAGATACTCAACATATTTGGAAGTCCTGGGGCTAATTCTCCATAGCTTTCTCCAAAGTGAATTTCTGTTTTGAGTACTGGGGTAGCCCTTCTCTCCAAGAAGATAACTCTCCTAAAGCCTTATCTTATTTGTGAAATAAATTGTGAAGGGTATACTCACCAGTTGATTCTGGTAGGCAGTGACCGCCGTAAAAACTGTTTCTGGAAAGATGAATGTTCTGAATTCTTCAGACTTCAGATTAAGTAATGAGGCTGTGTGGTCTTTCTTCTTAATGATATGCACCCGTGGCTGGTACTTATGCATTGAGTTCAAAATTATCTGCAGCAAAGAGTGGGAAGTACAGTACTGGATTTTAAGTACTTATAGTGCTAATAAACAGGCCAAATTACAATGAGGCAAAGAAAGAACCATAAAATCTACTGTGTCAAATGCAGTTTTAAGATTAGGATCTGCCCTTTCCATTCTTCACGCAAATAATTTTCACATGATAACTGCAGAGTATTGTGAATCACGTTTTACCAAACCAACTGTAAATAATACAGGTTGTTTCAAGTGTCCTTTCTAAAATGATAGAGGAAAAAGTCATCTGGAGGATGTTTATTTTTTAAAAAATGTTTTTTGTTTTTTAGTCTGGTTAGACCAAAGGCAGTATGTCTCTAAATTTTCTAAAGTAAGAAATTACATATTTGAGGAGGCTAGATTGTTATTTGGAGCAGTGGGGGGTGAGGGGTGGGTGGCAGATGGGATGGAGGGAATAAAACAATTTTAAAAGGCAGTGTGGTATAAGGTAGACCTTGGTTGGAATACTGAATCTGCTACTTTCTAGCTCTTTAATCTTGGGCCAAGTGATCTCACCTCTCTTACCTCATTTTCTTAAATGCAAGAACAGTATTAACTTCACAGGGCTTGTGGTAAGGATCAGACTCTGTAACCCTTGTAAATCACATAGCAAGTAGGAAGTGCTTAGTAAACTGTATTATTAGTGTCGTCGTCATCATTTCTGACAACTTCATTGATTACTGACTTCCAGTTACAAACTAAGTAAGAATGTTAGTGATGGACGTCTTCCATTCCATAGCTGCTAAAAGTTGCCTGGTACTTAGAGATCAGAAATATACCCTGTTAACAAGGCAGTATTTTTCATGTATCATTTAAATAAAATACAATAATTTACCATTATGAAATTTGAGCAACAAAACTTGCTTTCAGATATTAAAGATTTTCCACATCTCCCCCTGCCCCGCAACCCAGACAGCTACCTAAATCTACAAAATCGGGTATGTCTTTCCTGGGATAACAGGGCTTACAATGTATGCCCTTCACCCCAAGGGCCTAGCAGAGAGCTTGGCTCTCAGGGGAGGTGTCTGATACATGCTGTGGCAGGATGAGGGTCAATGGCATGCAGTGTTGTTGCTCTCTTGTTCTTTGGCTAACTTGGGTGTGGTGGGTGACTGTTAACACTAGTTGACTTTAGCAGAGTTAAATACTAGTCACTGTGAGATAACCGATACCAAATCAATCTCTTTCCATGCTGAGATATAAGCCAACAAAGTTACAGGGCATTAACTGGCATTGAATTTTTGAACATGCCATCTTTTTATGATCCCAGACCTGAATAGGAATTACTGAAACAAATGAGACATTCAAATAAATCAAAAGAAACTTAAAAATAAGTTATTTCTTTGTGTAATGCATTTATTCCAAGGAGTTCAAGATACCTATGCTCAGTCATAAAACTGGAATAAACTTGAAGTGACAGAAGTAAACATTTGCCTCCTAATCCTGATATAAGAAAAACCTGACCATTCATTATATGTTCTACTAAGAAGACAGAGTTTTCAAATCATAAACACACACACACACACACACACACACACACACACACACACAATGGAAAAAAACGTAAGCTTTAAATAAGGTCCCCTCTTCCTTATACCACTCCCATGTTAATTTCCTTTAGGAAAGGGTGCTGGACAGACTCAGACCGCAGACTGAGTCTCAGATCCCAGGGCTCCTTGAACCTCTGCTCAAGCTTTCATGGGGCTAAGAAACACTGATAAAAATGTAGACGTTGTTTCATCGAAGAAATAAATTCCTGGAAATAAGAAATTTTCCTGGAATGCATCTACAAAGGGGGCTTCTTTAGGACTGATTCAGAGAACTTGGCTAAACACCACAGGATCTAAAAACATTTCCTGGTACTTTTCAGAATACACGATTTCTGGTAACAAAGAGTTATATTAAATAATAAAATTTTAAAGCTAAAATGGATATTAGCAACCATGTAAGACTTAATTTGTCAAGGTCTAATCTTAGCATAATCAGACTAGAACCCAGAGCTCCTGAAATATAGCTTAGTGCTATTCCCATCCATGAAGCTGATGCTAAAAGGAAAACATATCAGTTCTGGACAACTGATCTCAAAATGAATTCTCAGGTCTTTCTGGAAAAACTCAAACAGTTCTTAATAAAAGTTTCACATTGGAGAATACTAGAACCATAAAAAAATTTCATTTATCTCTGCAAAGATTTCAGTGGAGCCCAAGAAATTTTAATATGAATGACATTAAGAATGATCATGGGCCTATAGAAAATGTCTCTCAGATACTTCATAAATTTTAACCTGAAAAAAAAAATCTGTCAATGAAAACATCTGAAAGAAAGGACAATTCTGCCAACATCCTTGAAGGTAAAAATCAGTTATCTTTTCCAATACATCAAGTAACAGAAGCCTGTTAACCTACTTCCATCATCCCAACAGTGCCACCAGCAGAGTTGTTAGTTAACCTGGTTACTCTGACTTGGTCGAGATAAACAAGATCTCCTGTGGGCATATGGATAGTGGCAGTGCCTTAAGTGATTTACTTGGTTCCAGGTTCAGTCAACCATTTGAAACCACGTCTAGAGCTCTCTCTTAACTACGTGTAACCATCTTTTTTGAGAAAAGTTTTGAAACTCTTTTTCTGAATTGCATAAATCCAGTAAAAACTAAAACCTTAAGTAACAGGAGCCTTAATAAAGGGGATAAGAGAGAGAATTATTATATCAGAATATCTAAGCCAAGGAAAGCAACTATGAAAATCCCAATGTGCTTTCTGGCAAACGAGGCAAAAAAAGAAACAGTATTCTCCTCATCAAAAAGAAGCATGCATGTCTGTCTAAAGTTTTCTTAGTATAAAATCTAAAACATTTTTTAAAATGTGAATCTTTATTTAAGAGCATGAAATAACAGCATAGATAGTTCCTTAAAAAGCAGTCTTAGCAAATATGGAAAAGCCTGTGTCAATGGCTATTCTATTAACTGTTGATAAGAGCTAAGAATTCCAATTTCTCTTTTCTTCAACATTTTAATGAACTCCTTACTGATGTAAAATCAAATTGTTTTGTTTTTAACTGCAAGACTTCATTGTGTTTTAATATTCATAAGGCGCTCTACAGAGGGGATATATAATGAGCTAACAGCACTTTCCCAAATTTATTTGTACATAAAATCCTTTTGCCCCATTGCATCGCACAAGAATGTATTCTATACAACACACTTTGGGAAACCCCCATAGGAGGTCTCAGCCCCATTCCCTTTATGCTGTGTTATCTGATATACCACTGATAGAAATTAGATGTTTAATCCAAGAATGGGCTGTAGTAACCTCCAAAATGCACATTCCCTTTGTTTAGTTGGTGCAGGTGTTAAAGCAGTTGCAAAAGTAGAAATCCATGGTGCCAGAGGTCCCTGACCCTCTTGCATAGAAATGGCGTACAGCATCTCTGTAAATGACCTCTTGACAATAGCAGTCAGGGTTCCCTGTAGAACATATGAATGTTCTCATAGAATGACTCAGAGCTGGAGGGTGGGAGGGGGAAAGGGAGAGAGGAAGAGACATCGAGGGAGGAAGCTTTATGTGGCTTCTCCATTCCATCCCAGGGAATCCGCATAGTCCAAGCACTGTACTCACATGGCCATGTTGATCCAGTTCATTGTTGGTGAGTTTCACCTTTTCAAAAGACACCATCTGTTTAAGTAGCTGCTCACCAGTAAAAGGAGAGTCTGGATGTACATACAGCCTAAGAAAATTATGAGAGAATTTTATTGAGACTTTAAAAAAAAAATCTCTTTGGGTTATAAAATATTCTGATTCTAAAGGAACACAAAATTCTCATATAAAGTGAATTTTATTTGCCTCGTATAATCTCAAATTTAGTAATACAGCAATACCAAAATAATGCTGAAACATCTAAATGTGTTTCTTTGTGTACCAATGATTTAAAAGGGGTAATACTAATGGTAGTATATATGTCAATCCTAATCTCCCAATTTGTCCCACAGGAAGCTCAGCTCAGTGCTCTGTGACGACCTAGATGGGTGGGATGGGGGCAGGTGGGAGGGAGGTCCAAGAGGGAGGGGATATATGTATACATATAGCTGATTCCCTTCATTGTACAGCAGAAGCGAACGCAACATTATAAAGCAATTATAGTCCAATTATAAATAAAATGTACTTAATACATTTGCTGTTATTTGCTGAACAAGCCATTTTTTTAAAGGTGGGTTTTTCCCATCCACCTAATCAACTACTAGTCTGCTTCTGTCAAATATAAAATCCTATTGTTGTAGATATTTTCAAAAGAAAGACTAGGTTATAACTAATTGCAAAATGAATTCCTAGTATAAGCACTGCTAAAAAGCAATGAAGACAAAGAATTTAAAAGAGGAAACAATTCTAGAGAATCTGTTCATTTAAACTTGAAGGTGATTCAATTTAAAGTTCATGTTCTTTATAAACAAGACAGAATAATTTTAATACAGTGACCTGGGGAACTTTTAATAGTCCACAGATCACATAGTCTGTTTGCTTCTCCCGGTACTTTAAATATTACTACTTTCATCATCACCTAGTTAAGTGCTCACTAAGGAGGGTGAAAACAAGTTGGGTAAGCTTCAAATTATTCAATGTATTTATCTAACAGTCTAAGCAAAAAAAAAAAAAAAAAAAAAAAAAAAAA
>NW_006770496.1:2972854-2981372 GCF_000442215.2 Lipotes vexillifer | reverse complement strand
AAAAAACAAAAAAAAAAAAAAAAAAAAAAAAAAAAAAAAGAAAGGCTTTGATGGGAAAAAATATACTTATCAAGTATTTATCGTTTATTGATCAGCTGCTATGTTCAAGGCAATCTTTTACTCACTGACAGTTAAATACAGGTCATTTGTTTTGCCTGCAAGCTTCACACTAAGTACAACTCTTTGTAAATCACAATCCTAGTATCCACTCAACATAAGCGTTTCTGAAGTCAGGTATGTCATAGAACTAATGATAGAGGAAGGAAATATCCTTGATCTAATGGGATAAATTCCTTTATCCATGCAATGGGTTATTTATATCTATATTTTGTGTAGAATATTTATAACTATCATTAAACAAATATTATGGTTGGGGCAAAGACAAGGAAAAAAGTTTAAAAACATATTCATGTAAAGAACAAGAAGTCTATGCCATGGTTTGTCACACAGAGGACTAAGAATAGAAGAATTGGGTGCACGTGCTGCAACTCACAAAGCCCACAAGAAGCAAAGCACAAAACAGGCTGACAGCACTAAAGATTCTTACCAGACCCGTACAAGAACTTAGGTGTTTGCCTGCCTGTTTGATTTTTTTTTTTAAGGAGTGCTCAAAATTGCCCTTCAATTGAAGTATTCTTTGATGACACAACCGTAATAGCTTTTCAAGTGTCACCCCTCCAAGGCTATAACTTTATAGGTGCAGTTGTTTCACTAATCAGCACCATATCCTACCCACTCCTCCACAAAGGTTCAAAAATATTTAAAGTCCTAGAAGTTGATGAGATGGTCCCTCTTTAAGTATCAGTTCACCACATATGATAACATTAATAAAGATTAATTTATTTGAATATCGACTACTTTTAAAAAAAGGAAATGTCCTATATGAAAATATAACATTACTTAGGTCATGTATAATGTCTTTTCCATTATGCTCAGATGATATTGTCAAGCATCATTTCTTCTGATAAGCAACAGCTGACTGATAAACTTCAGTCTAAAATAAAGTGCTTCAAAGAACTAGAACTGCAAGGAATTTCTCCCATCAGTTCAAAAATGATCACCTCCCAAGTTCTTCACCTTTCCCATATGGAGCTAGAAAATATAGCACGATGTCTTTTAATAATAATAAAGAACAGTTGCTTATATGATCTAGAATATTTCTATTCTATAATGCACAAAACATTTCAATCTAATATCAATATAAGTAAGCTGAACTAGTATGAATGAAAAAGCATACAGGAAGCCCCGCTTCTCTCAAGTCCTCTGGGACTTAAAATTCCAGCAATAGCTTAAACGTGCTTCAGTTAAGATAGTGTATTGGTACATGCTTTCCTTTTCCAGCCAGAACAGATTAGTAACATAAACAAGGCATGTCATATTTCCAACTGGCCTGCACCAGTTCCCCATACCTTCAGATAGGAGGAAAATGTATGCTAAATAAGAGTGATTAACTTCTTAGAGGAAAGACTTAGAGAAAAAAAAAGAAAAGGGGTTTGCTTGTAAAAATGGTTAGGAATCTGCTAAAATACTTCTCTCATTCTCTCTTTCTTCCTCTCTCTCCCCCCTTTAAAAAAAAATGGTAAATTTTGGAAAGAAGCTCTGGAGTAATGTGAACTGGCTAGTTAATAGTAAATAGTAGAGAACGCTAATTATATTCATTTAAATATCTATTTTAAATTTGTAAATCTTGCTCCTTGTTTTTAAAAAAAATCAGTGACATTAAAAAAAAATTTTAGTCCTAAAAATTATTTAATATGTTATTTAATATATCAATTTGGAAGGGCTGGGAAGATCTCCTTCCTAGTCTCTTGTGGGAATGGAAAACTTGGAGAGGCTTCTTCTAATCTCTTCTCTAGTGTATTTAATATACTGTAAGCTCAATAATATGATCAACCACTAAGTAAGCTTAATATTCCATTTGAACTGTATGTGTAAACTGTGTTGATTTTGTGCCTTGACTTAGACTCCAGACTAGATACTAACAAAGAACCATACTTTGAACTATAACTTAAGAGTTCCTAAACCTGTACATTTAAATAAATTCTTAGCTCTGATATGAACTTCCAATCAATTATAAAAATTACTTCGGCATAAAACAACTTTAAAGCTGTAAGGCTTGGTTTTAGAACCCTAAATGTAAAGTCAGCTAAGATTCATTGTTTGTATTAAAGTATGTAGTTAGAGTCCTGTTCTTAAACTATTAGTATTTACGTAAGTAAGAACTTGCTGGGTTTTTTCCCCCAGAATGCTCATTTGGGCAGTAGCAATAAAGGTTTGCATGTAATTTTTAAAACGGAGTTCTCCTGGAAAAACATTACCATTGAATAGCACAAAAACAAACATGTTTTGTTTGGGTCATTACCTAATATACTGAGTAATTTCTCAGTAAAAGAATATTTTTTTAACATCTTTATTGGAGTATAATTGCTTTACAATGGTGTGTTAGTTTCTGCTTTATAACAAAGTGAATCAGCTATATATATACATATATCCCCATATCTCCTCCCTCTTGCGTCTCCCTCCTACTCTCCCTATCCCACCCCTTTAGGTGGTCACAAAGCACCGAACTGATCTCCCTGTGCTATGTGGCTGCTTCCCACTAGCTATCTATTTTACATTTGGCAGTGTTTATAAGTCCATGCCACTCTCTCACTTCGTCCCAGCTTACCCTTCCCCCTCCCCGTGTCCTCAAGTCCATTCTCTACATCTGCATCTTTATTCTTGTCCTGCCCCTAGGTTCTTCAGGACCTTTTTTTTTTTTTTAGATTCCACATATATGTGTTAGCATACGGTATACAATGGAATATTACTCAGCCATAAAAAGAAATGAAATTGAGTTATTTGTAGTGAGGTGGATGGACCTTAATATTCATACAGAGTGAAGTAAGTCAGAAAGAGAAAAACAAATTCAGTAGAAGAATATTAACTTGATGTCGAATTACATTTATCCACTAATTATAATGAGGGAAAAAAAGAGTTTGTTTTTCTTACTTAAAAATCTCTGAGCCTTTTTACTGGTCAAAAACAACCACATTTTACCAATATGGTATTTACTATGAAGTTATAACCACGTTATAACAAATATTTACTATAAGCAACTACTACTTTACTAAAATGCACACTTCTGAAAAGGATTTTAGGGCAGCCACTTCATCAGTAGGTTTATTCTGTTTGGTGTTAGCCAAATAGAAATGATGGATGCCATATGAAATGGGTCCAGATTTCTAATAAATATTCCAATTGAAATTTAAGAAAAACTTTGATATGAATTATGATGAAAGATAAAATTAAAGGCAGTGTTCTGCATACAAACTCTTGCCTTTCTCAGAGACTAACCCATATTTTGTGTAGTTAATCGTGGACTGTCTGGGCTTGGAAAGCTCTCTTACCAGAACTCATGGCTTTAAAAACAGACCTGCTTAAAATTCAAACAACCAGGGCAGGAGACATTCTGCCAGCAAGGTTAATACACATTTTGCTTGGCTGGAAAATCTGGAGGCACAAACCTGGCTGGCAGCGGAGGGTCCGCCTTGCCAGCCACCAGCCAGGAGGACCGGTGGTAGGCATAGCGGTACCTCTTGTTGTCCACAGGGACGATGTCCATCAGGACTATGTACTTGGCCTCAGAATCCACACCGGAAAAGGACACACGGATGGTAGGAAACATCCTCCTGACACAGTGAGACAAAGAGAATCACCCGAATTAGAGAGGGAGGAGAAGGGTCCGCCTTCCCTCCCTACCCAGCCCCCAAATTCTTTGTGTTTCCTGTAAAGCCATTCAGAGATGTGAATACGGAGACTGACCTTCTCCCAAGCCTAGATAATCTTAAGTGTCATCTCTGTAGGAGTCCTCATTAATACCCAAAGTTCTGCAATTAGGGAAAATCCTGTGCTAAATCATCAAGTCCATTAGGCTCCCAGACCAAAGTCTCCAGAGCAGACAGGGTCCTATAACCTCCTTGCCTTACAGGGAGAAAACTCACTCTTGCCTTAGTAGAAAGCCAGAGCAGGGTTCTCAAGTTGGGTTTCGTTTCAGGAGACTGTGGGCGGTGTGTCCCAGAGTCCTGAGAGCTGGAGCAGTCAGGCGCCAAGGGGCCACCGACCCCAGAGCCTTAGCCCCAGTCCCAGGAGCAGCCTGCACCTGGGACTTCCTGCCTGCCCTGAGTCAGCCCACTGCGGCGCCAAGGGGCCCCCTGCACCAGAGCTCCTTCCTACCGGGAGTGTGGTCGTTTCAAATTTCATTCTTCCCCCCAGGTTTTCATTTTAGTTTTTAATGGGAGCCTCTCAAATTGAGGCTGATAAAAGGGAAGCCGCCTGCCTCCCTCACAGCAGCCTGCGCTGTACCGCGGCGTGAGCTGAGTTCCTGCTTCCCTCCAGATGCCGACCCTGCACCCAGAAGCCATCCCAGGCTGCAGGGGGCCAGAGATCCCAGTCCCATGCCCTTAGGGCAGGGGTGGGGCTTCCCACTGCCAGATCCCAAGAAAGCAAATGCCTGGACATCTGTCTCAGCAGCTCTTTCCAAAAGCAAGTCTGCCGAAAGAAACCCTCCTTGAGCGAAGCTTCCTCTTGGAGCTCAGGACCAGTAGAGTTTCACCCAGTTCCTGGAAACTCCCTCTGCCACCCAAGGCACTATTCCCTTCTCCCCACTCCTCACCCGACAAGCCCCCCTACAACCTGCCAGACTTGGTGATGATCATCTCCGTGCCCAGCTCGTGGAATTTGTCCCAGAGCTCCTTGGTCTCCAGGCTGCAGGCAATTTTGGCCATTTCCTCACTGGGGATGATGGGGGTGGTGGGGATCAGCGGCTCAGTGCACAGAGAGGAGGAAGATGGGCTGCTGTTGCCCGCGACGCTGCCACCAAACTCTCCGTGAGCATCTAGGCTGGTCAGCTCGCCCAGGGGCTGAGCGCAGGACGACTTCTCGACAAATTGTTCTGCAGGCAAAGAGAATTGAGAATGACAGCTAATTCTGTCAAGCAAAGATACAGGAAGGAGAACAGCACAACTGAAATAGGTTCCTGGATTTGACTTTGGAAAAGTTACGCACAGAATCTCCGGAAGGACAGCAATAACCCATCACTATATAAATTATGCCTGAAATTCCTGTGAAGTGACATGGCTCCTGCTTGCTTACGGAACCAAATGAGTGAGTTTTAGAACCATGGTTTGTTACCACCGTTACTGAAACCCACTTTGGAGAATAGAAATGCGAGGAGTGGATAAAGAGAAAGGCATGATCGTAAAGAATTAAAAGCAAGTAGTCCTGTTGTTATCCCTCCCATGTTCTAGACTTCACAGCTTGTGGGCTCTAGTGCCAGTTCTCCCTCATTGACAAAGAGGACACTTTTCTGCAGGGAGATCAAGGGAGTGAAGAAATCAGCACCATCCTCACTTTGAGAGGAACTTCCCTTCCCTCCTGGAGTCACCTCCCCATAAGAAAAAGTGAAAAAGCGGTGTTGGGGGGGTTAAAAAATTAAGTCACTTCACTTCTCTGCCTGGCTCCCAGTTTCCTAGGCTTTCAGATGTCACATTAGGGCATTTTTATAATTTCCCTCCCAGCCTGAGATCTTATGAAAGACTAGCATATTTATTGCTTGTTAAATCACAGGAGTACAATCTCTGGGCCAATTTTTTGGACCAGGCTTGAAACAGGTGCTTGAGGGATGATATGTGTATTTCTCTCTCTCTCAAGAACGTTTTGGAAGTGAGCAAAAGAACCCCGAACCCAGAAGAGCAGAGTATTAAAGTAGGAAGAACAGTTTGCCATCTACCATCAAGCTGAAACACCACTGCCTACGAACCAAACACTCTCCCCCACAGATGATAAGGGCCTGGGACTACACCAGTCACTTTGATGGAATACAGGGGGAGCTCTGTAATTGTCCCAATTATCTTGCATCCTTTAAAAAAGAAACTACTTGAATCCGCAATGTGAAACTGAACTTCAAACAACTCTGTTCTAAGTGGCCTCAAGGAATTGAAACAAGTTATATATATGTGTGTGTGTGTATATATATATATATACATATATATATATATACACACACACACATATATATAAACAAGTTTTATATATATATTATATATATATATATATATATACGCACACACACACATATAATGTTTTATTTCTCATATTTCTCTTTTGACTTGGGGCAGGCAAGCAGGAAGTAGAGAACTTTTACCTTCTTTTCTCTTAGAATAATAATCCAACTCATGGAAGCATTTTAAATTAAGAATAACCAAATTTTCTTATCCTTCTGTTTTCAAACTCAAAGAGAACCATGCCATGGCAAAATCATATTTTTTTACTAATGTTTTCAGAAACACATTCACATAACATCTTTATAGGGAATTAACAAGTAGCCTTAGAAATTTTCTGACAAAATTGAAAAACGCAAATGCTTAAGCTCCAGACTAACCAGTGGGTCAGGGTTGGGAAGTGGAGGAAGAAGAAAATGATACAGAAATGCTTTAACACAATGTTATATGTCAATTATATCTCAATTTAAAAAAATTAATGATCTAGTCATCTGAGGTGGTTCTTCTGAGTAGATTTAACGTGTTTAAATGAGCAGTAATGAGACACTTGTGACTCCCACCCTACAGTTTCTTCAGCATCTCGCTAGTGTTTCATTCTGTCTTAACAGGTATTTCACACGCCCGAGTCCTTGGCTTACAGCTGCTAATTGTGTTCTGTTGAACTGGCCCCTGAAAGGGACTAGAATGCCTTCTGGTTCTTTTTGGAGCTGGTCTCAAAAGCCCCAGGGGAGGGAGGATGCTCATTTTACAGACTGGGGTGAGGGTGGAGGTACCGTGAGCTGTGAATGGTTTTATAGTTTAGAATTCAGAGGAAGGTGGGTTTTTTCTCAGGAAAGTAGAGAAGGAAAGCAATGTTGTAATGACAGTGGAGCTGAAGCTGGCATGTTTCCCAGTCTGCTGTCTGTACTTCTATCAGGAATTTTAACCTGAAATCCTCTTTTCCTGCTAGCTACCAAATTATAATGGGGGCATTTATAAAGAATTCAGAGGCCCCCTAAATAGGAGCGGATAATGTTGGGAAGTGCCACAAACGTAACTTTGAAATTGGTGGTGAATTTTTTTCTAAACAGTTGGAGTTTATCTGATTGGTTGTTTCCATTTCTTTGGCAGGTTTAGATTTACACAGGAGGATAGGTGGGAAGAACCAGGGAAAGGGAGTGAAAACCTTGGAGGAGACTTTCTGACATGTTTTCTGGAGATCTTCCGGTTTCCTTTTCCTTGGTTCTAAGTTGCTGCAGGGATTTTAGTTCTCTCTTCTCTCTCTGCCCAGGCCCCTTATTTTTCAACTCTAACATTTCATCTTTTATATTATTATTGTTGTTTCAAGGTGTGAGATGTTAAAATGTTGAGAAGGACAGGGAGAAGAAAGAACAAAATTGACTAGAGTTTAAAAGGTTTTAAAAATATTACCCTAAGTTCGCTGTTTGATGCTTTCCACAGTTTTAGGGCTACCAGATGATCAGGGTGTGGAATAATTATTACCCGGGGACCCAAGAGGTGATGATGAGAACACTTCTTTCTCCCTCAGTTGTAAACCCTCAGTTGTAAAGGGACTTTAAAAACTTATCTCCAGCAGTTTCTTTCCCACACAATTCACTCGTGGTAAGGGGAATATAGTCCCTTTTTTCCCTTTACTCTGAGAGTAGTGTCTTCTATAAATGGTAAAGGTTGTTAAATAAACAGTATAGCTAAAAGTTGAGGAATCTGGGAAATGGTAACTGGCTAATGTTTTTGCCAACCTCCACTGAAAATGACGGCAGTTATGAAATGATGTCTTACAGATAAGTCTAGAGCTTCTGTGAAGAAAATGGTTCATGCGGGGACAACTGGCTTATTCTACAGCACTTGACAGTTGTCTTAAGGAGCTGACTTTGTGTAGTCTATTCAAGTCGGGGGGGAAAAACAAAATTAAACTAGTTTCTTGTGAAGTCAGAGTCTCCTTGGTTTCAAATGCACAAGCAAGTGTTGCACGCATCGTAAATCCTGTTGAGTCTTTAAAAGGGGTTTTATTATTATTTATCCCCTAAATATTTTTATCCCAACAAAGTTACGAAAGCGACTAGCGATATACGTACGAGATACGAAACCGGTTGCATTTAACAGACTGTGAAGTCCCCAAAGAATTCGGGCCTAAGAGAAAAAAAAATCTCCCACCCGCAACGTATGACAGTCTATGGCCTGAGGGTCAGAGCTGCAGCGAGCCGGGAAAGGTGGCTACCCTCGAGAGCCTCCTGAAGCTAGGGAACGGAGGGACAGACAGATGTGCAGCACTCCCATGCCTGCGCACCCCGACGGTCTAGCACCCGACTTACCCAGTGGTTTGATAGTGTTCTCCGTAGCTTCCTTCTCTTTGGAGCCGCCGCTCGACATCAGCGCGGCGATGGAGAAGGCGTTGGCCCTGGAGGAAAGCTGGGGCTTGGGCGACGCCGTGAATTCCATGGCCCCTAGTGCGCGGTCCTGGCCAGGGACCTGGCCTG
>NW_006770496.1:2955272-2972385 GCF_000442215.2 Lipotes vexillifer | reverse complement strand
GGGGACCTGGCCGGCTGAACTGCCGTCCAGCTTCCCCAAGAGAGACAGAGACTGAAACACAGCGGAAAGTTTCCAAGTGCAATCACAGGGGAGTCGGGGACTCTAGATGAGTCAGCCCCAACCTCCCGAGAGCTCCACACCGGCCTCTCCTTTCCCCCACCGCAAGAGCCTCGAGCCGCAGAGACTTCCAACTAGCCGGAGAGGACCAACCACGGTCTCAGCTAGGTGTGCAAGCACCGGGACGCTCCGTACGACCACAGGCTGTGCCTCCGGAAGCTAGAGACGAGCATCAGCTGCGCAAAGCCCAGGGGTCCTGCAGCACCCGCTCCACGTCTTTCCTCCCTCCCCACTCTGGGGACAGTCGGAGTGGCCGAGCGCAGCTAAAATGGGGTGGTTGCCTGGGAGCGGGAGCGTAGCCGTGCGAGCGCGGAGGGGCGCGGAGGACACTGCGCCCGGGCGTTCGCCGCCCTGCGCCTTAATTTGCTGGCAGCTGCGATCCCCGCGGCCCGCAGCCAGTCAGCGCCGCCACACGTCACCGCTTCCTGATTCCGCCGCTGGGGGCGGGGCCGCGGGATCGGGTTGGGAGGGCGCGCCCGGGGCGCGGCGCCCGCGTGGCCTCGCTCAGCAGCCCGATGGAGCATGGCACCCGTTCGGGGAATGGGGTGACACCAGCAGGTTGGCGCAGCGGCCGCGGACACAGCCCGCCTGGTCTCGCAGTCCAGGAGTGAGAAGGAGGTGATCGCTGTCGGGAGGGGGCATTTTGGTCGCGTCCTAAGACCTGGGATCTCAGGAACGTAGACCAGAGGAAGCCTCGGGGAGTTTTTGCTCCTTCCATTCTTTTTCTTACTGGTGCTCAAAGTTGCAAAAGAAAGTTAGAAAGCGCTAAGTAGGGCAGAAACCGACGCCGTAGAGCTGGCGCCAATGGGCCAGAGCCCATTCGCCGGGCAGCACCCAGGGCTGGATACCTGTACTCGTTGGGCTCCAAAATCTGGCTGCTAGACAGTGGGGCTGGAGAGATGTAGCCCTGCAAAAGATACGCTAAGTGAGAGCTGTGAGCATTTGGCAAAGGATGATCTCAGAACCACGGCTTCTTCTGCACACCGGTGCGCCTCTCATTCAGGGTTCCTGTTCTCGAGAGGGACTCTCGAAAATCGGGCCTTGACCGAGGGGAAGGCGAGGGGCAGACGCCGTGCCGGTGTGTGTGGGGGCTCGGCACCCTGCTGGGACCACGCGACGCGCAGTTGGAGAGTGCGAGCCTCACAGCGCCCGGGCTTGGGGGACACGGAACCTTCAGCCTTCACACACTCAGTTACGACCTGGACTTCCCACGGCCTTATGGGGGTCGTCTTGCTGGCCTTGTTCAACTTGAATAACTTAAATTCTCCGAATTCGCAGGGTAATCCGCTTCACTCGGAGCCGTGTAAACTTAGGCTGACACACACACTCAAGCTGTACATGTAAATATTTGCGCTCCTTTCCAATCAGTCGGTTTGGCGATTAGGAGCCTCTTGGTGGGTCTTGAAAGGGAAAAAAAAAAAGAAAGAAAGAAAGAAAGGAAAGCAGCTCCCATTTCCCACCAATGTTTTTCTTTCTCCACGGCACACACATTCCCCACCCCCTGAAATAAACTTATGGGGAAAAAAACCTGAAAGTCAAAAGTTGAAATCGTCCATGAAAGTAACATGATGACAGCTGGGGGACTCGTGATTTAAGCCTGTCTTGTCACCGTGTATCAATAGTTTCTAACAATGTACTGCATGAGAGTGAGTAAGGAACATTCTGATATTAGTCTCGATGTATAGAGAGTGTATGTAATTTAGGGGGAAATTTGTAAAACTATAGACTTTTGTGCTGGGAGGGATTTACGCTGTCTTCCAGCCCAGGTCCATTTGCTTTGAGAGGGTGGCAGGGTGGTGCATCTCCCCTAAAATCGGCCCAGCCAGCTAGAGGCGCAGACCTGCACTCCAGGCGAAGATTTTGATCACTCCCGGGCCCTGCAGCTGTGCCTGGGCTATTCACGGGAGATCCACAGTAGAGTAACGCTGGCTGAGAATGCTTTCAGATTAAACTTTGGTAAGAATAGAGGCTAAACCACTGCATGCGCCTACAGATTCTTTTCTATTCTTGAGTCTTTGGTCCTTTGCTGTTTTTGGACAGCCCAGACACTTGGGTTAATAAAGCTTCCACCCCAACACACACCCTATCTCAGTCAATGCAACAGTGACATTTCCCTTGTTTGAATGTAAGGCGCAAGCTTGTCCCTGTCCCGTCTCAAGTGCTTACTGTTTGGCCAGGAAGGGAGATTTCTGTCATGAGGTTTTTGGGGGGCACGAGGTGGGTGGTTGTTTGTTTTGGGTGAGTGATATCATAGTCTAGAACTTCATGCTTCAACTGGGCATCGAAGATCTTATTTGCTGGTTTCAATTTTCATATGAGGAAACTTCACATCTTAATTATCTTAACGGTTCAGGCTGGAATTTGAATAATTTCATGACAGGGACATTTTTAGAAAAATTGGCGGAGCAAGGGGGAAAATGTTTTGCCCCCGATCAGTTTCCACTTTTTCAATTGCCCATGCAGCCTTAGCCCAATTTTGGGTCTCTAGTGGGCAGCGAACTTTGACTATTCATCCTACTGCAGGCAAAATAGGAAGCTAAGCTAGGGCGCGGAGGCAGGCAGCACACCACAGGAATTGAAAGGACCACTTTAAACAAATTCGGGCTCTAGAGGTGAGCCGTTTGGGGATCCCTAAGAAGTGATGCATCTCGTTGGTGTTGAAACCGCGGCAATAAAATGTATACTACAGCATAATTATCAGGGGCACACTGTCCCTTCTCTTAGATTTATTGCCTCTACAAATCAATACCGTGCTGTAAAAACGGGGAACCAGTGCTTGTCAGAGAGGTGCCGTCACAGGGTGATTCAAAGCCCACCCGAAGAGGAGATCGCCCAGTTCAGAGGTCCCTTCAAAACCCAGGTGTTAGCGCGGGTTAACAGGTAAAGCTACCGAGGGGGTTGGAACAAAGCAATCACATTAACACTTCCCTGCAGGCCCTTCTCAGGCTGACTTCAGGAGGGCGGGGGCGACTTTTGGACACCGGAAACTGCCTTGCACTTGGAGAAGGCTTTGAATCTTGACTTTAGCCCACTTTAGCCCTCCCTGAGACTTGGTACAGGTTATCCAAATTTCTCAAAGCCTTAGTTTCATCATCTACATTAAAATAGACCAATAATTTATTCCTACCTAGAATATCGCTCTGTGGATTAAATGGATTAAGGTGCGTAAAAAGCCTAAACAGTTACCCCAATATAAGTAAACCATGAGTACAGCATTTTACTATATTTAATTTTTGAGCTGCAATTTCGCGATCTCAGAGATCTTTCCTTCGCGTGCTCACGTACAGGTAGCTGTGTAGACAGTTTTGGAATGTACGGATTGGGGTCACATTGTGGTAGTGGACCATTATTTACATCTTGCTAAACTTTGGAGCCTAGGAATTAAAATTTGGGGTTATATGTCTGAGTCTGGTTATACGGAGTTTGATTATATGGAGGACTGGAAGATGTCTCTTTATACACACTACCGTTTCAAATTGTCATTTGTAGTCTCCGGAACTCAAAAGTTGGTCGACCCCAGAACTATGCAGGAAGAAACGGTTTCACGATTTTGGCCAATAGCCCCTCGCTTAATGGACGTTAACACTAACGCAGAACCCTCCGCTGACAGCGGTAGGGATCCTCCACCCGCGTGGGACGACTGCGCCCGGAGCGGCAGGACCCGGTGCCACACCAAGAGCACCGCCCGGTACCCGAGGGCGAGAAAGGAGACCCGCTTCTCAACGCAAGGGCAGCTCTACTCCCGAGATCTCGTCCCCATCCTGTTTAACGCTCTTTTTGGTAAACTCCTTAAAAGCAAAAGAAATTGGCTTCGGTGCCTTTGGATTCCTAAATTCGGTTTACCGAACAAGAAAGACACCCGAAGCAGCGTAGGGAGCGCGGCCGCAGCCCCTTGGAAGCCGGTGCTACACGTCCCGGGGCCTCGCCTTGAGCAGCGCGCATCCCTGGGCTCGGTAGGGAGCGCGCGGCGCAGCCTCCGATTTCACTGTGCGGCGAGAGGAGTGGTCTGAGCCTTTCTTCTGAGGAACCCGGACCAAGGCTCAAATGCACATCTTGACGGAATTAAGTTTTTTTGAACCCAAGTGGTCGCCGAGAAGTGCCCCCTCCAGTCCCGGCCGCAAGAACGGGCCCGGAACGTCCGGAGCTCAGGTCCACCCCGGAGGCCCCAGGGCCGGGCGACTCGAGGCGTCCTCGCCCAATTCCGGTTCTAAGGGCGAAGCATAGATCATCTCCTCGAGGGGCGCGGCCAGAGTGTCATTCAGCGGGGGTGGTGGTGGTGGTGGGGTGTGTGTGTGTGTGTGTGTCTGTGTCTGTGTGTGTGTGTTTGTGCGCGCGCGCGCGCGCCCAAGCGGCCCGGGACTTCACACTGGCGCCCGGCTGTGGAACCCAGGAAAGGGACGTCCTGTGGGCCTAAGGCAGGTTGCGCCCATCTCCAGGGCCTACGCCCTCAGATAGTGAAGGGAAAAATCCAGGCCAGAGCCCCCGGCCCTGCGACGTTTCGGGCCGGGCCTCAAGCTCGAGGAGGTCGGCGTCTGTGGGTGCGCGCCACCGCCCGGCTACGGGAACTTGGACGCCCGGGCCCTTCTCCGGTTCCCGTCGCGTGGAGCCACCGGGCCTACGGGCAGAGATCAGGCGCGGGGCCTCAGAGCTCCTCACAGGCTGATCCCTTAGGGTCGCGACCCTCCCGCTCCTCCTCTCCACCACTCGCATGCAGGTTTGTTCCGCAGGAGCTCTAGACTGCAGGGACCGACCCTAGGCGCCCCAGATCACCTCCTGACCAGGGCAGAACTTGTACATTAGAATTGGGTGCAAAACTCGCAGCGTGATCCCAAGAACAGCAAAGAAATCTCTTCTGACCCTGTGGGCGACGAATCCAGACCTGCTCTCTCCCACCCCTCCTCCACCCTCCTTTCTCCTCCACCTTCCTTCCCTCCTCCATATGGGCTCCCGCCCTCCTTTTCCAATCCTCCTCATGGGACGTCGTCGCCTTTCCTCTCTCAACCGCCTGGCTGCTGACCAATCCTATGTTTAACACTTAGATATTTCGTACATCATGAATTTTTGCATGAACTTTGATCTTTTAAATTAGCGCATTGAAATATCATTTCTTTATTAGTTTTTTTTGCACCCCCTTAAATTTTAGGCTCTCATCCTAGTCTTGGCTGGGTCAGGAAGGTTACGAATTTGATCAAAATTATACTGATAATAATCAGTAGAGCGATGATTTCCACCCAAATCTCTAGCTTTGAAAGCATTGCCCCTGCCATTATCGCGCACACTGAACTGTTAAGCGGGAACCCCCACTAGGAGGAGGAAAGAGGACAGAGGATGGTCCCCTGCATCAGGATGAAGGTCATCTTGGCCGTGTGCCCTGGCCCACCGGTGGGTAGGCGTGGGGCCTGCGTGGATAGGGCACACCACAGCCAGACAGGCGGCCCAAGCGTCTTTCCTGAGCTGTGATTTCTTAGGTGTTTAAAAACAAACTGAAAACTAAATGAGGCAATTTCCGTAGAAGAGCAACCACAGCTGTCTTGTCAGCACCCCTCCTCTCGCAAAGTAGCGTCAGTTTTGCAGATGTCACCTAATTAAACTTATAGCGATTACCACATTTTGGAAGGTGATCCAGCCTTCCAACAACCAACTGCACCCTGTCCCCTGGGTGATTGCTGGAGCACGTCCTACATTCGATTTTTCAGGAGCTGGAGCCAGCTGTTTGGTGACAACTTGTCTGGGTCCTTATCAAGAGGTTTGGGAGATCAAGGCGGGGAAGACCCAGGCAGGAAGTAGTCCTACAAGGTATCTGCTGCCAGCCCCCATTGCAAGTCTCCCCAGAAGCAATTTGATTGAAGCTCATTTTATTCCCTTACCCACGGAGGGCAAAATACACCCAGTAAGGGCTTGGGTGCCTATTCCCAAATGTCAGCATGTTCCAGACGACTTGAAGCATGTATTATGTAAGGGAACAAAAATGTATGCATGCAGTAAAATATAAAGAATGCAGAGTATTTGTTCATTTATCTAATATTACCTGGTACTTACTTTGGGCTGGGTACTGTGCTAGGTTCCATGAATAGACCGGTGATCAGAACCCTAAAATTTCTGCCTCATGCAACTCACAGTCTGGTGGGAGACACCAATAATAAACACATGAAACCATACACACACAAATAAATAGAAATTGTGATAAAGACTTGAGGAAACAAGGAGCAGAGATACCCAATTCAACCTGTTTATGGGCATTCATTCATTGTGGACAAGGCATTGGGTTATTGGGGTGGGGATGGTGCTGGATAATTTGCATATGATCCCTGCCTATCAAGGATTCAAAACCTAGCTGGGGATGTATAAAAGAACATCGATATGAAAAGTATACATTACAGTTTTCTCAACATTGAGCTAAAAGAACTCTTAGGATGTAAGGGCATAAAGGCAGACTAAACAACCTTAATTAAAAAGCTTGCAGAGGAAGGTGTGGAGCCTGGCATTAGAAACACCAGTTTGGGCAAGTGCCTCTATTTCCGTATCTGTAAAATATGGTTTTCTGATGATAATACCTACATCAAGTTTGTTGTGAAGGTTAATGTCCATGTGAGGGTAAAGAACTTCACAGATACTACTATTGGCCAACTCTGGAACTTTGGCGAGGCCCCTTTTCAATTTAATACAAATTACAAATTTGTAATTGATACAAATTAGATCTGATGGAGAACTGTGTCCAAGAGCCCCAGTTTCCACCCTGGAATTGTAAGGAATGTAAGAAACAGCTTTCTCTCTGGAGTCTGTGAAAGGCTTTGGGTCTCACTCGATTTCTGTGGTGTAAGAGAAACTCATACTTCACCACTAGGAAGGGGCCAGGTCCCCGGGGATGCTCAGACACGCGGCCTCTCTGTTGTGAACGCCCTCGCTGGAAAGACTGGAGGTCCACAGATGGCCTTTGGGCTACATCTTCTTTCATTAACTCACGTAGTTTGAAGGCATTTTGCGTACATTTCAAGTCCTGGATGCTAGTTTTTCAGTGTATTGCAAAGAGCTTCTATTGCGCACTTAATATGTGCCTGGCGCTGCACTAGGCTTCCCAAGAAATACATAATGTTGATAATAATATCTGTCGGATAGCACTAACATCTGTATTTTAAAGTTGCAGAAAATGAGGCTCGGAACGCGAAGTAACTCAGTTGATCTAGGGCACACGGATAGTTTCATGGTGGAGCGGGAGGCAATCTTGGACTGTGTGACCCAAGTCGTTTAGCTCCGCAATCTTAACCTCCATCCCATATCGAATGCTATCACTAACTTGGCTAGTTTCCGGTTCTGGAAGCAGAGGCAGTTCGGAGGAAAGGGCTGAATATTCTGTTTTCATATAGCAGCCCCAGAAACCCGTAAACACCTGCCTGTCTTTGTTGTTTGCTCACCGGGCCAGAGAACATTGTTCCTTCAAATGTGGGCAGATGTAACTCGCATGCCCACGGTCCACCCGCCCGGCGTGCAAAACAGAAAGCAGGCCAAGTAAAGGTCTTTCGGTGTGCAACATAGACCGCGAGCTCAGGCGGCCTTTGTCATTATTTCTTCTTTCCTGGGGGTAATTACTGACTAATCTGCAGGCTCCGCGGAGGCAGCGGAGGCGGCGAGGGGGGATGGAGGCGGGGCTGGCTCTGGAGATCATGCAGAGCTTGGCTGGAGTCTGCGTACCCCCAAGTATGGGAGGCAGACTTTCAAGTTTTGGAGGTTTGAAGCCAGCTTTGTCCTTTATTGGCCAAGTGACTGTGGGCTATCTGGCTACTCTGAGCCTTAGTTTCCCTAGCGTGAAGCGGGAGGCTCGCACAGTGCCCGGCGCCGGCTGAGCACACTGGGAGCGGCGGCCCCAGTTACGGAGATGGGATGGCAGGAAGCGGACACTTTCCGCAACCGAGAGGCGCAGACTCACCGAGCCCAGCGGCTTGCAAGGCTCACTCTCGCCTCTTGACTCTGGGATCCGCTGGTTTTCTCCCACCCACCCATCCCCCTTGCGGCTGTCATCGGTCCAGACCTCCACCTTGGAGGGGCCACGACAGCCCAGAGTAAAGGGGACAACAGCGCTGTATGCTCGATTCCACTAAGTTCCATCACTTGGTGACTCTAGAGGTGGACTCAGATTCCTAAAGATGCTTCCTGAGGTGACGCTGTAAGGGGTCCCTGCGAACGACCGAATGGTGGAGAAGCAGACCCCGACCCGCCTCTCTGCTCGAGGCGCTCGGGCTACCGTCCCGCACACGCGGCTCCAACCCAGGACCCGGGGCCAGAGACGGTGCGCTCGGCTCCGACCGCCGCAGTCCCTGCGGCTGGGACGCAGACGTCTAAGTTAGAGGCCCTGCCGCTGCCGGTCCCTGCTTAGTCGGCGCGGTGACTGTGGCGCTGGCGGCGGCGGGGGCCTTCCCTTGGCTGGCCCGCCATTTAATCAGGGCTATTATCAGACTCGGCTTGCAGGATGGCGCCGGCCGAGCTTTACCCCCATTAGCGCAGGGCTGGGTGGGGGCTGGGTCCCCAGACTGCCGCCTGTCCCGGCTCAGCTGCAGCGCTTCTGGAGCGCTTTGAGAAAGGCCGAGGCTCTGGGTCTGGCGGCGGCTTGGGCCGTCTCAACACAGCCCTTCTCAGGCTGACAGTTTATTAGACTTTTATTTCCTACCTCCCAACTCGACCCTTTCTAGCTCTTTGGCGTTGGGGCAAATCACTGAACTTCTCTGAGCCTCTGTTTCTCATCTGTAAAATGGATCTGGATAGATACTTAACTCTAGGTCCTCCTGAAGGTAAACTAGATGATGCATCGTAAGTGTTATGCGGACCACCTGGTGTGCACAAATGGTGTTAATACTGTTACTACACTAGAATTATATCTTCTTTATTTTTTTTAAAAAAAAAGAAGGGGTGGAGAGGGACCAAAGAAGTCCAAAGATTACTTATAGACTTACTGGTTTTATTCATGACTTGCTAGGTTCAAGTTTCTTCTCTGCCATTTGCTATATGTGTGACTTTGGGCACTTCACGTCGTCTCTTTGTGCCTCTTTGCCTTAGCTGTAAAATGTATGGAATACTAGCACCTGCGTTATTGGACTGTTGGGCACATTAAATGAGATGATGCATGTAGAATGCTGAGCACAGGGTAGCACAGGTTATTTGTTATTAGTTATTAGCAAAGTGTTTTTACAAACCACATTCTTTAGGTTTGTTTTTAATCTTCCTGCAAGCAAGCAACTATCTCCTGATGTTAAGGAATATTTATGTCGGGGTTGGGGTGTCAGGTTTAGGGCTGAATGTCAGGTCTGGAAATGCCAGGGAGGGAATCATACAACAGCATCTTCTAGCCTCCAGAGTTCCCTCTTTGTATTCCCATCACAATGCGCTATTGACACAGTCCTTTTAAAGGTAAATGTCTGGACAGCAAAATCAGTCATTATTATTTTCAGGTGGCAGCTAAAAAATTAGCACTCAAAGCAACCCCAGTATTGTCAGCAGTAGTTTCTAATCAGTAAAATATAATTAGCAAAGCAAGACTAATTATTAAAGTGACCTTCTAAGTAGTGAATGTTTGTGAATGGTCCTCAAGTGGGATGTGCTGGGCACACAGCCCAATACTTAAGGACTGCTCTCAGCTTCAGCCATCACTGGCCTCAGCTCATCAGCTACCCCAAAAGCCTAGTGCTGCTTTTCTTCCTGTGAAGTGAAGCAAACGGCCCATATAATGATTAAATTGTTTCAAGTGCTTGTATGTGCCTGGCAACATTCTAAGCACCTTACCTATATTATCTCATTTGATTTTTTGTTTTTTGTTTTTGTTTTTGTGGTACACGGGCCTCTCACTGTTGTGTGGCCTCTCCCGCTGCGGAGCACAGGCTCCGGACACGCAGTCTCAGCAGCCATGGCTCACAGGCCCAGCCGCTCCGCAGCATGTGGGATCTTCCCGGACCAGGGCACGAACCCGTGTCCCCTGCATTGGCAGGCGGACTCTCAACCACTGCGCCACCAGGGAAGCCCTCATTTGATTTTTACAGATGAGGAAACTAAGGCACAGAGAGGTTATGTAACTTACTATAAATCACACAGCTAATAGTTGGTGGAGCATAGGTTAGAATTCTTGTTTTCCTTTCTCCTGTGTTCCCATCTCCCAGCACTTTTAGCCCCTACTCTTCTGCAACTCCAAAAACACTTCAAAACCAATGTGTCTGGAAGGAATCAAGCAAACAACAAAGCTCAGAAAGTTCTCTTCTTCTAAGGAGGCACCTAGGGGTGGAGGCTACCATATGTGGCAGGATTCTGAAGACCTTTACTAGTCAGGATGACTTCTTGTCAGTCACTTGTCCTTTGTGCCACAATTCACTCTTTTGGAAAATGATTGGATGCTTCTTATATTGTAGAACTGCCAGTTATAATGATAACTAATATTTACCTAGACCTAAGGTGTATCAAAATCTGTGGCAGGTGCTTTTATACACATCATTTCATTGTAAAATGAATCTCATAAATTTTATTTGATAATAAATACTATGTCACAGGGCTTTTGTAATGATCCAGTAGGTCACATCATTTGGAAACATTTAAAAAATAAGATGTTATTATAAATGGCTGTTTATTTTAAACATTCTGAAAAAAGTACTTTTTTGGACAGTGATTTTTCAATGTGTGGTTCAAAGTCTACCTGAATCCAAAGCACCTAAGAATTTTGTGTATTTCTTGGTTCTACCCAGAGTGACCAGACTCAGGTTCCCTGGTGCCTAACAGGGTAGAGGTGGGTGAAGGAACACACGTTTGAACCAAGCACCCCAAAAAGCTCCTGAATTCCTAGTCTTTCTCATGGCACTGCAGTCTTCCTATTGGCCACATTTAGCTTTGGATTTGACCAGAGCTAGTGAGAAACAAGAACGTCCCACCTCTTCTGAGAATCCATCTGTGATTAATCAAAGTCCCACACTGAAACCTGTAACTTTCATCATTTCCCACCATACCTTTAACAGGAAAGGGTGACTTCTGATATGTCTGTTGTTTCTGTCAAGGGTGAATACTAGAAAAGCATGACTGACTCTATGCAAGTTGAGGAAAAAAGAGCCACTAGCAAGTTCCCCCCCATCCCACCCCACCCCACCCCACCACACCACACACAAACACATTACATAGAGGGCACTGTGGGAGGTGAGGTCCTTAGCTTGGATTACTGCAGCAGAGACCAAGACATTGCAGAATGTGTGAGAAGACCAACAGGGTCACTAAAATTCAGCCCCTCCCATCTTGTGGATGAGGAAATGGAAAATTGAAGCCTAGATCGGGAAGTGACATGCCCAAAATCACCTACCCTGCTGGTCATGTCCTTGAACCAGGTTGCCTGACTTCTGCTGACCCTCTGACAGAAGCTTTGCTGAGGGGTAGGAAAGCCTTCTCATTATCTGTCATTGGTTTCCTAATTTATGCAGCTACACTCTCTCAGTCATGGCTTACACATATTAGGCTTTGGTGATGCTCATGAAACCCACACAACTGCTCTAAGAACCAAACCTGAATTCTGCAGCAAGGCCTCATTTGGTCATGAGCATAGAAGAAAACTTGTAGTCCTGCCCTTGGCATCAGGGTTTGACTTCCAGAGGAGTTCCTTGTCATTTGGGTTGTACAACAGTGATCTTTGGATTTTAAGGTTGACAGGCTGACAGGGTTGATTTGCTCATTTTGGGGGGTGTGGGGTTGCAGGAGGAGGATTTACATATGACCAGATAAAATGCAAGTATTTGAAATGAAATATTAAGGAAGGGGGGTGGAGATAATGTGTGCATCAGTTAGGATTCTGTGTTGCTAATAGTGGGAAGTTTTTTTCAACTTAGTTTAACAATAAAGGGAATTTGTTGGCCTACCCACTTAAATAGTTTTGGTGTAGTTTCAGGTGAAGTGTGATTCAAGGCACAAAGGAAATCTCTTTTTCTCATCTCTGGCTTCTTGGTGTTGGTGCTGATTTTTGGCAGGCTTTTTTGGGGGGCGTCACAAGATGGCTGTCCCCTGGTCTCATGGCTATGTTCTTCCTTGTTTGCATCTGTTAGAAAATAGTCATCAGTAGCATCTGCAGAGAAAGGAGTCCAGAAAATGTCATTAACACCTCATTGGCCCTTGTTTAGGATCATGTGCCTTGAACCCCAAACCATGATCCAAAGGATAGGGGTTCACTGATTGGCTTGTTTGGGAGTTTGTAACCCCTGGAATTTGGTGGTAGTGGAAGTCCTCCCAAACCATGTGACTGAGACCAGGGAAGGGGTGACTTCATTAAGGAGTAATGAAATTACTGTTGGCCACACTTGAGCTTGGGAAACCTTGCTTAAGAAGATTTTTTTCTTTTCAGGAAACCTGGGTTGTGTTTCACAAAGGAAGCTTTGAGAACCAGGTTGCTTCAAATGTTACTGGCTTTTGTACATCCTTCCAACTAAAAATGTTTTTTTTTTAACATTTTCAAATGGTTTTAAAAATCAAAAGAAGAATAGTATTTTGTGACATGTGAAAATTATATGAAGTTCAAATTTCAGTGTCCACAAATAAAGTTTTATTGCAGGGGTTAGCAAACGTTTTCTGTAAAGGACCATATAGTAAATATTTAGGCTTGCAGGCCATATGGACTCTGTCACAATTATTCAACTCTGCCATTGTAAAATAATAGCAGCCATAGGCAATATGTAAACAAATAAATGTGGCTGTGTTCTGATAAAATTTTATTTATGGATACTGAAATTTGAATGTCTGTAATTTTCACGTCACAACGTATTATTCTTCTATTGATATTTTTAAACCATTTTAAAATGTAAAGACCATTCTTGGCTAGCAGGCTGTATAAAAACAAGTGACTGGTCAGATTTGGCCCACGGGCCATACTTTACAGAACCGTTTTATTGGCTGCCTTTGCAGGACAGGGGCAGAGCAGAGTAGCTGTGACAGAGACCACATGGCCTAGGAAGCCTAAAATATTTACCAGTTGGTCTTTTATAAAAAAAGTTTACTGCTGCTTACTCTAGAATGGTACTTCTCATGCTTTAATTTGCATACAAAGCATTTGGGGATCTTGTTAAAATATGGATTCTGATTCTGTAAGTTTGGGTCAGCCTGCATTTCAACAAGTTCTGAGATGAACCACATTTAGAGGATTTTTCAGTCCTTCTTGGGGCATCCTATAACAGAAAGCTGAGAGGAACTCCTCTCTTGCCCCACGCCCACTTGTTGAATTAGAACCATGTTTTCAGGGGTCTAGGGATCTGCATATTACATAAACAGATTCTAACTCTGGTTCTTTTTGAGAACCATTAATGTAGATGCTTTAACAAAAGTTCAGTGACAAATACACTGAGGACAGGGATTAGCCAAACAATTGACCTCAGAGCTAATGAGATTCTGGTGGCTTTTTGTTCAACAAAGGATTAATTCTGTATTTTAAAAATATCTATTTATTGTAGCATACAGATTATTTATTTGTTGGTTAATCTCCAAGGAGTGAACACTGATTAGAGCATCTTGATTTCACATGAAGACAGTGATTTAGGCATAATGATTGCTGGCGTACTGGCCCTCGCCCTCCATTTTTCCCATTTAAGTTATGCATTTATGATCTGCCAGATCTATTAATGTACAGATAGGTTTAAAGAGTAAGAATTGGGTTGTTATCCGTTCTTTATGTAGTAGCAAGGTAAATTTTCTATAAAACCCTATTAAATCCTTTCTTTGTTGACTTCCTCTTTCCTTTCTCCCTCCATTCTTTCCTTTTCTTGATGGCCATCCATCTTCAGTTCGTTGTCTTTATTTCCAACTTTAGCAAACTTCTCAAGCATTAATGTTCCAAAACATGAAGCTTTTATATTAGAGCTAAGGAGAAAAAGGGGGAATGGAGAATCTTTACCACACCTTGGATTTGGGGCTTACAGAATGTAAGAACAGCAAGCAGCAGCCAACCTGAGAGCCCAGAAGGGTGGAGACTGAGCAGCTGTGGAAATAGAACACTCTCACCCCTAATTGAGTGGGGAATCTGTGTTGTGATGTGTGATGTGTCAGACACACTGTTCAAGCAGCATTCATGACACTGTGGGTCACATGAGTGGAAAAGCACCATTCGTTTTCTTCTTTTTTATACTTGCTAATGACTCGAAGCCAGCTTTCTAATTCAATCTGTGAACTTGGTCATATAAGCCAGGCCTGTCAGTACTGTCTGCTTCTTGTGGGAGCGCGATAGGACACTGGGGGATGGAGAGGTGGGTGGAAGCAAACATTCCATTTAAAGTCTGCAGAGAAGTGTTGGGCAGGTTGGGGAACTACTAATCTATTATTAATTTAAGTTATAGTTGCTTCATATTGGACCCTGATGGGTATTTTTATTTTCATTTAAATTAGCAGAATTTCTTAGTAAAAGAGAAAACCAAGTAGATGAAAGTTAATAATGATAATTTTTAGAAAGGTTATCTTGAATGTTCTTAAATAGTTAAACTCTTATTTAACCAAACCATGGTGTTAGAGAAAAGCAATATTCTCCTACTAAAAACAAAAACAAAATAACTAACTTGTCAGGGTTGGGTACAGAGGGGCTTCCATTCTTGACTTGACGCTTACCATAATGCAGAATGATTAGACTTCTAGCTTAAAAGGCTGCAGAGTAAAAGAAACCTGAAAATGAAAATCCCGTTAGACCTCTTAGAATAAATTATGCGGATTTGCTAAGTACGCAGACTGGCCCTCTTAAAAGGGAGATAACCACTTTAACTATTGCTTTGGAAAGAGAATCCATAAGACCAATTACGAGTCTTATTTTACATTAGTGATTTTACACCAGTAAAAATAACCACCTTGGGTCCTTCACAAGGTGTTGTTTTAAAACAAAAACCAAATAAATTTGGAGTCTGTTTACATTTCAAAGATAAAGCAGCAAAGTGAGTAAAGAGCCTGCTAGACCAGGAGTCAGAAAACTGCATTCTCCTCACTCCTTCTGAGTAACCCCCACAGGCTGTGAACCTCAGACTTTTCCACCTATGAAAGATAGAGAAAAATGTCTGCCTCACATTATTCATGGTATTTTTTTTCCTATTACTTAATTGTGGTAAAAGTTGTACTTTTGTGAGGCACAAGTGAAATTTTAAAAAATATGGAATTTCCCTTTGAAAATTATGAATTCTAGCAAAAGATATGTTGGAAGGTTGAAACAGGCTTATTGAGACTGTAAAAACATTTACATGACTATTTAATATCCAATTATGTTCTATTTTCCTCTTTCCTAGCCTCAGCTTTCTCAAAGTAAAAATTATATATAAAATATCAAAAACAAAGGAAACCGGTCCTTTTTGTTTTGTTTTCTTTTTTGGCCGTGCCACGTGGCTTGTGGGATCGTAGTTCCCCAATCCACGCCGTTGGCAGTGAAAGTGTGGACTCTTAACCACTGGACCCCCAGGGAATTCCCTTGGTATTTCTTGATGACTGATCATAGATTCTGTGGTAGCCAGCCTTCACGATGGCCCCCAATGAACCCACCTCCTGGCCTCACATCCTTGGGCTGTCCCCTCCTATATTGCTCCAGGGTTGGCCTGTGTGACCAATAGGATACAACAGAAGTGATGGTGTATCACTTCCAAGATGAGGTCATAAAATACTGAAGGTTTCTTGTCTCTGTTTCTGTCTCTGTCTGTCTCTCTGAGCTGTCTCTCTGGGGAAGCAAGCTGCCATGTTATGAGCAACCCTATATAGAAGCCCATGCACTTAGGAATGGAAGTTTCCTGCCAACAGCCAAACTTAGAAACAGATCCTCCAACCCAAGTCAAGTTTCTAGATGATTCAGTATTGCCCAACAGCTTGACTGCAACCCCATGAGAAATCCTGACTTAGAATACCCAGGCAAGCTGCTCCCATATTCCCCACTCTTGGACATAATGTGAAATAATAAACGTCTGTTATTTTAAGATGTTAAGTTTTGGGGTAATTTGTTGTGCAGCAATGAATAACTGATACAGGTTTTAACAGGAAGAGAAAATGTCAGAGATGCAGTTGATGAATTCTTTTAACTAGAGAATTTAACCAAGAAAGCCTGTTGGGCGCACATTTCCTTACTCATCAGTTTAGCTCTGATAAGAATTTGAGAGGCAAAATGTCAAGATATAGTAATTTAATCTAATGAAGTGTGTTTTGACATTGATGTTGCCCTTGACAGATCATAGCACCCAGTTGAGGCAACTGTGCAGCATGAGGAGAAGAGGAATTCACCAAGACCAACATGGTTTAGTCAGGCTTTAGTCAGGAAAACAGCCCACGCCAGGTAGCTCAGTAGAGAGAATTTGAGGTAGGGATCCAGGCACAGAGACTGTAAAGGCTAAAAAGCCAAACAGAAAATGGGGAGACAACTCAAATTAGCAACAACGAGAAGTTGCTACCACCCCTGTGATTGGAGAAACCAGGAGCTGTCATGTGCCAGGGACTGGAATGACAGTGCAGGCTACACAGCCAGAGCTGAAACCATAGAGAAGAAGCTGCAATGACAGAGCTGCTGCCCTAAGTACAGAGAGATGGGGTAAGCGCTAGGGCCCTGCCACCTTGGCAGGCCTTAATTGCCCACCAGCCCCACCACTAGCTGGCCTGACCAGAATCCATTTAGAAACAGAACCTTGGAAATACAATTTGCCAGGGTCGTCACCTTGTGAGACAGAGCAGGGGAAGTGTGAGGAATGGATCTGAGAGCAAACAGGCATCCAGCTGGCTCAGTCCACCTCTTCTGCCACTCAACAGCTGTTCTACATTCCGACCCATTTTTATTTCCCAAACAACATCAACCTCATGCTTCTATTATTCATACAAATGAAGACTCTCACTCTCTTAGGAAGGGAAGACACAAAGTCAAATCAGTCATTTCAGAGTCCACTTCTATCCATTTCAAGGTCTAGAATCACCAGGTGATACAGTTCTTCCCTTTAGGATCACATGTGACTCCTCTGGTCTGGTAATTTATAAATAAGCAGGCACCAAAATTCCCTAC
>NW_006770496.1:2877691-2955129 GCF_000442215.2 Lipotes vexillifer | reverse complement strand
CCCTACACATAATAGAGGAGAAGGAAAAGAAGTTATTGTGTGTGTGTGTGTGTACATATTATATCATATCATATTATATTATAATATGTTGTGTATATGGAGGATGACAAAATATGCATTATCACTATAGTCCTCATTTCTGTAACTGATTATCAGGCCATGTTAATATTTATCACTTTCTTTTTCTACCACTCATTTCATGTTCCCTTTGTCCCCAGCTTGCATCTCAGCTAGTCAAGGATTTTTATTTGGTGAGAAGATCTAAAGTTTCATTCTTGAATTTTCTGAGGTCGTAGTGCTATTGCCTTTACTGAATTGCTGTAGTCTTTCATTAAACTTATATAGAAGACATAAGAGGTGTCCCAGTGAATTCTGGTTCTTGAGAGTTCACCATGCTCCCATTATGTAGCAGCAATCCAGTTCTCCTTGGTAATTAGGATCTGATGCCTCAACCAGTATTGTACCCCCTTCTCTTCCTGTTTGTTCAGTGCCATAAGGAGCACAGATTCAGAACCAGATTTAGTAGAATCATTGCTCTGTCTCCCAGGGGAAACATTTCTCCCCTAGGAACCAAGGCCTCTAAATAATCATAGCCCAAGGTCCTGGGGTTGGAAAGCTAACAATCTTCAAGGAGTCACTAAGTACAGAGGGGTCATTCCTTTGTATCGCCTCCTTCCATTCCTTTATATCTAGACTTCTATATTATGGCTGTTGGAGAAATAGCACCATATATCGGTTGTGGTTCAGAGTATGTATTACATCCTGAAGGACAGCGTCTGCAGTAGGTAGACGCTCCCCACCAAGATGCCCACACCCCAGTCCCAGGAATCTGTGAATATGTCAGCCTACATAGCAAAAGAGAATTAACATTACAGATGGAACTGAAGTTGCTAATAAGCTGCTCTTAAGATAGGAAGAGTAGTTTGAACTATCCACGTGGGCCCAGTGTAATCAAAAGGGTCCTTAAAAGTAGAAGAGAGAGGCAGAAGAGAATCAGAAGAGCAGATGTGATGATAGAAGCAAGGTCAGAGTAATGAGATATGACACAGACTCAACTCTCCTTTAGTTGCTTTGAAGAAGGAGGAAGGGAACCAAGAGCCAAGGAATGCAGATAGCTTCTAAAAGCTGGGGAAACGCAAGGGAATTGATCCTACCCAGAGCTTACAGAAAGGAACGCAGCCCTGCCAAAGACTTAACACAGGCGAGACCTGTGTCAGACTTCTGAGCTACAGAAATGTAAGATGATAAATTTGCATTGTTTAAGCCACTAAGTTTCTGTTAATTTTTTATAGCAGCAACAAAAAACTAATACAGTACCTCAGTCTTTCAGGGTGTTTATCTCTCAGCAAGTGCTGTGTAGCTGAATCTGCAGTAAGCTGTTTACCATCAGGCCAGATGCTTCTGAGTGATGGGCTATATTATGAGATCAGTAAGTTCTATGAGGGCGATTTCATTGCTGGATTTTTCTTGCTATAAAATGAGTCCCTTGGTTAGAAATGTAACGGTGATTTAATCCTACAATTTCAAACAGGGAAAACATGATCTTAACCTTCACGTAAGAGATCTGCTGATGCTGTGTATTGAACTTTCAGTAAACCAGTATAATTCCATTCAAATCTGATCATTAGCTATGTGTGCCCTGTGGCTAGAAGAAATTAAATTTTTTGAGGCTGCTATAGCATGTCTCTGATTCTCTGACCATGCCTTGAGTTGAGAGTTAAATCACTGAACTTATAATTTTATTTCTGTTAGTGTCCCAGCGCTATTAGAAATATCCAGCCTATTCCACCATCTTTGCTTTGCTTATTAATACCATAATGGTTGGATGCAGCAGCCATTTGATCTCTTAAAGCCTTGCCTTCAACCAGCAGCTCATCCTAGGCAACCACATGTAATAACTGAATTAATCTTGATGTCAATGTATGCCACATATCATCAGTATTCCATTCCCCACCAGCAATGGGTCTCCTTGAACAATGCAAACACTTCCTGACTATTTAACTCCATCAATCCCCTTCCAACCTGTTATGGTATTGTTAACATATATTTTACTTTACATATTCTATGAACTCCACAGACAAAATTGCTGTTATTGTTCTAAACAGCATTTTAAAAATTTACTCACATTTACCTTTTTCCAGTGCTTTCATTCTTTTTTTTAATTGACGTATTAATTTTTTTAATGTATTTTTTTTTTCAGTTTTTACTGGAGTGTAGTTGATTTACAATGTTGTTAGTTTCTGCTGTACAGCAAAGTGAATCAGTTATACATATACATATATCCACTCTTTTTTAGATTCCTTTCCCATATAGGTCATTACAGAGTATTGAGTAGAGTTCCCTGTGCTATACAGTAGGTCCTTATTAGTTATCTATTTTATATGTAGTAGTGTGTATGTATATGTCAATCCCCATCTCCCAGTTTATCTCTTTCCCCTTTCCCCCTGGTAACCATAAGTTTGTTTTCTATATCTGTGACTCTATTTCTGCTTTGTAAATAAGTTCATTTGTACCATTCTTTTAGATTCCACACATAAACAATATCATATGATATTTGTCTTTCTCTGTCTGACTTATTTTCATTCAGTGTGACAATCTCTAGGTCCATCCATGTTGCTGCAAATAGCATTATTTTGTTCCTTTTTATGGCTGAGTAGTATTCCATTGTATATACGTACCACATCTTTATCCATTCCTCTGTCGATGGACATTTAGGTTGCTTCCATGCTTTCATTCTGCTCTGAAGTTTGCTACTTTCATCTGGGTTTACTTTCCTTTCGTCTGAAGAATTTGTTTAGACATTTTTTTACAGCTCAGGTCTGCTGACAATAAATTTTCTTAGCTCTGTTTGTCTGAAAGTGTCATTATTCATCTTTAATTTTCTTAATAAACTTAAGTTTTTAAACAGTTTTTAGATTTACAGAAATATTGTGAAGATAGTACAGAGTTCCCAAATACACCACACAATGTTTCCTCTATTATTTACATCTTATATTAGTATGGTACATTTGTTACAAATAATTAACCAGTATTGGTACATTACCATCATCATTCTTATTATTGATATGTTATTATGAACTGAAGTTTTATTCAGATTTCCTTAGTTTTTACCTAGTGTCCCTTTTCTGTTTCGGACCCCGTCCAGGATACCACATTTCATTTAGTCATAATTCTCCTCGGTGTCCACATTGCTGGTGGGGAATGGAATACTGATGATGTGTGGCATATAGTGGTCGTTACAGTTTCACTGTTATTTTCGAAGGTTATTTTCACAAGGTTGGTAGGTTTTTTTAAAAATTTAATTTAACACTTTCAAGATGTTGTTCCATTATCTTTTAGTATCTGTAGTTTTTGATGAAAAGTCAGGCCAAAGTTTCCTGTTGTTCTTGTGGTAATAGAAGTCTGAGTAGGAGTTTCTTGGGCAGGAGAGGGGGTGTATGGATTGGGAAGAGGCACAGGGAATGCCTTTGAGGCATAGAAATGTTCTGTATGTTGATCTGGGTAGCAATTACATGAGTGTGTAATCATGTAAGATTAATTGAGCTATTTACATCTGATTTATGCATAGTAAGTATATTATACTTCCAAAAAATATTTTTAAACATCATTTAAAGACAAGTCTTGCTAATATAGTGAGTCTACCAATTTGGATCCAGCTCTCCCTTCTATAACCAGCACTAAATATTAATAAATTGAAAAACAGATATAATTATGAATTTAAGGAATTACTATTTTTATATAACTTGTAAACTGAACTAAGATTGACATTTTTTGTTTAATGTCATGGTCATGGTAAATAAATAATTTAAATCTTTTTTGGTCAAGAAAAGTATTTTGTAAAACAAACTTGTTTTAGGTGCTAATATAATTTACTTATATTAATCAACCTTATTGAACAATAAGGCAGTAAATGCTCCAGCTAGACCCCCCTCACATTTACTATACCCTCAAATTATAATCTAAAATTACAATAATTAACAACTACAATAATAAATGACACATTCAAAAGAACAGAGACAATGGAGTTTAAATCCTGTCTCTATTTCTTGCTGGCTGTGGAAACTTTGTGACTAAGTTACTCTGAACTTCAGTTGTCTTACCTGGACAGTGAGGGTAATGAGACTTGTCTCAGAGAGTTATGGCAATGAATAAAATTATATAATATATGTGAAGAATGTGACATCCAATAGATGCTCAATAAGTGGTACCTACTAATAATGATAACACTTGTTATAATAACATTCATAAGATAATTATGGCTTATGCTATTTTTATTACACATATATTTTTCCAGTATCCAAAATATTTTATTACTATCTATTGTGGTTTTATAGATACTCTCTATAGTATCTATACTGAAGCAGACAAGCAGTGCTTCTGAATGAATTTCAGACATCATGATTTTTCCTTCCTTTTATTTAACATTCCCTAGGATAATGCTCTTTAAGAACAGTCAGTGTAATGCCACAAATGCTGCTGATTGGTGCTAAGGAATTTCTCCTGGATGTACTTATCTCTTGAGTTCATGGTGACAGGTTGGCCAAATGAGATGACTCCATCCCATCTTTTTTTGTCAGATTGAAATAGCAGTGACTTATTAATAAGTGAGGAAAATGATAGCAGCCTTAGAAAGGAAACTTGTTTCTCTATAAGACATGCCTCCAGATAATCCAAAGTTGTGCAGTGGCAGCATTTGGGGAATTATATGAATTATATAAAATCAAATCTCACCCCAGAATATTGAATCTCAAGTACCAGTATGGTATGTATTCAGTAAATGTTTACTGAGTAAATAATCAATAACTTAGAATCAATAACTAGGTACCTGGGGATGCAAAGAAGGGTAGGACTTGACTCCTGCCCTTTGGGGTGTGTGACTGAACACCAAGAAGTATAAAAGTAGAATGGGATTAAATTGTAGGAGCTCAGAGAAGAAGGCTGGGGAGGTCTTCAGTGGGATCCAGTTGGAAATGATGGATGAATTAGGATTTATATGGGAAGAGAAAATAAGAGAAATTTCAGAGAAGAATGACATAAGAAAGGACAGCAGAAAATAAAACCATTAAATGCCTAAAAGGTCAGGTTGAGAACAAATCAAGAAAGGAGAATATTTCATATAGAAAATTTTATTCTGTAGGAATGGAGAGTTGTAAACTTTGCAGATTTTAAATCAACGCAGTAGTGGTGAAAGGAGGGAGAGACGGAGCTGGCATAGTGGATGGGAAACACTGTGGTCATTGGTGGTCTAGATCGGGCCACACAGGGACGGATGAGAGAGAATTTTCTAAAGAAGAGCCAGCAGACTTTGATAACTGTTGGTTACAAAGCTGTCTTTGTGGAAAGTGGGTGAGGTTTAGAAGGAGAGTGAAGGTGGAAAGGTAGAAGTCTCAGACAGTTCCCAGTGTTTATACCTTGCTGGATGGAAAAATGACTTTACTGTGTATAGAAACGTGAAAGGGAATAGATGGTGAGTTTGGTTTGAGAGTTTGTGATTTTGTGATTATCAGAACACCTGCAAGCAAATGACCCACAGGCCAGAGTTTGAATGGCACAAGACTATGTAAACAGGAATAGAGGTGGCAGTTGCTAGTGTTTCGGGGTAACCTCTAGGGATTTGTGGTGGGTAAAGGCTTTCAGCACTTGTCCTCCTCACAACCTTTATAAGAAGGCATGGTACAATGAAAGTGAAGCCTCAGTTAGAGTAGTATGAACATTTATATCAAGCAGGTGCAAAACAGCTGTACAACCTGCTCCTGAAAGCTTGGAGAAGCCCTGCTCTGTCCTTAGGCCCTTTAACAAGCACCTTTCCTGATTCTTTATGAGGTGGATGGAATGATATTCTCATGCCAGGAGCAGCCAACCTTCTGGTCAAATCAGGCAACAGAATCACCCATTAGGTGTTGGGAGGTAGGATGGGCACAGAGCAGGCAGAGTGGTAAACTGAGGGTCAGCCAGAGAGCTCACTGTACCTCTTGCTGCAAGGGCAGCAGAGCTCATATAATCTCTCTAGCCAACCACACATCATGTAATCCACTCTTTTCACTGATTTAAAATGATTTTTAACAGCCCTTGTGCAAAATAACCCACCCTCTAATTTTATTCTATTTATTTATTTTTTATACAGCAGATTCTTATTAGTTATCTATTTTATACATACTAGTGTATGTATATCAATCCTAATCTCCCAGTTCATCCCACCACCACCCCCAGCCTGCTTTCCCCCCTTGGGGTCCATACGTTTGTTCTCTACATCTGTGTCTCTACTTCTGCCTTGCAAACTGGTTCATCTTTACCATTTTTCTAGATTCCACATGTATGTGTTAATATATGACATTTGTTTTTCACTTTCTGACTTCACTGTGTGTGACAGTCTCTAGGTCCATCAACGTCTCTACAAATGACCCAATTTTGTTCCTTTTTATGGCTGAGTAATATTCCATCGTATATTTGTTCCACATCTTTATCCATTCATCTGTCAATGGACATTCAGGTTGCTTCCATGACATGGTTATTGTAAATAGTGCTGCAGTGTACATTGGGGTGCATGAGTCTTTTAGAATTATGGCTTTCTCTGGGTATATGCCCAGTAGTGGGATTGCTGGGTCATATGGTAATTCTATTTTTAGTTTTCTGGAACCCCCACATACTGTTCTCCATAGTGGCTGTATCAATTTACATTCAAGAGGCTTCCGTTTTCTCCACACACTCTCCAGCATTTGTTATTTGTAGATTTTCTGATGATGCCCATCTAACTGGTGTGAGATGATATCTCATTGTAGTTTTGATTTGCATTTCTCTAATAATTAGTGATGTTGAGCAGCTTTTCATGTGCCTCTTGGCCATCTGTATGTCTTCATTGAAGAAATGTCTATTTAGGCTTTCTGCCCATTTTTTGATTGGGTTTTTTTTCTTATATTGAGCTGCAGGAGCTGTTTATATATTTTGGAGATTAATCCTTTGTCCCTTGATTCGGTTGCAAATATTTTCTCCCATTCTGAGGGTTGTCTTTTTCTCTTCTTTATAGTTTCCTTTGCGTGTGCAAAAGCTTTTAAGTTTCATTAGGTCCCATTTGTTTATTTTTGTTTTTATTTCCATTACTCTAGGAGGTGGGTCAAAAAAGATCTTGCTGTGATTTATGTCAAAGAGTGTTCTTCCTATGTTTTCCTCTAAGAGTTTTGTAGTGTCCGGTCTTAAATTTAGGTGTTTAATCCATTTTGAGTTTACTTTTGTGTGTGGTGTTAGGGAGTGTTCCAATTTCATTCTTTTACATGTAGCTGCCCAGTTTTCCCAGCACCACTTATTGAAGACACTGTCTTTTCTCCATTGTATATCCTTGCCTCCTTTGTCATAGATTAGTTGACCATAGGTGCGTGGGTTTATCTCTGGGCTTTCTATCCTATTGATCTATATTTCTGTCTTTGTCCCAGTACCATACTGTCTTGATTACTGTAGCTTTGAAGTATAGTCTGAAGCCAGGGAGTCTCATTCCTCCAACTCCATTTTTTACCTCAAGATTGCTTTGGCTATTTGGGGTCTTTTGTGTCTCCAAACAAATTTTAAGATTTTTTTGTTCTACTTCTGTAAAAACAGTGCCATTGGTAGTTTGATAGGGATTGCATTGAATCTGTACATTGCTTTGGGTAGCATAGTCATTATCACAATATTGATTCTTCCAATCCAAGAACATGGTATATCTCTCAATCTGTTTGTGTCATCTTTGATTTCTTTCATCAGTGTCTTATAGTTTTCTGAGTACAGGTCTTTTACCTCTTTAGGTAGGTTTATTCCTAAATGTTTTATTCTTTTTGTTGCAGTGGTGAATGGGATTGTTTCCTTAACTTCTCTTTCTAATCTTTCATTGTTAGTGTATAGGAATGCAAGAGATTTCTGTGTATTAATTTTGTATCCTGCAATTTTACCAAATTAATTGATTACCTCTAGTAGTTTTCTGATGGCATCTTTAGGATTCTCTATGTATAGTATCATGTCATCTACAAACAGTGACAGTTTTACTTTTTCTTTTCCAATTTGGATTCCTTTTATTTCTTTTTCTTCTCTGATTGCTGTGGCTAGGACTTCCAAAAGTATGTTGAATAATAGTGGCGAGAGTGGCCATCCTTGTCTTGTTCCTGATCTTGGAGGAAATGCTTTCCATTTTTCACCAATGAGAATGATGTTTGCTGTGGGTTTGTCGTATATGACCTTTATTATGAGGTAGGGTCCCTCTATGCCCACTTTCTGGAGAGTTTTTATCATCAGTGGGTGTTGAATTTTGTCAGAAGCTTTTTCTGCATCTATTGAGATGATCATATGGTTCTTATTCTTCAATTTGTTTATATGGTGTATCACATTGATTGATTTGCATATATTGAAGGATCCTTGCATCCCTGGGATAAATCCCACTTGTTCATGGTGTATGATCCTTTTAATGTGTTGTTGGATTCTGTTTGCTAGTATTTTGTTGAGGATTTTTGCATCTATATTCATCAGTGGTATTGGTCTGTAATTTTCTTTTTTTGTAGTATCTGTCTCGTTTTGGTATCAGGGTGATGGTGGCCTCATAGAATGAGTTTGGGACTTTTCCTTCCTCTGCAATTTTTTGCAAGAGTTTGAGAAGGATGGGTGTTAGCTCTTCTCTAAATGTTTGATAGAATTCACCTGGGAAACCATCTGGTCCTGGACTTTTGTTTGTTGGAATATTATTAATCACAGTTTCAATGTCATTACTTGTGCTTGGTCTATTCATATTTTCTGTTTCATCCTGGTTCAGTCTCAGAAGGTTATACCTTTCTAAGAATTTGTCCATTTCTTCCAGGTTGTCTATTTTATTGACAGAGTTGCTTGTAGTAGTCTCTTAGGATGCTTTGTATTTCTGCAGTGTCCATTGTAACTTCTCCTTTTTCATTTCTAATTTTATTGATTTGAGTTCTCTCCCTCTTTTTCTTGATGAGTCTGGCTAAAGGTTTATCAATTTTGTTTATCTTCTCAAAGAACCAACTTTTAGTTTTATTGATCTTTGCTATTGTTTTCTTTGTTTCTATTTCATTTATTTCTGCTCTGATCTTGATGATTTTTTCCTCTACTAACTTTGGGTTTTATTTATTCATCTTTCTCTAGTTCCTTTAGGTGTAAGGTTAGATTGTTTGAGATTTTTCTTGTTTCTTGAGGTAGGATTGTATTGCTATAAACTTCCCTCTTAGAACTGCTTTTTGCTGCATCCTATAGGTTTTGGATCATCATGTTTTCGTTGTCATTTGTCTCTAGGTATTTTTTGATTTCCTCTTTGATTTCTTCAGTGATCTCTTGGTTATTAATGTATTTTTTAGCCTCCATGTTTGTGTTTTTTACATTTTTTCCCCTGTAATTCATTTCTAATCTCATAGCGTTGTGTTCAGAAAAGGTGCTTGATATGCTTTCAATTTTCTTAAATTTACCAAGGCTTGATTTGTGACCCAAGAGGTGATCTGTCCTGGAGAATGTTCCATTGCACTTTACAAGAAAGTGTAATCTGCTGGTTTTGGACGGAATGTCCTGTAAATTATCAATTAAATCTATCTGGCCTGTTGTGTCATTTAAAGCTAGTGTTTCCTTATTAATTTTCTGTCTGGATGATCTGTCCATTGTTGTAAGTGAGGTGTTAAAGTCCCCCACTATTATTGTGTTACTGTCAATTTCCTTTTTTATATATGTTAGCATTTGCTCTATGTAATGAGGTGCTCCTATGTTGGGTGCATATGTATTTCCCACCCTCTAATGTTGATTTAAATAACAATATTAGAAGTGGTTTTCACACACGCACACACAACACACACACACACACACACACACACACACACACACGTGTGGATCCCTGATTAGGGTTCTTCACCTGCTAGCTAACCAGCCCCAGTGCATAGACTAAAGTTAACCCAAGCACACATATACATCACATACAGAAGTATTTTAAAGTATATGACTGCACGGAGAGGCGGTCCAAGGAGACAAAAGCTGAAACCACATGAGCATCTCCCTCCATGGGAGAGGGGTTACTAGAGGAAAGACACATGGGATGAGACCATTTCAAGACAAAAGGGGTGCCCAACAACAGGAAATGCATCAAAGAAAATGGTAATTGAATTGGTGATTAGGTTTGTAATTGGGAATCTTTGGGAGAACCGTTTGCGAGAGTAGTTGGGGCTGAGGCCAGGTCACAGGGGTAACTGTGAGGCTGAGTGGCCAGCACATGGCAATAGCAGGTGTGAACCACCTCTTTGAGAAGTTTCATGCCAACCATGGATCATTTTCCTGGGGCAGGTGAGGCATCAGAGTCTGAATATAGAAAGCCGCATCTTACCCTGGAGCTTCATTTTAATGCTGTCCCGAGGGGTTTCTGCAGCCAGTCTACTTTATTGTGAGAATCTTTCAGACTTGGGCAAGTCTATGTGGCCTGCCGTTTACGAAATATTGGGCACTGCTATGGAAAAGCTTCAGGGTATAGGATCTCTGTTCCCTTGTAGTATAATTAAGTCTCATCTAGGTGTAGCAATTTTCTTGTCTTCCTTCCTTGGGCAGAGATAGAGTGAGGGTCTCCAGGTGTTGGAGCTGGCACAACAGAAGCTCTGTCTTCTGGGGCACAGGTGAACTGGGCATGAGAGCAAATGGTCGCAACAAGGTAACACGTACAAGAGGTGTGCAGGAGGTCTTGTGGGAATGTTGTATGCGAAGGCTTCCTGGAGAAGATCTTGAAGGATGGGTAGGAATTCATAACCCAGTTAACTAACAAGGCCGGTTAGAATTGATGAAGCATGAGTTTCTTTCTCAGATAGGAAAGAGAGAGTTGGGAAAGCGAAGGGAGGCCAGAGGAAGCGGCGCTTATGTTCCACTTCGCATACTATTAGACACGCCGTCCACATCTTTGCTTAACAATTTAAGGAGAAAATAAAAGCATGCTTGTGTGCATGTGGCTACAGTAGAGAGTCATTTTACACATATGGACATGAACTCCAAACAGGAAAATAAATGACTCAAATCACATTAATAGTCATGTGGTTACAATGTGCTTGGGCCACGAGCTGCCTACAGAGAGAGAAGTGACTTGCCCAAAAAGCTAACACTTGAATAAAACGCAGATGCATAGTGGAAAGCCAGGTCATCCCACTGTGAGAATCCAGGCAGTAACAAGATATCATACCCAGTCGAGGCTTGTCTACCTCTAGGTCTGGGTCTGGACAACCCCTCAGAATAGGCGAGTCATTTCTGCAATGCCCGGAGCAAGGTGCTGTGTGGACGTCTTCTCTAATCTTTTCTGATGACAGGCCTGGTGACCTTTGGTGACACACAAACTCTTTAAGGGAAAAAAAATATAAAGTGCAGAAGCCTAAACAATCCAGTTCCCAGGATTAGCAGACCATATCCAGCCTTCACCTTGAATTCTTCATCTTGCTCAGTTTCCCATTAACATGAGACAAGGTATTAAAGAGGTTGGGGTTTTGAACCAGACCAGGGTGCTTGGTTTTCTTTATGGGTCTATCTTTGTAGCATAATCAAAAGCATCACTTTAAAAATTCATTTGTAGCTTGAGAGACCAAAAAGAAGTCTAAATGTGATGTTCAGAGGAACATTTTGTGGCCTGGAGAGGGGTACTCATGGTATTAATGTGAAGCTACCTGTACCCAATCCCCTTTCAATAGCATGTCAGGGCACAAAGCCTCCCTGATAAGATCTGACAAGCGTATGTTCTAGAGGAAGCGGAGGGGAAGACCTCCGTTCATATGACTAATTAGACGGACTTCATGCTGGGTTGCTCTTTTTTGATGCAGGTCCTGGTCCTAATTGTCAATTTGCTCCTCAGAAAGTAAGGTTGAGTTCAAATGCTTATGTGCCCTGTTTTCTTTTAGCATTCCTGACCTGAAACTGATGCGGGGTGACAGGGAACAGACGGGAAAGAGACCTCTTGTATTCAGAGTAAACCTTTTCAAGTTCCCCACTAGGAAGACTGGACCAGTAGCAGCAGCTTCTACAGACTATGTTTATCAATTAACATGGCTCACACCAGCTGGGAGTTCTGCCCAGGCTCACGCAAGCCTCTTTGATGGGCAGCTAAGCCCAAGTGAAGAGACCAGAGATGCTTATTGGCCAAGGTTGCTTGGATAGTTATTCAAAGGCCAAGGCAGTTACTGGCACAGACACGGCAATGTGTTTGGGGATAATATTGGGAAATGGAGTGTGAGAGATTGATTGCAAGAATGGTTGCAATTCTTTACCCCTCCCTATAGCCGTGCCCTTTGCAATGTTCCTCCTATCTTAAGTTGGGGTCTGTTTCCGCACCCTTAAATCTGGGCTGGACTTTTGAATTGCATTGACCAATTGAATGAGGTGGAAGTGAGTTTATGTCAGCTTCAAGCCCAGATCTTGAGAGGCCTGAGCACTTATGCTCTATCTCTTGAGACAGTGCTATATGCACAAGTGGAAGGATGTGAGATCATACGAAGCAAGGGTGAAGCATCCCAGTTGAGTCCATCCTAGACCATTCCGTGCCCAGCTGACCTACCACCTGACTGTGACACATGCATGAGCAAGCCCAGCCGAGATCAACCCAGCTTGACTCAGGCCATAAGTACCACACAGCCAACCTGTAGACTTATGAGCAAAAAGAAATGCTTATTGTTTTAAGTGATTTAACTTTGAGGTGTGTGTTATTTCAAGTACTCTGAGAAGCAGATACCAAGGTGGAATTAGATGTCCAAGAGATTTACTAGGTGAAACGCTGCTGAAGGATAAAGAGGAGGGAGACAGAGAAGGTGAGAGCCTTCAGACTGAGACACAGGTCTGACCTCTGTAGAAGACAGAGGGAAGGAAGGATTGAGTAGTTTGAGTCTCAGACTGCAGCACAGGGCTAAGAAAGTTCTGGCCAGCCTGACCAGGAGTTCTTGAGCCAAAGTCACGATGAAAGGAACCCCGTGTTTCACAGGACTGGGTCTGCATTAGCAGGTCCTCTGTGTTCAGTCACTGGAAGTGTGAGTCATACCCTCACTGACTTGGGGATGGATCCAGAAGGGCAGCAGCTGGAGCCATTAATCAGTTATACTCCCCACAGCAGGAAATCTGAGTGGCTTAAGTTGGTTTGTTACCCAGCATTATTGGGGCGACAGATAATTCATACTTGGGGCAAATAGGTTTCTGTTCCTCCAGAGATTTTTGTTGTATCCTGAGTTTAACCTGTCTTCGCCCTAAACGTGTCTCTGTGACTAAAACTAGAGAAGAATCATTTCACTGAATAACATCAAAACTTTTAAAGGTTTTGGCCAGCTGTAGCTCCTAGACCAAGAATGTCCTGTTAAGACTGCAATAGACTCAACATTCCGTTCCTCTAGAGGGCATTATTTTGTTCGTTATTTTGCCCAGGAAAGTGTCACACAGTGTCCTCCATGGCATGCCAGGAAGAAACAGAGTCCTTGGCTAAGAGGCTTTTAATTACCTAGATTTGAAATTGGCTTCAACCTGTGAGATAAAATTTATGGAATATTGTTGTTGATGACAAATCCTTTACGTATCTGTGTGGCCTAGATTAGCATGCCTCATTATTGTTTTTATAAAAGCAATTTAATTACTAAGCATTTGTAATCACTATTATTAATTAGTTTTTTATAGATATCTGGGAAGAAGATACAACCTCAAATTCAATTAACATTTATGGAGCTCGTTTTATTGCTAGGCACTTTGCCAGGGACATATTTTATTTGAATTCTCACCAAAACTGTGGGAGGTGCTTATCATCTCCGTTTGTCTCAGTGATCACATTGCTAGTAAGTGAAAGAGCACAGGCTTGGAGTCAGGTCCTCTGACTTCATAATTCATGTACTCAACAATCATTCATTGAGCATCAGAGTATTCTAGGAGCTGTACTATTTGATAGTAATACAAACACAGTTCCTGTTCTCAAATCATCCACAGATTAGTAATTGAGGCATATACCGTGTTTTTCTGTACCTCAGTGAGTTGCATGCTATAACTGAGAGAAGCACAGGGCACTTTAGACACTGAGAAATGGAACTTGTTGTGGGCTAATTGTGTTCTCTCAAAATTCGTATGTTGAAGTCTGAACTCAGTACTCAGATGTGACTGTATTTGGAGACAGGGCCTTTAAAGAGGTAGTTAAGATGAAATAAGGTCATATGACTAATCCAATATGACTGGTGTCCTTATAAGAAGAGGAGATTGGCCACAGACATGTACATACAGAGGAGAGACCATATGAAGACACAGGGAGATAACAGCCATCTACAAGGCAAGGAGAGAGGCTGCAGAAGAAACCAAACTTGCTGACACCTTGATCTTGGACTTCTAGCCTCCAGAACTGTGAGAAAACAAATCTCTGTTGTTTAAGCCACCCAATCTGTGGTATTTTGTTATGGCAGCCCTAGCAAACTAATACAGCACCTAATTATACTGAGTGGGTTGGGGGGAAAACAGTTACAGGAGGATCTCAAAGAGAGAAGCATCAGGGTGTATAGAGTGAATATGGGACTGAGAGGAGGACACCTGACTTTTAGTCCCTGCCTGGCTATCGTGTCCCTGAATAGCCTTCAGCAGGTCACTTCCTTTCTCTGGGAATCAGCTTTCTCATCTGTGAAATGAGAGGATAAGCCTAGAAGAGGGTTGCCCAAAATATGTTTCATGGAACACTGATCCCTTGAGAGACTTCTCAGAAAAAAGGGAGATGGGAAGGTCTCTGTGGTAAGATACATTTGGGAACACTGTACACTATACTCTCTCGGGTGTTTATAACACAGAGCGGCATATTGTGGGTTCTGAGAAGTCCTATTTTATGTAGAACTCACCTAACTTATTTAGCCACAAAACTCCATCCTCACAGTACGTTCATTAGTACTAATATGGGTTCCAAAGGACCCACACTGAGCAACACAGGCCCAAGTTCCTTATCTCTTTATTTTCCAACTCCAATACTTTAGTGACTTTAAATATTTAAAATAAAACATTAAAAAAAATCCCAAATACAGAATCTTCAGAGACTAGGGGTGAGACCTGTGACTTGCAAACCATTGATCCAGAGAGATAGTTCTAACACCAGGAACAAATGGAAAGGAGATGGCATTTATTGGGTTTGTGTTCTCCTGCCTGATATTTTCCTCTTCATTTCTAATATTTAAACCTAATTCTTTTTTACCGTCTTATTTTAGCAACGTTGAATAATAATGATGATAGTGGAAATGCTTGGCTTGCTTTGGACTTTAATGCAAACACTATAGTGTTTCACTATTAATTTGATGTTGGCTGTTGATCAGAAAAAGCTTTTCTGTACTATGTTAAGGAAATACCTTTTTGTTTATAGCTTTTAAAGAGTTTTTAACAGAAGTTCTGTTGTCTTTTAACAAAATCCTTTTTGGCTTTTATAGTGATAATTATATGATCTTTTAGCCTTTGAATTAGTAGTGTAACAATTAGTTATTCATTTGATAAAATTACCCTTACATTCTTAGGATAATGGTAAGTTGGTCATGATATAGTATAGCGTGTTAAATGATTTCAAAATTTCAGCTGAATATAGTTACTAACATTCAGCTGACTATAATCATATATATATATATATTACATAAACATTTAAAACAAAACAGATTTGTGCTATTGAGGATCTCACCAAATTATACCAGGATGCTTTAGTTACCTTACATAATCAAACTGCCCAGCTCTGGTTCAAGGTGATGGCAGTAGTCAACTGTTAATCTATTGGAATATTCAGTAATACATGCATAGAATTTGACGAAACATGGACAATCTCAGAGAGGATCTTCTAAAGAAAATTCTGTCATGCAAATCTCAATTTATATACATTAGTAGTAGGAACAACAAATATTACAGAAAGAGTTGTTTGTTAAGGTCAAATTATAAAATAAAGCCATGAAAAGGGATTTTTTAAAGGTATGTTAGCAATTATCTTTTGAAAATTCTCCTTATTAACCCCACTTAATAAAATATTGACATAAAAATTTTTTTTCTGATAGTTTCAGTTTTAGTTGTGAAAACACCACATCTGATCTCAATTAACAAATACACTTAACCTGTTTCTTGTCACAAGATCCTAGATAAAAAATGTGGTTATCTTATCTAAACTTTTTCTGATTGACTTTTATAATATGTAAAAAACAGAGCTGGGTAGGGACTTCCCTGATGGTCCAGAGGTTAAGAATCCACCTTTCAACACAGGGGAAGTGGGTTTGATCCCTGGTCAGGAAACTAAGATCCCATGTGCCGCAGGGTAACTAAGCCTGCGTACCACAAATACAGAGTCTCAACAAAGACCGAACACAGCCAAAAGTAAATAAATAAATAAATATTTTTAAAAATAAATAAATACTAAAAAAACCCATCAACAACAGATCTGGACTAATTATTATGATAACATAAAGTGGAAAACATCACCAGAACAGATATTCTATATCTCTTATCTTAACAATGTAAAACAAAACAAAGAAAATAAGACACCAAGGGAAATGGCATTAGGCTGATTTATTTGGTAGTTAAACGGTTTACATCAAATTTATTATTGATTTAAATGCTTATTCAAATCTTGATAGTAATACTCAGATACACATCAATGACAGATTATTAATTTATGCTTATGTCAGCAATGTTTCCCATCCATGGAGATAATCAGGCTTTGGAGATCTTCAGAAAAACACCCATTAAGTCCGCTAACATCATTAGCCTCTTAATTTCTCTTACAACCGTAGCAATAACCGTGGAGCTCAGCCTGTGCCAAAGCACTGCTGCAGAAGCCATGAAAAAACACCTTCATGGTTTTTACAATCCCAGGATTTCTTGGACAACTTCTTTGCTAAATGAGGAGCATGACGCAATGGATCAAGGAATATTAGGGTTAGAAGGGCCCCTGATTTGCTGTTGATAGCTCAGTCGGCTTTATCACATGCATTCCCTTATTTTGGGGGACATCACTGAAAGCACTAAAGACAAACGCCATATCAAGAAGTTGAAGAAAAGTCTCAGATAACAGCAGAGTAGTATTCTCTTATGTGCAACTGTGTCAGTGAACCCAAGCTAGGTATATTCTCCTATTTGAGAATCACAGAATGCCAGAACTGGGAGTGAACTTAGAGATCCTTTTGTTCCACCAGCTCATTATAAAGTGAGTGCCAGAGTGCTTGAGTGATGTGCTTCCTCACTATGGCAGACCACCTACATGCTCATCTGTCTCATTACTTTGACTGCATTTACCAAACTTGTGGTTAGATTAGAGTTATATGACTATCCATGGGATGTGGGCATGAGTGATGTGTGCCATTCTAAACCTGGCACAATCCTCTTCTCTCACTCATTATTTGAATGCAAAGGATGCTGTGGTAGACTCAGGAACCCCTAGAAGATGGAAGCACAAAAAAGATGAAAAGAACTGAAACCCCTAAAATATCACATTGAAAGCTGGACACCTGATTGGACCATGACATGGGTGAGAACTGTAGTGTTAGGCTACTAAAATTTGGGGAGTTGTTTGTTACAGCAGCTAGTAAAATTATCCTGACTAATAAACTGATGGTGTAATTTGGTGGTACAAAACTATAAACAGGATTTCTAATATCCTGTCCTTGCTCTCAATTACATATCATCCTTTAGGCAGAAATCATTTATCTCCACAGGAATGTTTTTCTTCTGGAACACCTTCCAGGAGAGGAGAAGTTTAACTTTTGCAAAGCTAAAGTGACAAGCTATGGACGTGATCATACTTAAGTGTTCTCAGGTTTTCTCATAGTAGCATGTATTTTCTTTTCTTTCAGATATAGCTGATGGGTAGTTGGGCACTTGTCCAATGTGAAATGAACTGTGCTTTTTTTCACTGTTTTTAAGACATGGAGGAACTTAGCAATGTTTAGGCACCTCTGGAAACTTCCCAGGAGTCAAGGGAAATGACTCAATCTGCTTGGGGAAGATGGTCTCATCTGCTTTTAGTGATTCCTTTTATTCTTATCATTTGCTTAGAAAATGATTAAGAAGGCCATAGGTGGGGAATATTCCACTTGACTCTCTGGCTTGTTGATTGAACATGGAGCTCATATTAAGCTGTGAATGGTTTATCTCCATAAATTCACAAATGAGCCTGAAAGTCATCTTACTTTCATGTTCATGGAGAGATGGAGAGAATGTTTGCTTCTTCTAGCCACTGTGGTAGCCTCACTGTTATACCCCATTGTGCTGGAAAGGGTAAACTCTTGTTTCTTATTTGGGAATATTGAGCTTTTTTAGTGATGTTTCCTGTGGAATTTTTTTTCTGTCCTTGTTATTTTTTTCTGATATGTTTTTCTGATGTAAATTTTTTTGGGCTATGATAAAGGATAATTTAGTTTTAGTCTTTTCATATCACTTACTTTATACTACTTTCTTAGAAAAACAGAACTTTTTGGAAAGAAAAAAAATCTTGACAGAGAAAGATGAATATCATATGATATCACTTATATGTAGAATTTAATTAAAAAAATGATACAAATGAACTTGATGAACACTTTTAACTTGAGTTGACCAACTGACATGTTTTTCAATTCCCAGATAGATGAGTTGTAATTGGCTTCCTCTGGAGATTACATCATAATTTTCAAGGGGATTATGAAGCAGTTTGAGCTAAGCCAACATCTACTTGAAGAAGTTAGAAAAAGAACATCAAAATAAACTCAAATAAAGGAGAAGAAAAGAAATAAATATGAAAACAGAAATTAATAAAATAAAAAACACAGATACAATAGAGAGGATCAACAAAACCAAAAGTTCGTTCTTTGAAAAGACTATTAAAATTGATCAAGAAATAAACTGACAAAACTGACCAAGAAAAACAAGAGAGGTCTCTCTAATTTTCTAATATTTTCATTTCGGGGCTATAATTTTCCTTCGTAAAAACTCTTTTGGCGGGCTTCCCTGGTGGTGCAGTGGTTGAGAGTCCGCCTGCCGATGCAGGGGACACGGGTTCGTGCCCCAGTCTGGGAAGATCCCACATGCCGCGGAGCGGCTAGGCCCGTGAGCCATGGCCGCTGAGCCTGCGCGTCTGGAGCCTGTGCTCCGCAACAGGAGAGGCCACAACAGTGAGAGGCCCGCGTACTGCAAAAAAAAAAAAAAAAAAAAAAAAAAAAAAAAACTCTTTTGGCTATAGCCCACAAGTTTTTAAATGTAGATTTTTTTGTTAGCATTATATTCAGATGATTTCTAATTCCACTGTGATTTCTTCTTTGACCCACAGATTATTGAGGAGTGTATTTCTTAATTTCCAAACATATGGATACTTTCTAATTTTTATGTTTATTTCATTGTGGTCAGAGGTCATTCTCCACAGAATTTCAATCACTTGAAATTTTGATGAGATTTTCTTTATGACCTAGTATATATTCCTTTTTTTTTTTTTAACGTTCTGTTTGTGCTTGAAGGACATGTGTATGGTTGTGTTCTACATATGTCAGTTGGTTAAAGTATATAATCGGGTTGTTAATGTCTTCTGTGTTCTTCCCGACCTTTCTCTGTCAATAAGGATACAGTAGATTCCAACATGATTACTTGTAACTATCAGTTTCTGAGAGAGATGATTATAGGTTTGTCTCTTTCTCCTTATAGCGCTGTCAAAATTTCTCTTTATATATTTTGAGGCCATATTTTTAGGTGTATATACATTGGTGAACAAACTTTTTATTGTTATATAGTGTATTTTTAATCTCCAGTAACTTTTGTATACCTAAAGTCTACTAGTTTAATATTAACATAGCCACACCAGCTTTCATTTGATTGTCATTTTCATTGATTATATATGAATATTATATATGTAGTTATTTTATGTTCTACTTTTCTTGTTCCTCATTTTTAGGTATGCATTTTATAAGCCATATATAGTTTTTTCTTTCTTAACTCAGCCTATCTTCCTCTATAATTAATATTTATTACATTCCTTTATGCAGTGAGAAGTATTATAATAAAGTAGTAGGCCTAAATTTGTAAAGAAAAAAAAATGTAGACCCAGTTCAGCAGCTTGGCCTAGGAGCTGTAGGCAGTAAGACTTGTTTGTAGCTACTGGCTGAGAAAATTGTTCCTGTGTCTCTGGATGGTACCCAAACAAGTCATAAGACAGAGTCTTCTGAGGCATTCCTTTTTTTTTTGAGAGAGAGTCATGTTATCTGACAGAGTGCATGAGATGGGAGGCAGGGGTGACATGCCTGGCCAGCCAGCTCAGGCCCATCCACCCTGGCTCCTTATACACGACAAATGCCAGGGCCAGATTGTCCTGACATCCAGGATGCCCTGAGGGATGTTCCGTTCCTTCTCTGATCCCCAGTGACTGGAAGCAAAGTGGCCATGTGCAGATTCTCAGCCTTCTGTGCAGATTTGGAGCTGTATAAGAGAGGAGTATTTCCACCTTTGGTGCTTATCTAAGGAGAGTTTCCTTCTGAAGGATGACAACATTTTTTTCCCCTCTATCCCAGATTGCAAATCATGATGGCATGATTCCAGCACTTCATTCTGTAGCCTGATAGAAATGATAGTTAGAGCTAATAGAGCTCCCTGTGTAGTCCTGACTATACTATTTATATCCAGTTGTACCTCTGAATCTATGTCTCGTGCATGGGGCATGAGCACCACGAATAATCCTGCCTCTTTATTCACATTTGATCTCCCTTGTATCCTGGCATATATTAAGCACTCTATAAAATGATGGGGACATGAAAAGGGAATAAATAATCTGTATAGTAGCTGTTTTACTGGGGAGTGTGGAAGAGTTAGAGAAAGTCAGTGATAGGAGAGAAAGGTTCCTTTACATCTATTTACATGTCTTTTTTTGGGAAATTTTTCAGGTAAGTTGCCTATTTTATCTTCATTTATTTGGTCTTGTAGGTTTTTACCTTGCTCTTTCATCAGTAACATATTTTTTTGTTGTTTCATTTTTTTTTTTTTTTGATGGGTATTCCTGTCTTACTGGTTCTTTGGCCTGAAACGTCCAGCACTGGAGTTTGCAGGCAGTTGGATAGAGCTGGGTCTTGGTGCTGAGATGAGGACCTCTGGGAGACCTCACTCCAATTAATATTCCCTGGGGTCTGAGGTTCTCTGTTAGTCCAGCGGTTTGGACTCAGAGCTCCCACCACAGGCGCTCGCGCCCGACCTCCAGCCTGGGAACCAAGATCCCGCAAGCTTCATGGCATAGTAAAAAAAAAAAAGTAAGAAAGAAAGAAAAAAAAGAGCAGTACAATATCAAAGAATAAAAAGCAAAGTAAAATTAGAAATATAAAAAATATATTAGGAAAAATAAAACTAATTGAAACAACCGGTTGCTGGGGGTTCCTCCCATCCCCTTAAGTGTCTATGGTCCCCCACCGGTGCCTGGTAGGTGCCCTAGTTGTTTGGAGATGTGAATTCTGCATCCTCCTAGTATACCATCTTGACTCCGCCCTCCTTTTCTTTGGGAACTTATTGCTGTTAAGAGGTAAGACATGCTGAATTATTATATATAACTTCAAGTCCAAAGTGGTGTCTTCATTTTATTCCTAGTTTATAATGCGAATCCTTATTTTTCATGAAATTCTTCTAGCAGTTCTTAGTGTTGTTGCTCCTTCTGAGAGGAGTTGGGGGGCAATAATCATGCAATGTAGCAGCTGCCTGGTTTGTATCTGGTAGAATCCAGCCCTCTCTATGATGTTCAGGTTTCAACAGAAGAATGTGTTACCAAGGACCCTGAGCCTTTGGGGCTTGGTTCTTTCTGCCAGGGAAGAGCTAAATGTCTTTTAAGACATAAGCTGCTTTAAAGCAAGACTATCTCACTTACAGTAACACTGAAAGCTATTCAACAATTGGCTAACATTGCTTGGAACATGAAAGAAACTCAACATATCCCCCCCCCCCCAACCATTTGAATTCTAAAGTGGGATGTGTACCCCTCAACCCAAACTGTCACATAATCCTTGAGGCCTATGCCCAGATGAAGACAGACACTTAGCAAAGAAGGAAGGGCTACTGGGAACAGAATGGACAGACACAGGTGGCTCTTTCTAACTAATGCCTTGAAGGGACTCATGAAATTTTGTTTTGGGTATATAAAATGACTCATTGTACATTTTGAGTTAATGGGAGGCGGGTAGATGTTGGGGACTCAGTTCTAGTATAATATATGCTGATGTCACATCTTCTGGTCAAAGTAAAAAAATAAACCTGGAATGTCCTTTTATGCTCTAAGGCAAGGCAAAGGAGTTAGGACAAAAACTACCATTTGTTCAGTAAAGTTTGGGAATACTCTCAAGGCCTTCCTACCTGGTATGAATTTGAGGCTATTTGAGCCACAGGAACTATTTTGGAGTTGGTCCTCTTCTGCCACTTAGAGGAGGGGAATTCATTCTTGGGATGGAGGACAAAGGGAGATTGATCTTGGACGCTGAGATATTAGGAGAGAATTGCAGAGAAGCGGGAGGGTGATAAAGATATTGATAAACAGTAGTACCCAGGGATGTACCCAAGGAAAGTGGTTATAAGAAATTAGAATGGTGTGGTGGAGGGAGGGTTACTAATGTCAGTATCTCTCCATGCGAACTCTGTTGGCATCTTTAGAAGGACAGCTCTTCTTGGGAGGAGTGCCCTGAACAATGCCCTAGTCCTCGGTACAGTAGCAACCCCTCAGTACAGTAGCACCCCCTAGTCATTGGGTAACAATCAAATATACCCCTACATACTTCTGAATACTCCTTGGGGGATGATATTGTCCTCCATCGAGGGTCACTAGTAGATGTTCAGAAGTCAAGATCTAGACTGGGCTTTGCTAGTACCATAATGTGAGTTTCTGGACAAGTCTTTTAACCTTGTAGACCCAGTTCGTTTTCTCATCTGGAAAATTTAAAGGATTGGAAGTTCTATTAGATCTCTTTCAGTTCTTAGAAATCTGTAATTTCTAGGTTTAAAAAAAAATGAATGAATGGTCTCCTTGGATTCTACAAAAGAGACTAAGTGTACCCCAGAAGCCACAGGAGCTAAGTCTGAGATGATTTTCTCCAAAGAAACTAAACACAGGCAATGAATTGCAGGCATTGCAGGTCTTCTAGGACTGATGAGAATCTTTTTCCTTCTTATTCATTTTCCCCATAAAACTGTGGCTCATTTCTACTTGTACTGGATGGAAATGGGAAGGAGATCAAATTAAAAAGGAGAGTAAAAAGCTTCGTGATTTTGAGTGAATTTGATGAGAAATACTAATTTATAAAGTCATTGCTTGCCTCCTGTATATTTCATTTTTAACTTCCCCTCCACTCTCCCACCTTTTCCCTTCCTCCAAGGGCTAGGCTTTTATCACTGGGATCATTTGATAAAAGTCCTACTTTGCCGTGTGACATTGCAAAAAGGATCTGTGTACCCAGGAACATTCTCACTATTTCCAAAGTATCCATTTTTTGTCTCACTTGCTCTGTAGAAACGTTTCCCCTTGGGGTGTTCTTACTCACTTGAGTGCTTTAAGTCTACATTAATACACTTATTTCAACTAGACCTTTAATCAATATTTCATGGGATGTATTGAGAAGACCCACTTAATCTCTTTTAGTCTCTGCAGGTGTAGGAGTGAGAGAAAGCACTGGCCCGAGAAGACGGGTGTCATTTACACACAAATGAAGATGTTCCTATCGATCATAGGCTTGTTGGGATAATACTTGTGATGAATCATTTATAGGAAGGGGACAAGGCATCTTATGTTTTACAGAGTGGGACTTTTGGATCCTTAAATATCTGTCAGAGTCCCATTACTGAAGGAGTCAAGGATAACCATTGGATTGACCTCCTGGCAAGGAAAAATACTAATAAAAATAAAACAACTTGAAGAGGCAGACCAATTGGGGCCACAAATGATTCTGAGATTTGTGAAGTGGGATATTTTGAAGAGGTCTCAGAGTTTATCATCCACAGGCAAATAAAACTCTGTGAATGAGAAAATTGGAGTGGCCTTTGGAAAGGTAATTTATTTTCCGTAATGTTTATATTATGGTGGTAAGTTGCCTGGGACTTGGAACCAGCAGGACTTTGCTCAAATTCTGATTCCTAAACTTATCTATATGAACGTGGGCATTTTACTTTACGCTTCTTAAACGCCACTTCCTGAACTGTAAAATGTTTATTTAATAGCTCAGGTGTGTTAAGCATTTACTGTGTGCAAGATACTTGTCTAAATTCTTAACATATTTTATTTTTATAATCCTCAAAATAGCCTTAATAGGGAGATATTATTACTGTAGCTACGTAATAAGTCTATAAAGTGGAATTTCTTCTACTTTTTAATTCTTTTTCAAAATTATTTTAGCTGTTTTAATTCCCTTGTCTTGTCATATAAATTTTAGAATAAGCTTATCTATACCTATAAAAACCTTGCTGGGATTTTGGCAAGAATTGCATTAAACCTATGAATCAATTTGGGGAGAAATGACATATTTACTATATTGAGTCTCCTAATCCACGAAAATTGTACATCTGTTTATTTAGATCGTTGATTTCTTTCATCAGCTTTTTGTAATTTTCAGCATACAGAGCCTGTTCATGTTTTGTTAGATTTATATATATTTCATTTTGGGGAGTGATTGTATATGTTGTATATGGTATTGTGTTTTTAATGTCATTTCTCACATGTTCACTGCTATAGAAATATGGTTGATTTTTATTTTTTTATTTGTATTCTGCAACCTTGCTGAACTCAGTTAGTTCTATTATTTATTTTTTCAGAGAATCCTTGGGATTTTCTATGTAGGCAATCATGTTATCTGTGAATAGGGAATGTTTTATTTTTTCCCTTTCCAACCTGTATGCCTTTTAATTTCCTTTTCTTGCCTATTATACTGGCTAAGACTTCCAGTATTATGTTGAATAAAAGTGGTGATGGCCAACATCGTGCTTTGTTTCAAATTTTGGGGAGAAAGCGTTCAGTTTTTCATCATTAAGTCTACTGTGAGTTATAGGAGTTTTGTAGACTCTCTTTATCAAGTTGAGGAAATTCTCCTCTATTTGTAGTTGGCTGAGAGTTTTTATTATAAATGGATGTTGAATTTTGTCCAGTGCTTTTTTTTTACCTTATTGATACAATAATATGTTTTCTCTTATTTAGCCTGTTATTATAATGATTGGTGTCTAAATGTTGAACCAGCCTTGCATTCCTGGGAAGAATTCCACTTCGTCATACTGTATCATTCTGTTTATATATTACTAGATTTGATTTGTTAATATTTTGTGGACAATTCTTGCATCTATGGTCATGGGAGATATTGCTCATAATGTTTTTGTCTGGTTTTGTTATTGAGATAAAAATTTTAATATTACATTTTTGAGCTGGTATGTGGGAAAGCTATTTATGTTTCCACTTCGTTGTTATATCCAGCCATGTACTTGAAATTTTGTTTCAATTCTAATAACTTTTTAAGTGGTTTCTTTTATATTCTAGGTAGACAATTGGAACTTCTATTTAAAAAAACACTGGTCTCTCCCTCTCTCCCAAATTGATACAGTTTTCAGTTGTTCTTGCATTTGTGCATTATCTAGTGCCTCTGCAACCCCTGCAACAATTTTAGTAATTTATATTTTTATAAATACAACATTTCAAATTGTATCTGTACATAGTATTTACTAATAAATTTAACCTCCTTCCTATCGTAGTGATATTTTCTTTTTTCGTTCCTAATTTTTTACATGTTCTCCCTCTCTACTCTTTCTCCAAACTAATCAGACACATCAGAACTTCAACGTTTTTTCCATTTATTCTTTTCTTTAAAATTGAGATATAGATGACATACAGCATCATATTAGTTTTAGGTGTATAACATAATGATTTGATATGTGTCTATATTGTGAAATGATTACCATAATAGTTAACATCTGTCATCATACATAGTTACAATTTTTTTCTTGTGTTGAGAACTTTTAAAATTTATTCTTTTAGCAACTTTCAAATATACAATACATTATTGTTAACTATAGTCACCATGCTGTACATTACATCCCCAGGGCTTATTTATCTTATAACTGGAAGTTTGTACCTTTTGATCACCTTCACCCATTTGCATACCTCCCACCCCCACCTCTGGCAACCACCAGTCTGTTCTTGTATTTATAAGTTCAGGATTCTTTAGACTTCACATTAAGTTAAATCATTTGTATTTGTCTATATATCATACTATTTGTCTTTCTCTGAGAACCTTAACTCTTAAATTGACCTTTAGAATAACAGCCTTTGATTTTATAATTATCTACTCTTTTTGGTATTTTGTTTTCTATTTTATTAATTTATGTTCTTATTATTGATTAATCTCTTCCTTATTTTTGTTTTTAGCTTCATTCATTGGACACTTGGTTTATTTTCAGGCTGTTAATTTTTTTTGAGTACTCTTTGGTCACATTTCATAGATATCAAAATGTAGAGTTTTCATTATCATTTATTGCTAAGTAGTTTATCATTTCAATTTTTTAAAACATCTTTACTGGAGTATAATTGCTTTACAATGGTGTGTTAGTTTCTGCTTTATAACAAAGTGAATCAGTTATACATATACATATGTCCCCATATCTCTTCCCTCTTACGTCTCCCTCTCTCCCACCCTCCCACCCCGCTAGGTGGTCACAAAGCACCGAGCTGATCTCCCTGTGCCATGCAGCTGCTTCCCACTAGCTATCTATTTTATGTTTGGTAGTGTATATATGTCCATGCACTCTCTCACTTTGTCCCAGCTTACCCTTCTCCCTCCCTGTACCCTCAAGTCCATTCTCTAGTAGGTCTGCATCTTTATTCCTGTCCTGCCCCTAGGTTCTTCATGACCATTTTTTTTTTTTTAGATTCCATATATATGTGTTACCATACGGTATTTGTTTCTCTCTTTCTGACTTACTTCACTCTGTATGACAGACTCCAGGTCCATCCACCTCACTACAAATAACTCAATTTCGTTTCTTTTTATGGCTGAGTAATATTCCACTGTATATACATGTCACATCTTCTTTATCCATTCATGGACACTTAGGTTGCTTCCGTGTCCTGGCTATTGTAAATAGAGCTGCAATGAACATTGTGCTACATGACTCTTTTTGAATTATGGTTTTCAGGGTATATGCCCAGTAGTGGGATTGCTGGGTCGTATGGTAGCTCTATTTTTAGTTTTTTAAGGAACCTCCATACTGTTCTCCATAGTGGCTGTATCAATTTACACTCCCGCCAACAGTGCAAGAGGGTTCCCTTTTCTCCACACCCTCTCCAGCATTTAATATTTGTAGATTTTTTGATGATGGCCATTCTGACCGATGTGAGATGATATCTCATTGTACTTTTGATTTGCATTTCTCTAATGATTAATGATGTTGAGCATTCTTTCATGTGTTTGTTGGCAATCTGTATATCTTCTTTGGAGAAATGTCTATTTAGGTCTTCTGCCCATTTTTGGATTGGGTTGTTTGTTTTTTTGATATTGAGCTGCATGAGCTGCTTGTAACTTTTGGAGATTAATCCTTTGTCAGTTGCTCCATTTGCAAATATTTTCTCCCATTCTGAGGGTTGTCTTTTCGTCTTATTTATGGTTTCCTTTGCTGTGCAAAAGCATTTAAGTTTCATTAGGTCCCATTTGTTTATTTTTGTTTTTATTTCCATTTCTCTAGTAGGTGGGTCAAAAAGGATCTAGCTGTGATTTGTGTCATGGAGTGTTCTGCCTATGTTTTCCTCTAAGAGTTTGATAGCGTCTGGCCTTACATTTAGGTCTTTAATCCATTTTGCATTTACTGTTGTGTATGGTGTTAGGGAATGTTCTAATTTCATTCTTTTACATGTAGCTGTCCAGTTTTCCCAGCACCACTTATTGAAGAGGCTGTCTTTTCTCCACTGTATATTCTTGCCTCCTTTGTCAAAGATAAGGTGACCATATGTGCATGGGTTTATCTCTGGGCTTTCTATCCTATTCCATTGATCTATCTTTCTGTTTTTGTGCCAGTACCATACTGTCTTGATTACTGTAGCTTTGTAGTATAGTCTGAAGTCAGGCAGCCTGATTCCTCCAGCTCCATTTTTTGTTCTCAAGATTGCTTTGGCTATTCGGGGTCTTTTGTGTTTCCATACAAATTGTGAAATTTTTTGTTCTAGTTCTGTGAAAAATGCCATTGGTAGTTTGATAGGGATTGCATTGAATCTGTAGATTGCTTTGGGTAGTAGAGTCATTTTCACACTGTTGATTCTTCCAATCCAAGAACAAGGTATATCTCTCCATCTATTTGTATCATCTTTAATTTCTTTCATCAGTGTCTTATAATTTTCTGCATACAGGTCTTTTGTCTCCTTAGGTAGGTTTATTCCTAGGTATTTTATTCTTCTTGTTGCAATGGTAAATGGGAGTGTTTTCTCAATTTCACTTTCAGATTTTTCATCATTAGTGTATAGGAATGCTAGATATTTCTGTGCATTATTTTGTATCCTGCTACTTTACCAATTCATTGATTAGCTCTAGTAGTTTTCGGGTAGGATCTTTAGGATTCTCTATGTATAGTATCGTGTCATCTGTAGACAGTGACAGCTTAACTTCTTCTTTTCCGATTTGGATTCCTTTTATTTCTTTTTCTTCTCTAATTGCTGGGGGTAAAACTTCCAAAACTATGTTGAATAAGAGTGGTGAGAGTGGGCAACCTTGTCTTGTTCCTGATCTTAGTGGAAATGCTGTCAGTTTTTCACCATTGAGGACGATGTTGTTTGTGGGTTTGTCTTATATGGCCTTTATTATGTTGAGGAAAGTTCCCTCTGTGCCTACTTTCTGCAGGGTTTTTATCATAAATGGGTGTTGAATTTGTCGAGAGCTTTCTCTCCATCTATTGAGATGATCATATGGTTTTTCTCCTTCAGTTTGTTAATCTGGTGTATCCCGTTGATTGATTTTCATATAGTGAAGAATCCTTGCATTCCTGGGATAAACCCCACTTGATCATGGTGTATGATCCTTTTAATGTGCTGTTGGATTCTGTTTGCTAGTATTTTGTTGAGGATTTCTCCATCTATGTGCATCAGTGATATTGGCCTGTAGTTTTGTTTCTTTGTAACATCTTTGTCTGGTTTTGGTATCAGGGTGATGGTGGCCTCACAGAATGAGTTTGGGAGTGTTCCTCCCTCTGCTATATTTTGGAAGAGTTTGAGAAGGTTAGGCGTTAGCTCTTCTCTAAATGTTTGATAGAATTCGCCTGTGAAGCCATCTGGTCCTGGGCTTTTGTTTGTTGGATGATTTTTAATTGCAGTTTCAATTTCAGTGCTTGTGATTGGTCTGTTCATATTTTCTATTTCTTCCTGGTTCAGTCTCGGAAGGTTGTGCATTTCTAAGAATTTGTCCATTTCTTCCAGGTTGTCCATTTTATTGGCATTTAGTTGCTTGTAGTAATCTCTCATGATCCTTTGTATTTCTGCAGTGTCCGTTGTTACTTCTCCTTTTTCATTTCTAATTCTATTGATTTGAGTCTTCTCCCTTTTTTTCTTGATGAGTCTGGCTAATGGTTTATCAATTTTATTTATCTTCTCAAGAACCAGTTCTTAGTTTTATTGATCTTTGCTGTAGTTTCCTTCATTTCATTTTCATTTATTTCTGATCTGATCTTTATGATTATTTTCCTCTGCTAACTTTTGGGTTTTTTTGTTCATCTTTCTCTAATTGCTTTAGGTGTAAGGTTAGGTTGTTTATTTCAGATGTTTCTTATTTCTTGAGTTAGGATTGTATTGCTTATGAACTTCCCTCTTAGAACTGCTTTTGCTGCATCCTATAGGTTTAGGGTCATCGTGTTTTCATTGTCATTTGTTTCTAGGTATTTTTTGATTTCCTCTTTGATTTCTTCAGTGATCTCTTGCTTATTAAGTACTGTATTGTTTAGTCTCCTTGTGTTTGCATTTTTTACAGATTTTTTCCTGTAATTGATATCTAGTCTCATAGCATTGTGGTCGGAAAAGATACTTGATATGATTTCAGTTTTCTTAAATTTGCCAAGGCTTGATTTGTGACCCAAGATATGATCTCTCCTGGAGGATGTTCCATGAGCACTTGAGAAGATTGTGTATTCTGTTGTTTTTGGATGGAATGTCCTATAAATATCAATTAAGTCCATCTTGTTGAATGTATCATTTAAAGCTTGTGTTTCCTTATTTATTTTCATTTTGGATGATCTGTCCATTGGTGAAAGTGGGGTGTTAAATTCCCCTACTATGATTGTGTTACTGTCGATTTCCCCTCTTATGGCTGTTAGTATTTGCCTTATGTAATGAGGTGCTCCTATGTTGGGTGCATAAATATTTACAATTGTTATAACTTCTTCTTGGGTCGATCCCTTGATCATTATGTAGTGTCCTTCTTTGTCTCTTGTAATAGTCTTTGTTTTAAAGTCTATTTTGTCTGATATGAGAATTGCTCCTCCAGCTTTCTTTTGATTTCCATTTGCATGGAATATCTTTTTCCGTCCCCTCACTTTCAGTCTGTATGTGTCCCTAGGTCTGAAGTGGGTCTCTTATAGGCAGCATATATACAGGTCTTGTTTTTGTACCCATTCAGCCAGTCTGTGTCTTTTGGTTGGAGCTTTTAATCCATTTACATTTAAGGTAATTATCGATATGTATGTACTTGTTACCATTTTCTTAATTGTTTTGGGTTTGTTATTGTAGGTCTTTTCCTTCTCTTGTGTTTCCTGTCTAGAGAAGTTCCTTTAGCATTTGTTGTAAAGCTGGTTTGGTGGTACTGAATTCTCTTAGCTTTAGTTTGTCTGTAAAGGTTTAAATTTCTCCGTCAAATGTGAATGAAATCCTTGCTGGGTAGAGTAGTCTTGGTTGTAGATTTTTCTCCTTCATCACTTTAAATATGTCCTGCCACTCCCTTCTGGCTTGCGAGAGTTTCTGCTGAAAGATCAGCTGTTAACCTTATGGGGATTCCCTTGTGTGTTATTTGTTGTGTTTCCCTTGCTGCTTTTAGTATTTTTTCTTTGTATTTAATTTTTGATAGTTTGATTAATATGTGTCTTGGAGTGTTTCTCCTTGGAGTTATCCTGTATGGGAATCTCTGTGCTTCCTGGACTTGATTAACTATTTTCTTTCCCATAGTAGGGAAGTTTTAGACTATAATCTCTTCAAATATTTTCTCTGTCCCTTTCTTTTTCTCTTCTTCCTCTGGGACCCCTATAATTCAAATGTTGGTTCGTTTAATGTTGTCCCAGAGGTCTCTGAGAATGTCCTTTATTATTTTCATTCTTTTTTCTTTATTCTGCTCTGCAGTAGTTATTTCCACTATTTTATCTTCCAGGTCATTTATCCGTTCTTCTGCCTCAGTTATTCTGCTATTGATCCCTTTTAGAGAATTTTTAATTTCTTTTATTGTGTTGTTCATCACTGTTTGCTCTTCAGTTCTTCTAGGTCCTTGTTAAACGTTTCTTGTATTTTCTCCATTCTGTTTCCACGATTTTGGATCATCTTTACTATCATTAATCTGAATTCTTTTTCAGGTAGACTGCCTATTTCCTCTTCATTTGTTAGGTCTGGTGGGTTTTTATCTTGCTCCTTCATCTGCTGTGTGTTTCTCTGTCTTCTCATTTTGCTTAACTTACTGTGTTTGAGGTCTCCTTTTCTCAGGCTGCACGTTCGTAGTTCCCATTGTTTCCTGTGTCTGTTCAGTGGCTATGGTTGGTTCAGTGGGTTGCGTAGGCTTCCTGGTACAGGGGACTAGTGCCTGTGTTCTGGTGGATGAGGCTGGATCTTGTCTCTAGGGTGGGCAGGTCCACATCTGGTGGTGTGTTTTGGAGTGTCTGTGGCCTTTTTATGCCTTAGACAGCCTCTCTACTAATGGATGGGGTTGTGTTTCTGTCCTGCTAGTTGTTTGTCATAGGGTGTCCAGTGCTGTAGCTTGCTGGTCGTTGAGTGGAGCTGGGTCTTGGCGTTGAGATGAAGATCTCTGGGAGATTTTCGCCGTTTGATATTACGTGGAGCTGGGTGGTCTCTTGTGGACCAGTGTCCTGAATTTGGCTCTCCCACCTCAGAGGCACAGCCCTGACACCTGGTTATGTGGCTGTAGCTAGGAGGCCTCAGTTCCTTGCCACATGGATCTCTCCTTAGGGTTGCTTGAGTGCCCTCATGACATGGCAGCTGGCTTACCCCAGGATGAGTGACCCGGCCCGCGGTCCCCAGGACGGTTGCTGCTTTGGCTGCTGGGGCCCCTCTGGAGCTGGCAGCCTCAGTGAGCCCGCCCTCCCCTCGGGCTCCAGGGCAGTTTAGTGACGGCAGAGGGAAGAACTATAATTTCAATTTTGTTTTCTTCTTGCTTCTAACCCCTGCCAACCACTGATCTTTGTACTGTTTCCATAATTTTGCCTTTTCCAGAATGTTATATAGTTGAGATCATTCAGTATGTAGCCTTTTCAGATTGGCTTCTTTTACTTAGTAATATGCATTTAAGCTTCCTCCATGTCTTTTCATGACTTGATAGTCCATTTCTTCTTAGCACTGAATAATAATCCATTGTCTAGATGTACCACAGTTTATTCATCCATTCACCTACTGAAGGACATCTTGGTTTTTTCCACATCTAGGCAATTATGAATAAAGCTGCTGTATATTCTTATGTGAGTTTTTGTGTGAACTGTTTTCATCATCTGCTTAGATACCAATAAGCACAACTGCTGGATCATTTAGGAGTATGCCTAGTTTTGTAAGAAACTGCCAGACTGTCTTCCAAAGTGGCTGTGCCATTTTGCATTCCTTTCAGCAGTGAAGGAGAGTTCCTGATACTCCACATCTTTGCCAACATTTGGTTTTGTCAGTGTTTTGGATTTTGGCCATCTAATAGGTGTGTATTGGTATCTCATTATTGTTTTAATTTGCATTTCCCTAGTGACATATGATATGGATTATCTTTTCATATGCTTTTTTTTGTCATCTGTATATCTTCTTTGGTGAGCATTATTTTATTATTCTAATGAATGTTCTTAAATTTTTATGAACATCTGTGGAAATGTATTAATTTCTTAAATTATAAAAGCAACACAAATTGTTATAAAGTTACAGCAGAATGGAAGTCTAAACAGTAAAAGTGCAAGTCCATTACAGCCCCTGGAAATGTTCTTAATGAATATTACACTTTCAGATTTATTGATGCATAAATGTGATTTTCTGAACAAGTATGACTATACTGTACATATGGACTATACTGTACATATGGAATAATATTTTTAAGTTTATTTTGCTTTTCCTCTCTACCACCACAAATTTTTGTTTAGTTAAAATCATATTTAATTTTAGTTTAAGACTGTTTACTTTTGATTTCATATTTTGCCTCAATATTTCCTAACAATTGCCTCAAGTTCACAACCATATTACAATCCTTTAGCCATTGTTTTTAGTTATCTTTGCTTATCACCAACCCTTTTATCTCAAGTCTTCCTCTTTGTTCATTTTGTTTTGCTGAAGAATTTCCTTGCATTTATTTTTGAAAATTGAAGATACATTTATTTTACCATGCACATTAAGTGACAATGTCATATTCTTCTAGCATCCTGTGTTGAAAAAATAAAGTTGGACAGTGGTCAAAAGGTAGTTCCTTCGTAAATAATTCATTCCTTTATTTTCAGGATGAGTTAAGAAATTTGGAAGGATATGTCTAGATAAACATATTTTTTCAATATTTTTGCTGAGCAGTCAATAGTGAATCCCAAGTCTTTATTCATCTCAATTATCCTGTATTGTTTCTTTTATTGTTTCCCCTTCTCCAGTCTATTATCTCTTTCTTCATTTTATATTAAACGGATCTTCTAAATATATCCTCTAAGTCTTTCTTTGTCATATTTTTATTTCTTTGTTTGTTGTTCTATTTTATGGAAAATTTCTTTGCTTTGTATTCCATATCTCTAATGTGGCCTTTGGGTGGTCCATTTTAATTACTTAAATTTCATGCATTTCTTTTGAGCAGTTGTTTCCTTATTCTTTGATTTCTTCTTTAAAAATAGCACCTTACAGTACCTTGTTCTTCAGGAGCAAAACATCCTCCTAAAAATTTTGGAGGTTGCTAATTAGAATTTTTAAATTTCACTTTCAAATATTATATGTTTCGTTTTCTTCAGTATTGTTCTTTCTGCCTGTTCATCTTGGCTCTTTCTTTGCTACCCTTGGTTTTTCTCAGATGTTTGGTGATCTTTCATTGCTCATTTAAATTTATAAATGAAAGACTTGGATGATGAGTGTTTGAAGTTGGCATGGATTTCCTTTTTTGTGCATATCTGTTTTCATAATAGGTTTCTCCCCTGATTGGAAGGAATGAGGAGTAGATGGGTCTGCTGACAGGCATGTTTCTTTTTAGAGTGGATGAGGGAGGCAAATTGGGGTTCCACACACTTATCAAAATAAGGAAGATTTTTACCTTGATACTAGAATACTTTAGTATTTTCATTCCTAGAAAAACTCTTTTTATCCTACTTACCTTCCCTGCATGATCATTATGTAGGACGAGAATTTTCTGGAGCTCTTTTCTACTTTTCTCTCTTTCCAAACTCAAAAAGTGTTAGGGCACCCTCTTCCCACAACCCCTAAAGGCGGACTTCCCACCATGGAAAGTATTCTCAAGGCTTTGTCCTGGAGACAAACACCTAGCCTCCCTGTACATATGCAGGAGTGGATGGGGACTACAGACCAAGCTGCTCATCAAGCAGTCCCTTAATTGTCCTGAGCATTGCCCCATGGCCAGGATTTGATTTGTATTCTCTACATTTGAAGATTCTAAAACTCTTGGGGTGAACAACTCTCTTCTCAGCAGCCTTTTCCCCTTCCTGTTTTGTGTATAGTTTATTCTAATCTGGTTTCTCTATCAATCTGATCTTATTAGTTTTCTGACTTCTAGAAATTCTCCCAAATGTATGGTCTACTGGTGATATCATTTCCTGTTCCCCAGGTTGTTATAAATTTATTTTTCAATTACATATTTTGTGTCATTTCAAATAGACTTTGGCAGAGAGAGGAGGTAGATGTGTGTACTTAGCCTGCCATATTAAAATGGAAGTCTTCGCCTATTTTTGATCCACGGTTAAGGTTCTACAGGCTAATCAAATGTAATCCGTCACCAGTATGTAGATGCTAATTTAAATTATCTTTTAGTTTCTAAATGAAATCCCTCAAGCAGGAATTTTATCCTAGGATTCATGGATCCCTAGAGATCAATTAGCCCCTGTGCTCCTAAATAATCTCTAGGGGATTATAGGAGAAAAAACTAGAATAAAGCCCTTTGAAAATATTTTTTCATTGGCTACTTAAAATGGCAATGGACAATTAATGAAAGATAAATAAAATCTAAAACTGCACATATCATTCAGGAAAACTTTATGTAAGGTAACATTTCCCCAACATTATATTATGAGAAAATTTAACATACAGAAAAGTTGAAAGAATTGTACAGGAAACACCCATATACTCACTTAGTTTGGACAATTACAGTTAACTCTGTTTGCTTTATCTCAGATCTATCCATTCCTCTATCCATCAGTAAATTCTTCTTTCCTTTCTGATGAATCTCCAAGGAAGTGGCAGCCATTAGTGCACTTTAAAAGGTAATTCTAAAATAACAGTACATTTTTTCCTGATTTTCCTTCCTTTCATTTCCTTTCTCTCTTTTTTTCATCATATTCTCATGACACTAATAGGTGTTTCTCTCTGTATGTAATGTTCTTGTCTGCTTGGTTAGCTAATTGGGTGGGTGTTTAGACATGCAAACCAGATTGTCTGCTTTAAGGCCCAACGGAAAGCTCACCTTTTCTGCAAAGACTTCTTTAATTGAATGGGTTGACAATCCGGATTTTCTCCTGTGATCTTGGATCATTTTGGCAGGTCTCTGCTATTTATCAGATTGGTATTGTGATTCTTCCTTTATATGAGTGTCACCCCCTTTGACTATAGGATCCTATATGTGTATGCCTGTGTGTGTTTATGGTTGTGGGGGACAGTGGGTTAGAGACTGGGTCTTGTTCATCTCTGTTCAAGAGTTGAAACAGTTCCAAGAACATACTAAATGAATGTCAGTTGGTGAGCAAATGAGTCAGTGCTTGCCCACTTTGACTAGACAAATCAGTTCAAACTTGTTTTTATGATCATTGCTTTTTTTTATTAGTTTATCAGGTTAAATGAGAATGATTACTTTGCTTAAGAGTATTTGCAATCTACATGATCGATATGGTTTGGTGTAGTTCTTAAAGTAGGTGAGAAGATGGTCAAAGTAAGGCTCCTTACATCATTCCAGACTCAAAGTCAAGAGTAGGTGTCACTATGCAAAAATGGAATCTGTCAAGTTATAATCTCAGATTCCTGGACAAACCTAATGTCATCTTGAGTCTGCTTTGCTAGTGTCATCAGAAACTCGTCACAGGCACGAGTGGACCCTGGGTAGTGCACATGTGCAATAGCGTGCCATGGCGCCGTCTCGCAGGGCATCCTCACACATGGGTTTCCTCTCCAGCAGGCGGTGCTGCCCTGACTGCTCTTTGACCTGAGGAATTTCTGAGAGATCTGGAAAGAAACCAGAGCGCGGGGCCCCAGATCTGTCTGTCCTCAAAGCCTGTGCTTCTGACCGCTGCTCATCACACCAGCTACAGTTTTGTCAAGTCCTACATGAGAAACCAGGCTCAGAGAGGTGAAGTCACTTGCCCAAGATCACACAGCAAGTAAATGGTAGACCTGGCATTCAGATCCAGAGCCTGAGCTCTTAACCTCACGCTATAGTTATCATTTGGATTTGCAGATGATCTTCGACAGGAATCAAAGCTCTTTGAGAAATGGCTGATTCTGGATTTAGTCAAGAAATGTACAGAGATGAGACCAGAGTGCACACAACAGAAGTGAGAAGAACTACAATCCTGCAGCCTGTGGAACGAAAACCACATTCACAGAAAGATAGACAAAATAAAAAGGAAGAGAACCGTGTACCGGATGAAGGAACAAGCTAAACCCCCAGAAAAACAACTAAATGAAGTGGAGATAGGCAACCTTCCAGAAAAAGAATTCAGAACAATGATAGTGAAGATGATCCAGGACCTCGGAAAAAGAATGGAGGCAAAGGTCGAGAAAATGCGAGAAATGTTTAACAAACACCTAGAAGAATTAAAGAACACACAGAGATGAGCAATACAATAACTGAAATGAGAGATACACTGGAAGGATTCAATAGCAGAATAACTGAGGCAGAAGAATGGATAAATGACCTGGAAGACAGAATGGTGGAATTCACTGCTGCAGAACAGAATAAAGAAAAAAGAATGAAAAGAAATGAAGACAGCCTAAGAGACTTCTGGGACAACATTAAATACAACAACATTTGCATTTTAGGGGTCCCAGAAAGAAGAGAGAGAGAAAGGACCCAAGAAAATATTTGAAGAGATTATAGTCGAAAACTTCCCTAACATGGGAAAGGAAATAGTCACCCAAGACCAGGAAGTGCACAGAGTCCCATACAGGATAAAACAAAGGAGAAACATGCCAAGACACATAGTAATCAAACTGACAAAAATTAAAAAGATAGAAAAATTATTAAAAGCAGCAAGGGAAAAACAACAAATAACATACAAGGGAACTCCCATAAGGTTAACAGCTGATTTCTCTGAAGAAACTCTACAAGCCAGAAGGGAGTGGCATGATATGTTTAAAGTGATGAAAGGAAGAACCTAATCAAAAGCTTTACAGGCAAGCAAAGGCTAAGAGAATTCAGCACCACCAAACCAGCTCTACAACAAATGCTAAAGGAACTTCTCTAAGTGGGAAACACAAGAGAAGAAAAGGACCTACAAAAGCAAACCCAAAACAATTAAGAAAATGGTCATAGGAACATACATATCGATAATTACCTTAAATGTGAATGGATTAAATGCTTCAACCAAAAGACACAGGCTTGCTGAATGGATACAAAAACAAGACCATATATAAGCTGTCTATAAGAGACCCACTTCAGACCTAGGGACACATACTGACTGAAAGTGAGGGGATGGAAAAAGATATTCCATGCAATGGAAATCAGGAGAAAGCTGGAGTAGCAATACTCATATCAGATAAAATAGACGTAAAATAAAGAATGTTATAAGAGACAAAGAAGGACACTACATAATGATCAAGGGATCAATCCAAAAAGAAGATATAACAATTATAAATATAAATGCACCCACCATAGGAGCACCTCAATACCTAAGGCAACTGTTAACAGCTATAAAAGAGGAAATTGACAGTAACACAATAATACTGGGGGACTTTAACACCTCACTTACAACAATGGACAGATCATCCAGAAAATTAATAAGGAAACACTAGCTTTAAATGACACAATAGGCCAGGTAGATTTAATTGATATTTATATGACATTCCATCCAAAAACAGCAGATTACACTTTCTTCTCAAGTGCACACGGAACATCTTCAGGAGAGATCACATCTTGGGTTACAAAGCAAGCCTCAGTAAATTTAAGAAAATTGAAATCATATCAAGCATCTTTTCTGACCACAACACTGTGAGATTAGAAATCAATTACAGGGAAAAAAACATAAAAAACAGAAACACATGGAGGCTAAACAATACGTTATTGAATAACCAAAAGATCACTGAAGAAATCAAAGAGGAAATCAAAAAATACCTAGAGACAAGTGGCAACGAAAAAACAATGATCCAAAACCTATGGGATGCAGCAAAAGCAGTTCTAAGAGTGAAGTTTATAGCAATACAATCCTACCTCAAGAAACAAGAAAAATCTCAAATAAACTATCTAACCTGACACCTAAAGGAACTAGAGAAAGAACAAGTAAAACCTGAAGTTAGTAGAAGGAAAGAAATCATAAAGATCAGAGCAGAAATAAATGAAATAGAAACAAAGAAAACAATAGCAAAGGTCAATAAAACTAAAAGCTGGTTTTTTAAGAAGATAAACAAAATTGATGAACCTTTAGCCAGACTCTTCAAGAAAAAGAGGGAGAGGACTCAAATCAATAAAATTAGAAATGAAAAAGGAGAAGTTACAATGGACACTGCAGAAATACAAAGCATCCTAAGAGACTACTACAAGCAACTCTATGCCAATAAAATGGACAACCTGGAAGAAATGGACAAATTCTTAGAAAGGTATATAACCTTCTGAGACTGAACCAGGATGAAAGAGAAAATATGAATAGACCAAGCACAAGTAATGACATTGAAACTGTGATTAATAATATTCCAACAAACAAAAGTCCAGGACCAGATGGTTTCCCAGGTGAATTCTATCAAACATTTAGAGAAGAGCCAACAACCATTCTTCTCAAACTCTTCCAAAAACCTGCAGAGGAAGGAACACTCCCCAACTCATTCTATGAGGCCACCATCACCCTGATACCAAAACCAGACAGAGATACTAGAAAAAAAGAAAATTACAGACCAATATCACTGATGAATATAGATGCAAAAATCCTCAACAAAATACTAGCAAACAGAATCCAACAACACATTAAAAGGATCATACACCATGATCAAGTGGGATTTATCCCAGGGATGCGAGGATTCTTCAATATATGCAAATCAATCAATGTGAAACACCATATTAACAAATTGAAGAATAAGAACCATATGATCATCTCAATAGATGCAGAAAAAGTTTTTGACAAAATTCAACACCCATTTATGATCAAAACTCTCCAGAAAGTGGGCATAGAGGGAACCTATATCAACATAATAAAGGCCATATATAACAAACCCACAGCAAACATCATTCTCAATGGTTAAAAACGGAAAGCATTTCCTCCAAGATCAGGAACAAGACAAGGATGGCCACTCTCGCCACTATTATTCAACATAGTTTTGGAAGTAGTTCTACAGAAGTAGAACAAAAAAATCTTAAAATTTGTTTGGAGACACAAAAGACCCCAAATAGCCAAAGCAATCTTGAGGTAAAAAATGGAGTTGGAGGAATGAGACTCCCTGACTTCAGACTATACTTCAAAGCTACAGTAATCAAGACAGTATGGTACTGGGACAAAGACAGAAATATAGATCAATAGGATAGAAAGCCCAGAGATAAACCCACGCACCTATGGTCAACTAATCTATGACAAAGGAGGCAAGGATATACAATGGAGAAAAGACAGTGTCTTCAATAAGTGGTGCTGGGAAAACTGGGCAGCTACATGTAAAAGAATGAAATTGGAACACTCCCTAACACCACACACAAAAGTAAACTCAAAATGGATTAAACACCTAAATTTAAGACCGGACACTACAAAACTCTTAGAGGAAAACATAGGAAGAACACTCTTTGACATAAATCACAGCAAGATCTTTTTTGACCCACCTCCTAGAGTAATGGAAATAAAAACAAAAATAAACAAATGGGACCTAATGACACTTAAAAGCTTTTGCACAACAAAGGAAACTACAAACAAGACGAAAGGACAACCCTCAGAATGGGAGAAAATATTTGCAACCGAATCAAGGGACAAAGGATTAATCTCCAAAATATATAAACAGCTCCTGCAGCTCAATATAAGAAAAAAAACCCAATCAAAAAATGGGCAGAAAGCCTAAATAGACATTTCTTCAATGAAGACATACAGATGGCCAAGAGGCACATGAAAAGCTGCTCAACATCACTAATTATTAGAGAAATGCAAATCAAAACTACAATGAGATATCATCTCACACCAGTTAGATGGGCATCATCAGAAAATCTACAAATAACAAATGCTGGAGAGTGTGTGGAGAAAACGGAAGCCTCTTGAATGTAAATTGATACAGCCACTATGGAGAACAGTATGGGGGTTCCTTAGAAAACTAAAAATAGAATTACCATATGACCCAGCAATCCCACTACTGGGCATATACCCTGAGAAAACCATAATTCAAAAAGACACATGCACCCCAATGTTCATTGCAGCACTATTTACAATAGCCAGGTCATGGAAGCAACCTAAATGCCCAGTGACAGATGAATGGATAAAGAAGTTGTGGTACATATATACAATGGTATATGAGCCATAAAGAAGAAGAAATTGGGTCCCTTGTAGAGATGTGGATGGATCTAGAGACTGTCATACAGAGTGAAGTAAGTCAGAAAGAGAAAAACAAATGTCGTATATTAACACATACATGTGCGATCTAGAAAAATGGTACAGATGAACCAGTTTGCAAGGCAGAAATAGAGACACAGATGTAAAGAACAAACGTATGGACACCATGGTGGAAAGCGGGCTGGGAGGGTGGTGGTGGGATGAACTGGGAGATTGGGATTGACATATATACACTAATATGTATAAAATAGATGACTAATAACCTGCTGTATAAAAAAATTAAAAAGAAAAGAAATTAGTCAGTTTTTTCATTGAGAATAACACACATCATACCATTGTAAAGAAGTTGCTTATGATGTTTACTTTTTTCTATTTTTAGAAAATTTCCCAAGATTAATTTTAGTAACTGATCTAACAATTCCCATCTCAGTAGTGGGAATAGAATCTTGCATCTTGACCCATATCCTCTGTATGTCATGACTTCCTTTGAGCTTACGTGATTCAAGAGCCAGCCCCACAAAGAAACGGAAGGCATGCGTTTAATAGGAGCCAACATTTTTTGATGAAATATGATGTGCTTGGCGCTGTACTAGGCAGTTTACATTGGTTATTTTTGTCTAAAGTGGCCTCCAGTGGAGGGAAAATTGGATTAGCTGGCTGAAATCACTCACTTGAACTGTCTACATGGCTACTGGTCATTGGCTGCTTGCTGATTTGAGGCTAAGGAACTTTTTCTCCTCTTTAATGTTTGTCTTCAGTGATTTAACATCATGCTCAAGAGCAGTGCTAGAGGCCAAGCAAGGCCCTTAGGGGATACTGGGCTCACATCAGTATTTACTTTTCAAAAGTGAAAGTGCTTCAGAGAGTGCCCTGGGGGGCAAGACCTGGGGAAGACCTTTTGGGTCCAGCTTTTTCTTTTGTTCAAGTCATAGATCCCTGATCTTTTAGCCAAAAGACACAGACCCTTTCCCCCTCTTTCTCCTTGCTCTCCACAGGCAGCCTGCAGCCCTTTGGTAGCCCTGGGAGTTCATTTGACCAGATGTAACAAATATGGCTTAGCAGGGGATTAAAGTGTAATTTACCTGGAAGAACACTGCAGTCTGGAGTCTTTTCTGAGCCCAGTACACCTGCAGGAACGTCCCAGAAGCCTGCCTCTGTCTTGTGGGACCAACTCACCTCCCAGGCACCACTGGGTGGCTGGGTTCCCCAGGATGCCACTTTAGGACAGTCTGTGCTTGTGGGAGCAGATAAGTGAGCTTAGAGGGGCCTTTTATCAGCTTCTGTGTTCACAGAGGCCAGATGATCTTCAAGGAGTTGCTTAGAGATTTAAAGCACTGATGTGACAAGGATACTTTGATTCCAATGTTCCAGCCCTCTCCCTGCAGCCAGTGTTTATGTAAACTTGAAAAAACCTGCCACTACTGTTCATCGCCCTCGTTTTTCAACCGTAATGGTAATGACATTCCAAGGACTAGGAGAGATTTAGTATCCTTCAAGTCTGGGGTTAGATTCTCCCTCAGACATGGCATTGGAGTGTTGTAGTCCAGCTCTTGGGAGCACAGGCAGAGCGGACTGCAGGAAACAAGGGAGACTGATCTCAGATGGAGTTTTGAAATCAGCCCCCGAGAAAGCTTTAATTTGTGTATTGATTATTGTTGTGTATGCAAAATTCTGACTTAAAAGACGACTTAAAAGACTCAAAGTCTCTTTTTGCTTTAATATATGAATCAAAACTCAAGAACTAGAAGTCATGACTTTCTCACTGCACCCTGTGGTCTCTTTCCCAAGCCTCCTCTATTTTCCCTCACTCCTCTTCCCTCTCAAACTCAGATCCTCTCCTCTCTCTCTCTTTTTTAAAATACTTATTTATTTATTTATTTATTTGGCTGCACCAGGTCTTAGTTGTGGCCCACGGGATCTTCGTTGCCACGTTCAGGATCTTTAGTTGCGGCATGTGGGCTGTTAGTTATGGCATGCAGGATCTAGCTCCCTGACCAGAGATTGAACCCGGACTCCCTGCGTTGGAAGCGTGGAGTCTTAACCCTAGGACCACCAGCTAAGTCCCCTTTCCTCTCTCTGTTATGGCCCTTATTTCCAATAGCAAAGATGGGACTCTGTGAAGGAGAGAGACTTGTCCCATCAGTACATATGACAAACCAAAACAACAGAAGGGAATATTAAGAACTGAGACTCTCCCCATCCAATCAAGGACATATGCTTGCCCTTTGGTCAGCTTGAAGTGCCTCTCCCTGCCTTCCACTTCTAAGGGGCCTTAAATGTCCCTACCATCATCTATTTTTCTTCCTCAGTCAGTCTTTCCTGTAAGAAACCTCAATCAGTCAATCCCTATTCTTACTTTCCTGTAAGAGTAAAGGGAAAAACAAAAAGATTTTGGATGGGGGAACAGAGTTTTGTATGTGAGAATACAATTTTTTGTCGCTCTTCACTCCTTTTCCCTAATGAAGGCCCTAAGGATGAAGTTGGTGGGCACCAGGAGACCATATCCTGGTCTTGAGTATCTCAGCCACTTCTTGGGCAGTTCTCTGATCTCTGTTTGGCACCCTCAATGCCTCTGAAGCCTGGCCCTGGCGTGGTGCTTCGGAGAGCCCTTCCTTCAGGCTGATCACTGGAATGGTGCCGAGGGCTGTGAGCACAGTCACACAGACGAAAGGAGCTGGATCCTGTTCCTGGAATCCAGAGCAAGGATCCTGCTGGAGACTTCTTCTTCCACTTGAAGGCTGAGCCTCTGGCAGTCTTCTTTTCCATCTGTCCAGGAAAGCCATCTTTCAACAAATAGAGTTTTAAGAGCTTTTATCCTGCTCTTGCATCTAAGAGCTGGCCCAGAGAATAGCTCTTGGCTTTTCTCAAAACCAGCTCTGTTTGGGAACATGAACTCCACAGGGTTTAGTATATGGATACCGGCATTTTTCAACTTGCCGATCTTAAGTAGAAATTTAGGGACAGATGCAGGTTTTGTGAGGCTTGAAAGCTTGCACATGACATTTTGAAACCACCAACCTGATGGGAGGTGTGATGAAGTAGCAGATAGAGTGGAAAGAGACAGCAATCTTGCAAATTGGGTTAAAGTGTCTTACTTCAGCAACTTAAAAAACAAACAACATGTGACCATGCGAGCGCATTACCGGTGGTCATCCAAGGCCTAGGAAGTAGCCTGTGCAAGTGAGGAGCCCTGCAGTCCATGCTTCATTAGCTTCATTGTAAATTTGCCTCTGTAGGAATGTTTTCCTCTTAAAAAAATGAAAACACATCCTTCTTGTCCCCCAAACCATATTACTTTATGTTTCTAAAAATGCTTTTCAAGTGATTTTTGCGCAATTTGACAATGTATCAATAGCCTAAAAATATTCACGTTTTATCCCAGTAATTCTCCTTTTGGCAATCTAGTGTAAGAAAATTAACTAGATTAATGGAACAGCTTTATGCACAAAGATGTCTATTGCAGCATTATTTATAATAACAAAAAAATGGGTAAACTTTAATGACTAACAACATGGGAATGACAAAGTACAATATGATATATTCACCTGTTGGAATATTATACCATTAGTGCCAATGACTTTTCTTTACAAAATGCCTATAATAATTTGGGAAAATTCTAATATACTAATATTATCAGAAAATAGCAGTGCACAAAATTTATATAAACAGTATATATAAACAGCCAGTTGATAACATTGTCTTTAAATTTCCAGCTCTTTGGAAATATTCTTGTGTTACACACATCTGAACCCCTTGGATCTCTGGAATTTCGAAAATTGAGGACCATCACTGATCACACTACAAAAAAGTCTCATTTGAAAATATCCTCTGATTTTATATTGTTTTTTAAAGATAATTCTCGGGACTTCCCTGGTGGCGCAGTGGTTAAGAATCCACCTGCCAGTGCAGGGGACATGGGTTCAAGCCCTAGTCTAGGAAGATCCCACATGCCGGGGAGCAACTAAGCCTGTGCGCCACAACTACTGAGCCTGTGCTCTAGAGCCTGTGAGCCACAACTGCTGAGACTGTGTGCCTAGAGCCTGTGCTGCACAACAAGAGAAGCCACCACAATGAGAAGCCCGTGCACTGCAAGGAAGAGTAGCCTCCGCTCACTGCAACTAGAGGAAACCTGTGCACAGAAACAAAGACCCAACTCAGCCAAAAATAAATAAATTAATTAATTAAAAAAACACTTTAAAGTTAATTCTCGATACTAATGGGAAAATGATGAAATCAGCACTTTTATTTATTGCTGATTGAAGAATAATAAACAACATTTTTGGACAGTATTTTGGCAATATTAATCAAAAGGCTTAAATGTATTCATACCCTTTGACACAGTAATCCCAATTCTGAGCATCATTAGTAGCAGATGCTGTACTGCTGTGCATAGAAAATGCAAAAGAATCTATAGATTTGGATTAATCAGTGAGCGTAATAAGGTGGCTGCGTATACGTGTCAATATTCAAAGTATTATGAAAATCAGTTGTATAAATTGTTAGAAAATGAAATTTTAAAAATATATCATTTACAATAGGATAGAAATAACATCAAATACCTACAAATATGTCTAATGTGAGATATTCAGGGCTATTACCCAGAAAACTGTAAAATATTATTGCAAGAAATTAGAAGACCTAAATAAATGGAACTGTACTATGTTCGTGGATTGGAAAACTAAATATTTTTAGAAGGTGTGTATTCTTTCACTACCAAACCGATCTATAGATTCAGTGCAATCCCAAGCAAAATCTCAGTGTTTTTATTCTTTCTTCGTGGAAATTATAAGCTAATTTTAAAGTTTATAAAGAAATGAAAGAAACGAAAGATAGCCAAAGCAATCTTGAAGAAGAACAAAGCTGGAGGACTTACTCTACCAGATATCAAAACAGCCAATATGGAGTTATTTGTAGGCATAATTTGTATTAGTATTAAATTATATTAAGCCTCCATTTCTTTCCCCATTACCTTTGTTTTTATTTTTATTGATGGCATGTATTATGTATATTTATATTTTTATTAAAGATATATTTGACTGCAAATATTAAGTGTTGTATATGTATGTATACATAGATTTTACCAAATGTTATATGGTCCTGTCTGGCTTTATAAATGAAAAATAGCTATTTTTGACAATGATAGGTTAAGGGTGAGTTTTTTCTGATTCATTCCATTTTGTATTTTGTAGATCTTTTCAATTTGATATTCACTTTCCTCTTTAAGTCTGGAAAGTTTCTTTGGTTATTTATTTGATAAGTATCTCCTCTGCACTTATTTGTTCTTCTTCATTTCACTCTTCTCTTAGTGGATGTTAGACTTCCTGGTTTGATGCTCTGTGTCTCTAATCTTTATTGTTCATAGTTTTCATCCCTTTGCCTTTTTACTTTTATGCTCTGAGAGATTTTCTAGACTTTTTCCCCAGTGCTTTTATTGAATTTTTATTTCACAATCATATTTTTAATTTCCAAAACTACTTTCTTATACCCTGATCATTCCTTCCCCTATTCTTGATTTGTGGATTAAATAGCTTTTCAAATCTCACTGAGGCTGCTGATTAGATTTATTTCTTAAAATCACTGAACTTGAATTATGTTTATGTTCAGTTTCCCTTTCAAACTGCTTTTTTCCCCTAAAATGTCTGGATACCTTTGAGTGTTTGTTGATATTTAAGAGTATGGACTAGGCAGGCAAATCTCTGTACATGGTCATGGACTTGTTACTGGCAGACATGCCTTTCAGGCGAGCAGTTGGGGTGCTAATTATTCTGCTTCCAAAAGCCAGGATGATGACTGTTTTACTTTTAGGAACTAACACCTCCAGGAGTTGCCTTAGTTCACTCCAGATGTACTGTTAATTTTTTTTTAAAGAAAAATACCCCCCCCCTTTTTTTGGCTATGGATAAATGCTTGCCTGCTTGAGATTTGTGCAAGGAGGGAGGTATTCGCTATTTTGTTTATAGTCCTGTCACTCATTCCCTGGTTTTCAGCTCAGCTTCTTATTTCCACTCTCGTGTGTGTTCCCTCTGAGTCCGGAGGTTCTGTGGTTCTGCTGCTTTTGGATTCCTGCAGCTTCCTCAAAGTTGCTGTTTCCCGGGCTCTGCTTCAAGCCACTGATGCCCCTGCATTTACTTTCTATCATCTGGAAATTTTAAAAAATCTCTTGTCTGTTGATGAGTATCCTTCTGTTCACTTGTTGTTATAGGTTTATATCTTTCTGTTGCTTTACCATCATTTTTCTAAGGACTCAGGAGATGGAGAGTCTATCATGGGAATTTAGTCTGTCATCCTGAAGTGGAATCCTTTAATCTACTTAAGAGGAATCCCTTAAATTTCATGGAAGATGTTTGGTTTAAGCCCAGTTTTGAGAAATAAGTAGAATTTACATAGAAATAGAGGACTGTATAAGACAGACCAAAGAGAGGACAGGTTTGAACAATAGTGTGGAGATGTGCATTGACCACGTTAGGTTTGAAGAATAATGAGTGCGTCAGCCTAGCAGGATCCCAGAGTTCCAGGGGGAGAGTCATGGGAAATAAGACTTGAAAAGTAATATGGATTTAGAGTTTTAGTTCTAGATGGGAAAATTTGGCTTTTTGAGCAGAGCAGAAAAGCAATGAAATCAATATTTTAAAAAGATTTATTTGGCAAGATGTGAGATATGCTTTGGAGGGAGATAGACTGTAGGCAGAGAGCCAGTTAGGAAACAGGTTAATCATCCATTTGTGAAATGAGGGATGATGGCAGCAGAAAGGAAAATAAGGAAGAGATGGCAAATTAGAAATAAGAATCTATATTACTTAATGACTGATTGGCTATGGACGATAAGACACCTGTCAGTTTTCAGGACTAGATGACTATGGAGAGCTACTGGCATTGATGTAGTTGGAAAAGTAATAGGCACCTATCCTATTTACACCTCCTCTCTCTGCTAAGAGTAGGTCACCCACAGTATAATCCTGTCTCCAGCCTAGGTTTTTACAGGTGGCAATACAGTGGTGGTAGTGGTAGTGATGATGGTAGAGATAGTGGTGGTGATGGAGGCAGTAGCAGAAATAGTGATGATGGTGGTGATGACAATGTTGAAGGCAGTGGTAGTGGTGGTAGTAATGTGATAGTGATGATAATTGTGGTAGGGGTTGGGTGCAATCGTGTAGGTGGTAGTGGCAGTGATGGAGGTGGTGTTAGTGGCAGCAATAATGATGGTAATGGAATGATGCTGGTGGGAATTTTGGAGGGGGATGGTGATGGTGGTGGTGATAGAAGTGGTGGTGATGGTGGTAATGGAAGTAGTGGTAGTAGTGGTTGTGTGATGAGCCAGGTGAAGGTGCAGATGGCTTTAATGATGGAGGGGGTGGTATGATGGTAATCATGGCAAGTGATTATGGTAGGGACTGTGGTGGTGAGGGTGGTGGTGGTGATATTGGTGGTGATGAGGATGGAGTGATAGTAGAAATGATTGTGGTATGGGTTGTTATAGTGCTGGAGGGAGTCATAGCAGTGGAAATAACAGCAAAGGTCATGTCCTGGTGACTGTGGTAGGGTGTGGTAGTAGATGGCACATCTTAGCTATGCAACTATAACTTTAAGTCTCGAATTTACTCTTGTCTACTCATATCATGAATTTAGGAGAACAGGAGAAGGCTTGATTGTCCACAGAGCTATATGACCCTGTCCTACCCTTTAGCCACAGCTGATTAGACTAGAACTGGACATCTGCCTTGGGAAACAGTCTAGGCTGGTTGAGCTAAGAAGATTTTCAACCTAGAGTTTGAGTTTAACTAAGAGACTAGGAAATTGTAGCTATTAGATGTAGACACTTGAATGGAAGAGACTTGTGGAGTAAGAGCCTGAGTCATCACCATTGCAATGAAATGCTGTGTACCGTTAAGGTTAAGAAAGAGTTCACAAGTTATGAGTAAACAGAAAAGGGCAATGTGCTGATAGAGGCAGGAAATGAAGCAGTGGGTAGAGAGAAGCAGAAATGAAAGACCAGGCAGCAGCCTCCTTCCTAGCTGACAAGGTCCAGGCCTCATGGGCTCCCGAAGAGACCATTCAAGTCCATTCTGGTTTCAATTGGCCGTGAAATTGCCAGTTGTATCCTTTCCATAAACTTCTCTTATATTTGAATTGCTTTGTGTGAGTTTCTGTTCCTTGCAATCAAATATCAGGGACTAAGATATTCATGAAGTTAATTGCTTATTTTTCATGCTGTTTGCAGACTTCAAGGTTACCAGCCCCTAGATACCACTATTAGATGCTTTTGTGTTTGGACCCTTCAACCCTCTACCAGGGAGCTTTTGTATTGGACAGATCATGCACCAAAGAATTGTATTTAACATCAGGTCCATTTCACACAGAGTCCAGGCTTTATTTAATATAATCTATTACTTAATAGTGTCCCCTTTATATTTCAAAATTAGAGTTCCCCCACCCAGAACGTCACATCCTGCTTCTCCAGTGGCAGCAATGTCTCTAGACTCTATCTTTTACAACCTCTTGCTATGTTCTTTTTTCTCTGGCTTGCATTCTCTTGACTTACACCTTGATCCCCCTTCTCTGCCTTCCTTCTTCAGATGCCAGACCTAGACTCTCTGACTTTGATTTTGACTCACTCAGAAGATCCTGACTCTGGTGTCTCTCTCCCAAGGATGGAAGAACACAGCTGACTGACAAGCTGGACTTAGACCTGATGCTCTACACTTCTGCCAGGTTGGTGAGAGAGGACTGGAAGGGGTCGGGGGGGTGATCTTTATCTACTGAGTACACGTGTCAGGTATTCTACAGCCTGTTCGGTCAGCATTACTGCCTTTGTTCATATGTGATAAATCTGAAGCTCAGAGTGTTTAAGGTGAATGAGTTTATGTAGTGAATGAATGGCAGATGTGGTGTGTGAACCCAAATGTGTTTGACTTCAAAACATGTTTTCCTTTTAAACTGTGCTGACTTGCCAAAGAGGGGATAAAACGAGTCTTAGTCGAGTACTCTGTTAGCACCCTTTAATGACCATCCAACGTCCATTCTCCCCTTCCTTCTTCATAGCAAAGCCCTCGTTTTATTTGGTATGGAAATATGCTCCCCTAAAACACTCTATAGTCTAGGCTTCCTGCAGCCAAGGCATAGGCATGTGAAAGCTGATATGATGAAAGTTGAAGGGTTGTGTGGAGCTTCTAGGAAGGCTGCTTAAAGCTTCAAGTTGATCCAGCTGGGACGTTCTCCCCTTTGCTCTTCTTCTTGCTCAGAATGGAGCTCTCATAACCACCTTGTACATGAGGAGATCCTAAAGGTGGAATCCACATTCTAGGGTAGGGGAGCCTGGGTCCCTGAAGGTAGCAGTGCTGCCATATCAGTTTGTGAAATGCCTGCCTCTGCACTCTTATGTGAAGAGAGATAAACACTTGTTTTGTTTGAGCTACTTTTATATGCAGTACGATTCAAGCACCTCCTATATGTGAAACACTGTGCTGGCACTTGGACATTTGGTTACCCCCATTTCAGATGAAGACCCTAGGTTCCAGAAAGTTAGAGTAATTAACTTAAGCTCACACAGCTAGTCACGTGGCATGTCTTGACTTTAGAGCATATTGCTCTAAAGACTAAAGTCTAAATTCCTTAACATGGCATATGAAATGCCCATGATCTAACCATTGCCTTTTGTCTTACATTTTGTTTTATGCTTTTAAAAATGCTGTTCCCTCTGCCTAGAATTCTCTGCCCTCCTTTTCCTCTGGGAATCTCCTACTCATCCTTTAAGACCTAGTCAAAGTGCTACCTCCTCTGAAGTCTTTCTTAAGCAGATGTCTCATGACATAGGTCTTCTTTCTTCTGTGCCCCTATTGCTCCATGCTATGCCTTATTAAGACATCGTGTTGCATATAGCATGGTAATTGTCTACACGCCTGTCTCCCTTCTAAAATTTCAGCTTCTTTAGAGGCCAGATCTTTCCATCTCTGTATCCTCACCATTAGTTCACTGCCTAGCACATAAGAAGGAAATTTTTTTTGAATGACTGCCCAAATGAATAAAAGTAGGCATCAAGTTGAATGGTACCTTTTAGTAAACTTCAGGGGCTAAATATCGCACACTGAGGCTTATCTCCTCATGTGTCTCCTAAGCCTCCTGGGAAGCATATGAGAGCATGTCATTGCAGGACTGCTTTCGGTGGAAACCCATGAGAGCTCATGTCTCCATGGAGACCCTTCAATTCATTCTTTACTCTCATTCCATAGCCCCTGCACCTAAAGAGGACTGTGCCATATTTCCAATTCAAAACATGGTTTTGTTAGGGAATGTGACTGAAAAGATCATAATTGTAGATCTGATTCTTGCTTGAATCCTTTCAAGAAATTGAATCAGTTCTGACACAGCATCCTTTTTCAAGATTTTGAAAACTTTGAATCCATTTTAAACTAGATAGATTGTGATCGACAGACCCACTGGAACATTAGCAAACAGTTAAATACTAATTAGCCAAGTCACTGCTAATCTCCCAGCTGTCAAAGCCAGAGATAGAGACAAAAGCTTCTATTAAACCTGAGTTGGTCCCTGAGGAGGAAGAGGTCAGAGGGGAGTGTTCAGTCAACTGTGAGATTATGTGAATGAAGTCTTAAGTGAAAATAATAAAAAACATGCAAATGTCCCTTTACTCATTTAAAAAGACATTATATTGACATGAAAACTCTCCTTTTGTCATTTTACTCTCCCCAATTTCCCCATCATTTAACTGTTACCCATTATTTTTAGGATAAAGTTCTAAACCTTTCCCCTGACTTTCTGCCCCCAAGTAAGATTTCCAGTTGTATTTGTCACTTCCTCCTCTTCTTGGACCTTCTGCTCAAGGCTGAACATGCCCTTAGGTACATAAAGCTGGGGATGATAACTGCAAGATACAAGATGGACAGATATACTGTGGTTGTGAATGGTGGTAGTGGTGGTAGGAGGGGGGTGGGTATTGAGGGAAGGTGGAGAAAGCTGCCTTTGAAGACCCAAAATGGTCTGCACACAAAGACTTAAAATCTACTCCTGTGGGCTAGTTCTCTGTTTACACTTCACTACCCTCCAATATTTCTCCTAATTGTTTCTCAAAATTCAAGCAAGTGTAACCCAGTATTATAGCCCAAGTCCCTTATTCAAGTGAAGCCATACTAAAACCTATCTGTCCCCCATCCCATTGCAATAGGAGACTTTTCTTTCACTCCTCGGTATATATGTGGATTTACAGGGGAGTGTGGGGGTGGGGTGGGGCAGTGTCCATTTTATATTGTATGAATCTTTTTTAAAAAATTTTATTTATTTATTTATTTATTTTTGGCTGTGTTGGGTCTTTGTTGCTGTGTGCGGGCTTTCTCTAGTTGCGGCAAGCGGGGGCTACTCTTCATTGCGGTGCGCGGGCTTCTCATTGCGGTGGCTTCTCTTGTTGAGGAGCACGGGCTCTAGGTACACGGGCTTCAGTAGTTGTGGCTCACGGGCTCTAGAGTGCAGGCTCAGTAGTTGTAGCACAGGGGCTTAGTTGCTCCAAGGCACGTGGGATCTTCCTGGCGGATTCTTAACCACTGCACCACCAGGGAAGTCCCTGTATGAATCTTTATAAAATTCTCACAGGTATTTGAGAGTCCCAAAAGGTTAACAAACTTCAATTTAGAAGAGATTAATGTGAAGAATTAAAACAGAACTTCTTAAAGTATGGTTTGTGGACTACTTATGTTAGGAGCAACTGGAGAGCTTGTTTTTAATATAGATGCTTGGACCTCGACTCAGGACTCTTGAATTAGAAAATCTGGGGTGGGAGCCCCAAAATCTGCATTTAAAAATCCTCCCAGAAGATCTACTTTACCAGATGAGAACCACTGGCTTTAAATGGATCTAGGTCCATGTTTATTGGTATTTTATAATTTGTGGGCATTTTATAATTACCCATTTTCCTGAATTCTCCAAGTTGAATAGTTAACGCCTTGAGTTTGATTGAAAGACAATTATATCATCAGAAATAATTATAATTTGTCCTCCTTCTTTCAATGTGTGTGTGTGTGTGTGTGTTTTCTTCTTGCACTGGCTATGTTGTAGGACAGGGGTTGGCAAACTATGGTCCATAGCCCTCATCTGGCCACCATCTATTTTTGTATGACCCATGAACTAATACTGGTTTTTACATTTCTAAATGGTTGATCTATAAGTACCTACATAATATCCTCTATGTTGCCTCTTGGCAGGAAAAGTCTGAAATATTTCCTATCTGGCTCTTTACTGAAAAAGTTTGATGACCCACCAGCAAAGAATGAGAGTTCTGTTACTCTCTGACTGTCAACATTTGGTATTGTCAGAATTTTTTTTAGCTATTCTGATAGGTGTATAGAAGTGTCTCATTGTGGTTTTAATTTGCATGTTTCTAATGGCTAATGATGTTAAATATCTTAATGTATTTATTTGCCATCTAAATATCTATCTTCTTTGGTGAAATGTCTGTTCAAATCTTTGGACTTTTTTTTTTTTTTTTTTTTGGCTGTACGTGGGCCTCTCACTGTTGTGGCCTCTCCCATTGAGGAGCACAGGCTCTGGATGCTCAGGCTCAGTGGCCATGGCTCATGGGTCCAGCTGCTCCGCGGCATGTGGGATCTTCCTGGACCGGGGCCCGAACCCGTGTCCCCTGCATCGGCAGGTGGACTCTCAACCACTGCGCCACCAGGGAAGCCCTGGACCATTTTTTAAAAATTGAATTGTTATTTTCTTACTGTTGAGTTTTGAGAGTTCTTTATATATTCTGGATACAAGTCCTATTTCAGAAATGCGGCTTGCAAATATTTTGCAAGTATTTATTTTAATTCTATTGAGTGTTTTATGCAGAAGAAAATCTTTTAATTTTAATTAAGAAAACCTTTTAATTTTAATTAAGTCTAGTTTATCATTAAAATATTTTTTCCATATCATGCTGTTGGTATTATATGCAAGAACTCTTTGCTTAGCCCAAAGTCACAAAAATTTTCCCCTGTGTTTTCTTCTAAAAGTTCTATGGTTTTACAAAATTTTATATTTAGAGCTGTGATTAGGTGAGTTAATGTTATAAGATGTGAGGTAAAATTTGAGTTTCTTTTTTTTTCTCTTCTTTTTTTTTGCATATGACTGTTCAATTGTTTCAACAGCATTTTTTAAAGGACTATTAGTTATCAAAAATAGGTTGACCATATTTATGTGGGTCTCTTTCTGTTTGAGTCCTCCAACTTTACTCTTCTTTTTCAAAATTGTTTTGGCTATTCTAGTTCATTTGCTTTTCCATATAAATTTTAGAGTCAGCCTGTCTATATCTTCAAAAATCCTGCTGGGATTTTGATTGCAATTGAGTTAAATCTATAGATCAATTTGGGGAAAATTTATATCTTAACTGTGTTGAATGTTCCAATTCATGAATATGGAATGTATCTTCATTTATTTAGGTCTTCCTTGATATTTCATCAGATTTTGTAGTTTTCAAGATACAGATCCTGAACATGGTTTTAGTTGGGTTTTTTTGTTTGTTTGGTTTGGTTTTATGCCTAAGTTTTCTCTTTTTTTCAAGCTTTAAATAGTATTTAATTTTTTTCAGTTTCCAGTTGTTGTTGATTGCTAATATATAGAAATACAATTGATTCTTGTATGTTGACCTTGTATCCTGTGATCTTGCTAATAAGCTCACTTATTAGTCCTAGGATCTTTTCTGCGTTGAATTTCGTCACATGCTTTTCCTGCAGCAGTTGATATATGATCATGTGGTTTTTTGCTTTAGTCAGTTATTATGGTAGATTATATTGATTTATTTTTAAATGTTGAAACAGCCTAGTGTTTCTGCAATAAAACCCATTTTTTTGTGATGTATTGGTTCTTTTATTGATTGCTGGAATTGATTTGATAATGTTTTCTTAAGGACTTTTATCTCTATTTGTAAGGATATATGTATGGCCTTAGTTTTCTTTTCTTGTGCTATCTTTGTCTTGTTTGGTATCAGGTTAATGCTGGCTGCATGAGAGGACTTGGAAAGTGTTTTCCCCTCTCCTATCTTCTAGAAGATATTGTGTAGAACTTCTGCTATTATTTATTTAAATGTTTGTTAGAATTTACCAATGAAACTATGTGGGCTGGGAGCTTTCTTTTTGGGGAGGGTTTAAACTAAATTTTCAGTTTCTTCAAGAGACGTAAGACTAGTAAGATTCTCTATTTCTTTGTGGATGAATTTTGGTAGTTTGTGGCTTTTAAGGAATTTGACCATTTCGTCTAAGCTATTGAACTTTTATTCATAGGGTTCTTGTAATATTTCCATATTATTCTTTTAATGTCTGTGGGGTCTGTATTGATATTCCCTCTTTCATTTCTGATGTTAGTAATTATTGTCTTTTGTATTTTTTCCTTTTTGTCAATCTGTTCATAGTTTTACCTTCATAATTCTTTTTACAATGAATCAGCTTTTGGTTTTATTAATGTTCTCTATTGCTTTTTTCTTTTCAGTTTTATTAATTTCTGCTCTTGTGTTTATTGTTTCCTTTCCTCTACTTGGACATCTGTATTTTAATTTTTATACTATCGCATCTCAATAATTAATCACTTAATTTTGTTTCAATTCAAATGGTTGTAATATGTCTTCGACCAGTTATTTTCAAAGAAAATACCACATATGTCATAAAACTTTTATTTACTTATTTAATTGTTTTTTTTTGTGGTACACGGGCCTCTCACTGTTGTGGCCTCTCCCACTGCGGAGCATAGGCTCCGGACACGCAGGCTCAGCAGCCATGGCTCACAGGCCCAGCCGTTCCGTGGCATGTGGGATCTTCCCGAACCGGGGCACAAACCCATGTCCCCTGCATCTGCAGGCGGACTCTCAACCACTGCACCACCAGGGAAGCCCTGTCATAAAACTTTTAAAGCCCTGCCTCCCTGAAAATTTCTCTCTGTTGGTCATACATGAAAGCCAGCTTACCTAGGTATAAAATTCTTAAGTTATAACATTTTCTCTTCAAAATCTATAGATGTGGCTTCACTGTCATCTAGAAGTAGAAATATAGAGGTATCTGAGGCTACCCTTGTTTGCATTGTTATAAGAAATGGATTTTCCCTCCTGCTAATGACATTTTAAATTTATTTTTGTAGTTTAAATTTTTCCAAGAAGTGGGCCAATTTCCAATAATTTTTACCTGGGGTTTAGTCAGTTCATTTAATCTCCAGGTCTTTCTTCAGCTCAGAAAAGTTATTAGATGATTATTGCTTTACGTAGCTTTTTTGGTTAAGTAATAATTCTGCTCTCTCAATTGTAAATACTATTTGTTATTCAAATGGTGATTTGCCATTCCTTATTCTGTATTTCTACTAACTTCCAAAAGTTTTTGTTTTTTAATTATTTATCTGCAATGTAACACCTTCTTATTTTGTTACCTCTTATTCTCTTGATTTTAGGCTTTTTTGAATAGATTTACTCATATTTATTAAGGTTATTTCCTGTTGTACTCTTCTGTATATACCAATTTGTTTTCTGAAATTTTATTCTGAATCTTGCAGTAGACATTTCCTACATTTATGCTTTTGTTCTGAATCTTTATTACATTATTCTTTTTCCTCAGTTTTGCAGTACTTTAAAAAAAGTAAACTTCTGTTGGTTTTCTTCTCTTACTCAGTCACTGCCTAGAACAGGGCCTGGCATACAATAGGGATTCAATGGACATTTGTTTAATGAATTAATCATGAGGAAGGTGAAATCTTTCTAGACATTGGGTATGTGAATTAACCTTGGCCCTGCTCTTACCCTGTTTATGTGATGGTCTAAGTCCCTTTTCAGATCTACAACTGCAGGCTAATTGATGTGCATAGTTTCCAGTCTAATTCCTAGCTTACAACTAATGTGTCTCTTTTCCATTCAGATGACATCTTTCCCTGTGTCTGATGTTCACTTGTCTGGTACTGATGGAATGCATGAACATGCATCATTCCCATGTCTGTCAACTTTCATCCTATGTCTGTACATATCTATAAATGGTTTCTCATGATGGTTACCTATCCCATGTACAATGCTCAAATGAAAGCTTCCTGCCTGTATTTTCCACCCAATTGATATCTGGCTTTTGCTCTTTGACTGTACGAAGATGTGAAACAGAGCAGAGGGGTTTGTAGGCAGATGTGTTCAGTCATTGAAGGAAAAACTTATGCCCAATTTTCTGTGTGGTACATACTGGAGTCTCTGAATCAGTGGTGGTAAAAAATGAAGTATCATTTTCTATTTCATCACTTTTTTGGTATTCCTATTTAATTTATTGAGGAGTTGGACACTATTAAGCACAGAGCTACCAGCCAATGCCATTTTGAGCTAGAACTCCATTTCTAGTGTATTTTTAAAGTACTAGAATTTATTCTAAAATCCAGCCAGAATCTAGGACATTTATTTTGAATGAATACACATTGCTGTTTTTTCTTATCATATTCACCTCCTTCTACACACTCTTATACGTAAATATGCCAAAACTAAATACTCACACTGTGCACTCACTACAGACAGTTGGTAAAGGATTTTGAAACAATTTATAAATATTTATTAAAGTAAAATAATAGCAACTATTGCCAAAAATAGCATCCCATCTAAGTATATTCACAACAGATGATCTCCAAAATCATTTTATGCTGAGTCATTTTTTCATTTTATTCTAATTCTGACATGTTATTCTATCCCAGATCACTGAGAGTCCTTTTTGCAGCCTATTTATTGCCACTTTTTCACATTTTTGTGCTTTTTGTTGGTGGTTTCACTGTTTAAAATGCCCCTCAAGCATAGTGCTGAAGTGCTGTCTAGTGTTCCTAAGTGCAAGAGACTCTGATGTGCCTTACAGAGGCAATGTGTGTGTTAGATGAGCTTCTTTCAACCACAAGTTATAGTGCTATTGGCCATGAGTTCAATGTTAATGAATCAAAAATATACTAAAAGGTGTATTTAAACAGAAACACATGAAACAAGGTTATGTACTGACAGCTGATGAAAATGTTGTGACCAGAGGCTCACAGGAACCTAACCTTGTACCTTCCCTAGGAACAATGAATGGGTCAGAATTCATTAATTCAAGGTTTGCGGTAAGACTAAGACAGAATCGACTGTATAAGAACTTAAAAGTAGCTTTTAAACAATTCAGTTATTAAAAGTATCTCCATCGTAACTACCATGGGGAACTCTGCATGACTGTCTTTTCTCTTGAGCTTTCAACCTCCAGCTATTTTCTTAGGCTGTCTTTCTCCAGTCTTTTGTCATCTTACCCCTTACTTCAGAGTTATCAGCTGCTTTCCCTCATGAATTCCCAGTCCAATTAGCAAACCCTTATGTATCCTATTACACTATCTTTCACAGTGCTTGCTGAGCTCCAAGTCCAGCACAATCTATTTCTAGTCTGGTTCTTCCCATAGGAATTTTTTGCAATTCTTAAATGGCAGATAATTTATTTTCAAAATAAAAACTGATCAACAAGTTGTAGAAAAATGTGTATTTCCTTCCTAAGGAAGATTACTGCAAAATGTTGGAAAAACTCAGACTTTTGATTTATCATCTACAATAATCCTGTTTTACACATTGACCTTAACCAATCCCAGACTTTTCCCCTTCATAACTGAGAATAAATAGTTGGGGAAACTCCATAAGCTACAGAACCAGAGGCAGAGAAATGCTCAATTAAAAAAAAAATCAGGAAGCCATAGGCTAGATAGATAGATAGATACGTTTTTCATTTAAAATGTTTTAGCAGCCAGCTTACTGATCAATTCTCCTCAACCTCTTTTGACCCTTTTTTTAAAGCAGTTAACATGGTCTAAGTCATTGCATTTACTGTTTTTAAGTCTGATGTTTTTCTTTGTTTGAACAATGGCTGTAATCATGTTTTCTCAGGTCTCTTAGAAGTTACACTAATAAGAAGTAGCAGACAGTCCTCTCCCATGCATTCTAAAAGCAGATTTCTCATGTGGCAAGACAAAAAAGGAAAAAAATATCACTTAACATAAAATGAGGCCCTATATCTGAGACCCTGTGAGGTCATGTCTGTACAGCAGATTGGACTCCTGCTTAAGTTTTTCTTATGGAGGCAGGAGTGATTTGGTGATGACATAAAGGGGCACTGATAGGGGACTGTCAGCTTTTTCTTAGATGACAAGACTAGTTCAGAAAAACAAAAAAATTATCCAGTCAGCTCCTTCCTGGCTTGCTTAGGGCAAAATGGAGTTGAAACTTGTCTAAATCACCTCCATCTGCCTCCTTTAAAAGTAGGTGTTGATGTGAAAATTAAGACTCTCTGGTTCTTGCCACCAGCACTGCCTTTACTCTCCTCACTGGCAAAAATACAAAGGTGGCCCAATATGTTTCTTGAAAGTTTATTTCCAAGCTAAACCCAGATACAGTTGTGCCTACAGTACCATCAATTGGCTCATCAGATAAGCATCAGAAAATACACGTAAGCATGTGTGTGTTTCATAGGGAAAAAAGGTTAATTTCAAAATTGGCAGAATTTGTCAGGGGGAAATCTGTTTTTGTTTTGTGCAATGCCTTAATGGACCATCTTGTTGTAAAAAGACCCCATAGAGCTGCTCTGCTTCCTAAGTCCAGGGTTGGGCTTCCAGAGCAATCTCCAGAAGGAGGATAGCAGGTCCCAGAATAGGGAATGGGGGGTAAGATGACAAAAGACTGGAGAAAGACAGCCTAAGAAAATAGCTGGAGGTTGAAAGCTCAAGAGAAAAGACAGTCATGCAGAGTTCCCCATGGTAGTTACGATGGAGATACTTTTAATAACTGAATTGTTTAAAAGCTACTTTTAAGTTCTTATACAGTCGATTCTGTCTTAGTCTTACCGCAAACCTTGAATTAATGAATTCTGACCCATTCATTGTTCCTAGGGAAGGTACAAGGTTAGGTTCCTGTGAGCCTCTGGTCACAACATTTTCATCAGCTGTCAGTACATAACCTTGTTTCATGTGTTTCTGTTTAAATACACCTTTTAGTATATTTTTGATTCATTAACATTGAACTCATGGCCAATAGCACTATAACTTGTGGTTGAAAGAAGCTCATCTAACACACACATTGCCTCTGTAAGGCACATCAGAGTCTCTTGCACTTAGGAACACTAGACAGCACTTCAGCACTATGCTTGAGGGGCATTTTAAACAGTGAAACCACCAACAAAAAGCACAAAAATGTGAAAAAGTGGCAATAAATAGGCTGCAAAAAGGACTCTCAGTTACAGTATGAGTTACAGTATGAGTTACTCATACTGTAACTCTCAGTTACAATATGAGTTGAAACCAGAAGACAGAGTGTTGCCTTGTTCTCACCTCAGCTGAGACTGTGCATGTCGGGTAAGTCAAATATTTTTCCACTCTGCTCATGTCCATGAATAACCACGAAAGCACTGTGAGTATTGATTTGGGGGATTACAAAAAATTTTTATCAAGTAAGTGAATTCACAAATGTGGAAGCATCAAAAGAGGACCAACTTTATTTTGATATAATCTTTCCTCATGGTGACCCCCAAAATGTTAGTATCAGTAAATGCTTACTTTATACCACTTCCCATTGTGTTCATTTAGGAGAAATCAAGGAACAAAGGCAGTGTTCCATAGCTAGGTCGATGTATATCAGAGTTCCTGATGCCTAGTTAATAATAATTATCATTATTATTCTTAGTATTTCATAAAGTGGGATATGAGACAGCAACCCTCTTTTCCACATACACCTTATAATTCATACTTCCTTTTCATGATTACTCTTAACTATTTTAAAATAGTTTCAAGAAGATGTGGCACATATATACACTGGAATATTACTCAGCCATAAAAAGAAAGGAAACTGAGTTATTTGTAGTGAGGTGGATGAACCTAGAGTCTGTCATACAGAGTGAGGTAAGTCAGAAAGAGAAAAACAAATACCATATGCTAACACATATATATGGAATCTAAAAAAAAAAAAGCTTCTGAAGAACCTAGGGGCAGGACAGGAATAAAGACACAGACATAGAGAATGGACTTGAGGACACGGGGAGGGGGAAGGGTAAGCTGGGACGAAGTGAGAGAGTGGCATGGACATATATACATTATCAAATGTAAAATAGATAGCTAGTGGGAAGCAGCCACATAGGACAGGGAGATCAGCTTGATGCTTTGTGACTACCAAGAGGGGTGGGATAGGGAGGGTGGGAGGGAGACACAAAAGGGAGTGGATATGGAGATATATGTATACATATAGCTGACTCACTATGTTATTCAGCAGAAACTAACACACCATTGTAAAGCAATTATACTCCAATAAAGTTGTTAAAAAAATAAAATAAAATAGTTTCAACTCTATAAGGGTAGTATGTATGTGTGCATCTGTGTGGGAGGGAAGCATGCAAAGTGACCTGCTCAGCCTCAGCTCCACAAGGAGGGGCTTAGCACCAGAATCCTTATTTTTATTTACCCCTATTCCTTGATCCTTAATTAATTCTCTGTCACCAATTGTGCAGTTGTGATGAGGACAGCAAATCTCCTCACTTCTCTTAAGAGGCTACTATCAAAAAAAGAACCTTACACAGGGATCCCCTGCTATTTGAAAGTTAGCTATATGCCACTTCACTCTTATGAAAACCATCATCAGTACCTGTTTTTGCCACCCGGAAGAAATTTTCTCTTTTATAAAAAAGAAAAGTGCTTCTTTGCTTTATGTCATTTCTGCTTTACAAAAGTTTCTTAGGAACACTCTACCTTTGGATAGCTGGGGAAACCTGTATTTGTTATTTGCATCTTAGTAAATTCAGCTCTTCATCTAATATCCCATTTAGTAACCCACTTTTCCCTTCTTCCCCTCCCCCCTTTCCTTCCTTCCTTCTCCTGGAGTCTTATTCTCCTATAGGTAACCAATGCTAACAGAAATGCAAGGCTTAATCAAAACACTCATGCCTTCAAGAGAGGGCTGCTCTGCCCTTTCACAGTTCCCTTTGCCAACGCTATGTTAGGACAAGGAGCTTGTAGCCAAACTTCTAGTCTCAGTCAGAGATTCTGGCAGTTGAGGTCCCAAGCAAATATAGTTGATACACATATAAAACCAAAGTTCAAAATCTTTGTCCAACAAACTTACTCTGGATTGTCACACAGATTGCCTATGTGAGAACCATCTCCAAATATGCTATTAAGTCCACTAAACAAATTCTGTTGCCAATTGTGCAGTTGTGATGAGGACAGCAAATTTCCAGTTCTGATATCAGCTTTCTCATCAATGCAATGGGGAAAACAAACAAAAAAACATCGTGGGCTAGAGGTCAGTCCTCTTGGACTCTTCCAAGGTTCTGCCACTAAAGGATGGGTAACCTTAGCCAAGTTCTATTACCAGCCTTGGGTTGAAGTTTTGTTCTCTGTAAATTGAAGAGACTGAACTAGGTAAACTTTAAGGTAAGACTGACAAATTTAAAAGGGGAAAAAAGTGTACATGTGTTAAATTCCAGTTAAATTTGTATTTCAGAGAAACAACAAATAATTTTTTGTGTAAGTACATCCCATTCAATATTTGGAACATACTTATGCTAAAAAATTTTTCTCTGAAATTCAAATGTAGCTGGGTGTCCTATAGAAGAGATTTATTACAAGAGTTGCACCTTACACAATTGTGGAAGGAATTGGGAAAGTGAAAGCTCAGGAGGGAAGTTGAAGGATCAAAGAGTCAACAAACCAGTCAATCCAAGAGGCCGAGCACTTGCAGCCACCAAAGTGAGGCACAGGGAGGTCTATGGAAAGCTGTCTCTGTGTAGCTATTACCTCTTAGCACCTGCTGCTAAGTGTCTACGGGGCTTTGGGGGTTCGTGGTGATCCCATATGTGCCTGACACTCACTGTGAACGACCTTCAGAGAATAACAGCTGCTGCTTCACCTCCATGTTCAAACGTTGTCCATATTCCCCTTTTGGCTAACTCTAACTCAGAACAATGCAGAGAAGAGGCTCGTGGACAACACGGTTCCTGCTTAACCAACTTGATGCAGTACAAATTGTCATACTGAGGAAATCCAGAGGAATCTATTGAAAAGTTATTCGAATTAATAATAGAATTTATCAGGTAACAGGGAGATAAAATAATGGCTTTCCTATATAACAGTGATAATGAGTTGGAAAATATAGTAGGAAAAGTCCCATTTGGCAATTGAAAACATAAAACACTTAGGAATAACATGAACAAGAGCTGGGTGGTATCTATGTGTAACACACTTCACTGCGTTACTCAGGAACATAAAAGCAAATTTGGGTAAATGGAAATGTAAGCCAAGTTCTCTCGCGGAAGCTCGGTATTGTAGTGATGTCAATTCTTTATTTAATTTGTAAATGAGGTACAATTCCAATAAAAATTCCAATATCATTATTTTTTGAGAACACATCAAAATTATTTTAAAATTCATTTGGAGGAATAAACAAGGGAGACTAACAAAGAAAATTTAGAAAAAGAATAACGAAGGAGGACTTGCATTAAGAGATGTGAAGAAATGTTGTAAAGTTACAATAAGTAAAACAATACAATACTGGTACCTGAAGAGACAGTCACACCAATTACTGGAATTAAATACTGAGATTTGATAAAAATGACATTTCAAATCAAGAGATAAAGGATAGATTATTTAATAAATGATATTGGGGCAAATACCTAACCAGCTGGAAAAAGTGAAGCTGGAGCTCAAAAAAGATCTAACCAAAATAATTTTCAGATGGCTTTGAGCTGTGAAATATCAGAAAATATAGATAAATATCATGATTACAAGTATATTTAATCTTGGAGTAACGAAGCCTTTTGTTTCTTTTTTTAAAATAAATTTATTTATTTTTGTCTGCATTGGGTCTTCGTTGCTGCGCGTGGGCTTTCTCTAGTTGTAGTTGCGGCGGGCGGGGGCTACTCTTCGTTGCAATGCGCAGGCTTATTGAAGTGGCTTCTCTTGTTGCAGAGCATGGACTCTAGGCACGTGGGCTTCAGTAGTTGCAGCATGTGGGCTCAGTAGTTGTGGCTTGCGGGCTCTAGAGTGCAGGCTCATTAGTTGTGGTGCACAGGCTTAGTTGTTCTGCAGCATGTGGGATCATCCCGGACCAGGGCTCAAACCCTTGTCCCCTGCATTGTCAGGCTGATTCTTAACCACTGCGCCATCAGGGAAGCCCAGCAAAGGCTTTTTAAAACATGATGCTATGGGCAGAAATCATAAAAGAAAGAAAATGGATTCATTTTATAAGTATTTTAAGTGGTACAGCTGAAAACACACACACACACACAAAATGACAAACTGAAAGAAAGCATTTGCAATATTTCCCACAAAGGGTTAATATTCTTAATGCCTATAATTCTTCACAAATAAAGAAGAACTTCAAAGAAGAGTTAGAAGATATGAGCAAGAAATCCCTCCCCCACCCCAAAGTATAACTAAAGGCAAAAAAAGTAAAATAAATTCATAGTCATTAAGTAATCAAAGAAATGGAAAGTTAGGATGGGATAACTTTTCCCCCATCAAATGGGCAAAGATGAAGGGAAAAATAACATCAACGGTCAGACTGCCTGGTTGGGGAAATGAATCTGCATCTACTGCAGACGGGGGCGTGAACTGACATAAGGTGTTTACAGGGTAATTCATTAGGGGATATCCAAAGCCAGTAGTGGATATCAAAAGTCTTGAAAATAAGTACACTCTGTGATCCAGCAAAACTCCTTCTGGTATTTTTTTTCCCTAAGGTATTATGATGAATGTCCCTCTTTAACTGTAAGAATGTTCATTGCAGCTTTGTTTAAAATAAGTGCCCACCCATATGAGGTTTGGTGAAGTTCAGCGTTCTATATATATTGAAGAATACCATGTAGTCATCAAAAGATTGTTTTAATACATGGGAAGGTGTTTACAATATACAGTGTAATTAATGAAAAATCAGTTTATAAAACAATGTCTTAAGTCATTCATGGTCATTTATTACTTTAATAAATATTGATTAAGTCTCAATATGTGCCATTCTCTAGACAGTACTAAATAGTACAAGCAATAGTACAGTAGTTATATTAGTAATTGTAATGGTAATAGTATATAAACAGTACTATAATGGTCCTCCCCGCCCTCCACACACACATATAGAAAGTACTGGAAGGGTATCTACCAAAGTAGATATCTGTAGATACATGTGGTTTTCATTTTTCTACTTGAATTGTTTTCTAAACTTTGTGATAATAAAAATCGTAAACAGTTGTTTATCGTTCTCCATTTTTATTCTTCTTTTCCTTGTATATTCTTTTTTTTTTTTTTTTTTTTTTTTTTCAGTACATGGACCTCTCACTGTTGTGGCCTCTCCTGTTGCGGAGCTTGGGCTCCGGACGCGCAGGCTCAACGGCCATGGCTCACGGGCCCAGCCGCTGCGCGGCATGTGGGATCTTCCTGGACCGGGGCACGAACCCCTGTCCCCTGCATCAGCAGGCAGACTCTCAACCACTGCACCACCAGGGAAGCCCTCCTTGTATATTCTTTGACCTATTTCCCCCCTCTGCCCAGTGTGAAGCTTTGGTGTGGAATCAGAGGCTAGGAAATCAATTTGACCCGGAACAGGAGAGAGAGACCTAACACTGCAGCTGAGCCTAAGGAAGTGCCCAGGCAAAAGATGCCCATTCAGTAGAGTGACCCCCTACTTATCCAGAAAGGAAGGAGAATGGCACATGTTTGGATTATCAGAGACTCAACATACAGCAAAAGCCTCTTCTGAGCAGCCCCTGCCTTCCCCCCAGCTGACACCTTCCACCTAGCGCCTGTGGTTCTTCCCACCTCCCGTCTGTCCTGTGTCTCCTGCCACAGTCCGCTTCCTCAGCATGACTCTCCTCACATTCCTACAGTTGCTCTCCATGCCTACATAATACAATCAGAGCTCCTCAGCCTGGCGTTGAACACCCCTCCCTACGGCCCCTGCCCACCGCCGCCCACCCCAGTATCTTCATTACCCCTCTCAGTGCAGCCCCACCAGCCTGCTTCCTGCTATCACCCTCTCCCAGTGCATCTGTCCTGTTGCTTGGTTTTTGCTGTTGATTTCTCCTCAACTGCTGTCTGGTCAAAGCCATCCTGTCATTTGGTTCTGCTCAGATTATACTTTGTCTGAGAGACTTTGTCAGTAATCTTCCTGCCATTACAGTATGTTCACTTTTTTATTATAGCATATGCCTGACATTATAGTTCTTTGTATGAGAGCTGTGTCTTTTCTTCTACCGTGTTATTTTCCACAGTGCAAGGAACTTGGTATGCATTTGATTAACTGAATTCACCATGCTGCATAGGAATTGGCAGTTTTCAGAGGATCCGGGTGTACAAGTGCACTCACTGCTGAAAATAGTCTAAGTATTTTATATTTAATGGAGTAATCCTTTATTTATATAGTGTTGTACCATTTATTTATAAATGTCTTTCACATAATGAGAACCAGTCTGAGTAAATATTTGCATTTTCCTGGGGAACCTGATTTATCTAGTGTTACATGGATAGTTAGAGGGCAGAGTTGGGGTATAAAATATGATTTCTTCCATTCCAGTGCTGTGCCTTGTTGAACTCAGTGGTTCCATTTGGAAGGGACCTCAAGGTCTTACAATATGAGAGGGCATCATTTTACTGTTCTTTGTCTTAATATACAGGGTTGCAGAAATTCTAATTATAGGAGCTCTTTGGTTGTTCAGAGTCTGAATAGATTGGAGCTTATTTTGTGATAAATTCATCAGGTATATCAGTGTTGCCAGTGCACGGGATGTCCCAGCTGGCCACCAAATGTTTGTCCCCTGGCCTGTGGAGTGACCTTTAGGTTTTCTCCTTTCCCAGATGGGGGTAGGGCAACACTGCTTCACGGCTGACATGGCAGGCTTGCCCGACCTCCTTCACGGGAGGTCATTGGGCCCTGTATATTTTCCTACAAATGTCTCTGGCATTTGAGAGGCGAGCGAGCCCCACAGCGCCTGCTCGTTCACAGAGGGCCTTATCAGTTGTTGATGAGACCCTGTCTAGGCTCACAGACAGGCAGTTTCCTCCAGCCCCAGAGCCTGAGCCTGCTGTGGAGCCAGAAGAAGGTGATAAGCCTCCGAGAAGATTTTTTAGGATACTTGCCTATCTTTCACACCAAGTCGCCAGGGTACATTTTCCATGGTCGCCATTTCCAGATAGGGTGGCTGCTCTGGATAAGGCTGGGGAGGCTGTGGGGGGAGGGACAGTGAAGGGGGCAAATGGTTTTTCCAATTAGCTACCCTTGGGACTCCTTCAGGACCCTACAGAATTTGTCTTGGACAACTTTTTTTCTTTTTAATTGTAAAAATTCCTCCCTAGCCAGCCAAGCAAACCTTTGAGGCTGGCTCCAAAGCAATCACAGACCCTGATGGTAAAAGTTGAATCTTGTTGGACCTTAACTATGGGGAATGTTCTTTCTGCAGCTGCCAGGCAGGAGGGCTGTGGCCATAGGGGCAGCAGGGCTGCCACAAAAAAGCCTGATGTGAAGCCCAGCATTTCAGAGCAGTAAGGTTACAGGAGATATGTTTATAGAATCTACACGAACCAACCCCTTGACAGTCTCCCTGCCAAGTGTTCAGGCAAGGCCAGAGGAAAGCACGAAGCGATTAGCCTGTGCTTGACCGAAAAGCAAGCCATGTTCATTTTCCTGGGATCCAAAAAATCTGTCTTCTCTTTGGAGACGTTTTTAAGAGGTAGAAATGAGTGGGTGTACTGCTGATTCATGGCTTTCACGAAAAGTTAAATGAGGGCTTCCCATCGTGTTTAGAAAATGCATCATCTTGTTTTCTTGTTTGGACAAGTAAGTATGTGTTCTAGGCTCTACAAAGGAAATGGAAGTACAATTCATTTTTAAAATGGAGTGTTTTAAGTTATTTGTTAAGTGCCTATCCATTGCATTGTCTCATTTAATTTTTCTTATCACTGTTTTCCAATGAAGAACTGAGGGTTCAGGGAGTTAAGCCACATGCCCAGAGTCACATAACTAGCAGAGGCAGAGAGGGATTTCAGTGAGTTATCTCTTTCTTCCGTTTCATGCTGCTTTCTGTTTTTTAATGGTTAGTTTTGTTTTGGTCATTCCTCCAAAGTGCAAACCAAAACAGAATGTAGCCTTCCAGGGTCAACTGAGGAGTAAAACATGAGTTTTAGTGATGATACAGCAGTGTGTGTATTGGCCAATGCGGAGGGGAGCAGGTGGGTGGCTGTAACACAAGGTTGGCTACTCTGGAGTAGAGTTACTTTACAGCATGCCATCCAAAGACTGCTCCCTTTCCTGATTCAGGTTTTCCAAGTGATAACACACAGACCATTATCAGTGCTTTCAAACACACTGTTAAGTTTTTCCCACTGTCAGCTCACATCATAATCTCACAAATTTTGTCTCAGATACTACGGTGCAGGGCAGGCAGTTTGGGTCTAGCCTCATGTTCTTGGGTGAGATGATGCCTGTACTGCCTTCAGTACAGTGATGCCTGCATAGAAAATGGACAATAAGTGGTAGCCGTAATTGTCATTATGGTCATTATTTTTTCCAGCGAGCAGCAGTGGTGTGAGAACAGACTGGGTTCTTCACTGCAAAGAGAAATGCATAAGCACAGTACAAATGGAAAATACAAATGATGGGACTTCATTTAAGGCTCCCAAACAGTCACAGAGGAAAAAGTGCCCATAACCTGTGGGACTACTTTGTAAGCAGAGTTGCAGGGCAGCAGTCTTATTCCTCCATGGCTAAAGTTTGGACCCTCTTCTTTCTGGTTTCTGTTTATCCTAAGAAACTTGAGCCTTGGGGAGACAGACAGGTGGAAATGTCTTTGTGATCCCCCGGGAAGAAAGAACTAATTAGTGGTCTGCAGAGGAGATTCCCAAGCCTAATATTGACCTTCCTGCACAGCTTCCTTGTTTTTTGGAACTTGATAACTCAAGGCAACCACCAGTGAGACCACCAACTACTCACCCTCTAGCTAAAATTCCATGCTGGAACTTGGATTTGGAATTTACTTCGAAGGAGTAAAGTAGGTGCCAGCAGCCACACCTCATGGTGTTAGTCCTGTTGGCCACTGGATGCTGCCCAAACCAGGCAGCTCTCTTCTAAAGGTACAGTTTGGACTCCGCCTGAAATGGTCACAATAGAGATCCCATGAGTCTCTCTACCTTTTGAACTCTGGGGACAGACTCTGCCACTAAAGGTCCTTCAAGAATCATTTCATAACGTCAGTGGTTTTACTTTTCAGTAAAGTGCTGGGAGAATGATTAGAAACTTTAGTGTTCTGGATTCATTTGGAATAATAGCAAGGCCAGGACAGGGTGGGTGGTAAGCACATGTATGTCTATTTTATGGATGAGGAAATAGAAGAAGACAGAAGGTTACACTGACTCTGAGGATCTAACTCCTGGAAGGTTCTGGATCCCAGAGAGCAAAATGCCTGGGTTTGTCTGGTTGTGCACTTAACACAGCATGACAGACTAGCAAGAGGGGCTGTATTTTCCAGCTTTGTGCTCTAATCTGGGAAGTATGCCTTATGGGGACACTAAGGAGCTGGTTTTAGTATCCCCAGGGCCCAAAGACTGTGACTCAGTACCCTCTCTTGACCACTAACACTGGCCACGTGGATGTCACACCTCTCTTGCTTATGGTGCAGCATTACCCCAGAGGTCTCTGTCTCACCAAGAAGGAATGCGTGAATCGCTCCCTGGGGAACCCCTATTACTTGAGTTACTACATGTCCCAACATTTATGAGTCTTCCTTCTCTCATATTTTTACTGGTAAAATAGAAAAAAGAAATTGTCCATTGGAAAAATAAATACAATATGTAATTTTATTTTTTTAAATGAAAGGCATCAGTTGTTCCCTTTCTATATTAAAGTCCCTTTATCTGTCACAAGAGCTCTGGAGATGGTTGGGGATTGTGGTTGCACAATAATGTGAAAGTACTTAATGCCACTTAACTGTCCCCTAAAACATGGTTAAAATTTATGTTATGTATATGTTGCCACAATTTTAAAAAATCGTGTCCTGTGGGTATTGCCATCACTTGGCCATGGTTTGGGAGGTTTTGAATGGAGAGTGAAGATGCAGCTCTCTCTCCACAGCACTGGGGACAGCTCTGAAGCTTTCAGTTCTGTCTAGCAGATGCCAGAGTTCAGTTGCCTGCAGTCAGGATCCCTGATGTCTAGGACACTTAACAGAGGCCTTTTCCTGGGTCCGTGCTTTTTCTTTTTTTTTTTTTAACATCTTTATTGGGGTATAATTGCTTTACAATGGTGTGTTAATTTCTGCTTTATAACAGAGTGAATCAGTTATACATATACATATGTTCCCATATCTCTTCCCTCTTTGTCTCCCTCCCTCCCCCCCTCCCTATCCCTCCCCTCCAGACAGCCACAAAGAACCGAGCCGGTTTCCCTGTGCCATGCGGCTGCTTCCCACTGGCTATCTACCTTACGTTTGTTAGTATATATATGTCCATGTCTCTCTCTCGCCCTATCACACCTCACCCTTCCCCCTCCCCATATCCTCAAGTCTGTTCTCCAGTAGGTCTCTGTCTTTATTCCTGTTTTACCCCTAGGTTCTTCATAACATTTTTTTTTCTTAAATTCCATATATATGTGTTAGCATACGGTATTTGTCCTTCTCTTTCTGACTTACTTCACTCTGTATGACAGACTCTAGATCTATCCACCTCATTACAAATAGCTCAATTTCGTTTCTTTTTATGGCTGAGTAATATTCCATTGTATATATGTGCCACATCTTCTTTATCCATTCATCCGACGACGGGCACTTAGGTTGTTTCCATCTCCGGGCTATTGTAAATAGAGCTGCAATGAACATTTTGGTACATGACTCTTTCTGAATTCTGGTTTCCTCAGGGTATATACCTAGTAGTGGGATTGCTGGGTCATATGGTAGTTCTATTTGTAGTTTTTTAAGGAACCTCCATACTGTTCTCCATAGTGGCTGAACCAATTCACATTCCCACCAGCAGTGCAAGAGTGTTCCCTTTTCTCCACACCCTCTCCAGCATTTATTGTTTCTAGATTTTTTGATGATGGCCATTCTGACTGGTGTGAGATGATATCTCATTGTAGTTTTGATTTGCATTTCTCTAATGATTAATGATGTTGAGCATTCTTTCATGTGTTTGTTGGCAGTCTGTATATCTTCTTTGGAGAAATGTCTATTTAGGTCTTCTGCCCATTTTTGGATTGGGTTGTTTATTTTTTTGTTATTGAGCTGCATGAGCTGCCTGTAAATTTTAGAGATTAATCCTTTGTCAGTTGATTCATTTGCAAATATTTTCTCCCATTCTGAGGGCTGTCTTTTGGTCTTGTTTATGGTTTCCTTTGCTGTGCAAAAGCTTTGAAGTTTCATTAGGTCCCATTTGTTTATTTTTGTTTTTATCTCCATTACTCTAGGAGATGGGTCAAGAAGGATCTTGCTGTGATTTATGTCATAGAGTGTTCTGCCTATGTTTTCCTCTAAGAGTTTGATAGTTTCTGGCCTTACATTTAGGTCTTTAATCCATTTTGAGCTTATTTTTGTGTATGGTGTTAGGGAGTGATCTAATCTCATACTTTTACATGTACCTGTCCAGTTTTCCCAGCACCACTTATTGAAGAGGCTGTCCTTTCTCCACTGTACATTCCTGCCACCTTTATCAAAGATAAGGTGACCATATGTGCATGGGTTTATCTCTGGGCTTTCTATCCTATTCCATTGATCTATCTTTCTGTTTTTGTGCCAGTACCATACTGTCTTGATTACTGTAGCTTTGTAGTATAGTCTGAAGTCAGGCAGCCTGATTCCTCCAGCTCCATTTTTTGTTCTCAAGATTGCTTTGGCTATTCGGGGTCTTTTGTGTTTCCATACAAATTGTGAAATTTTTTGTTCTAGTTCTGTGAAAAATGCCAGTGGTAGTTTGATCCGTGTTTTTTCTTGACAAAGTGATGATGCTGCTAATTAGCGAGGAGACCTGCGGGTCTGGACAGCCTGACAGGCTGGGCCCTTGGCTGCTGGGCTGGGGTGGGAGGGGGGAGTAGGGCTGTCTGCAGGACCTGCTTGGAGGCTGGAACCGACCCACTTGGGAGTGGATGAGCATCCAGCAGACAAGAGGCAGGGGCTGGAAGGAAGAGGAGGCCCATAGATGGAGAGGGCCAGAGGGGAATGTTTTGCTGACAGAAAAGAGATATAGAGATATATTTTAGACTGACTTCTAATGCCAGTGATGCCTAATCTCATTGCCAGAGCACAGTGCTCTCAGGATAACCTGAATTAGTGTCTTCTGTGCTCTTCCTCAAACGAGGACCTAGGGAGACTGCAAAAGAGTGTCTCTCTTCTCTCTTCATGCTTCTCTCTGATAATTATAACCCATGAGGACCCTTGATGAATGATTTAAAACAAATCAGGGGACCCTAAGAGCTGAAGGTCACCTCCAGCAATGTGGCATCCTGCCCTTTCTCTTCCCCTGGGACAGGCCTGCGCATCTTGTAGACTGTCCCCCTCACTAACCTCCATAATGCAGTAATGAGTTGAATGGTGACTCCCAAACATATGTCCACCCAGAACCTGTGAATATCATCATATTTGGAAAAAGGGTCTTCAAAGGTGTAATTAGGGATTTAGAGATAAGACCATCCTGGATTGTCCATGTGGGCCCTAAGTCCAATGACAAGTGTCATTACACAAAGGCCCAGGGAGATTTGAGGCACAGAGGAGAGACCATGTGAAGACAGAGACAGAGATTAGAGGGATGCAGCCACAAACCTAGGAATTGCTGGAGGAGGCAAGGAAGGATTCTCCCTGTAGAGCCTTTGGAGGGAGTGTGGCCCTGATGGCACCTTCATTTCAGACTTCTGATCTCCAGAACTATGAGAGAATAAATTCCTGTTGTTTTAAGCCATTAAATTTGTTACAGCATCTCTAGAAAATGAATACAAATGCCAACACTTAAAACCAGCATGGAGGTCTCCTTCATTGCTGAATTGTAACTGGTGGAATTTGCACTTTGTTTTCTTGAGAAAGAGCCATGTCAGTGGCATGTTGGCAGCACTTCTCAATTCTCGCACTATGTGCACATGCACCACCTGGAGACCCTGTTGTGAGGCAGGCTGTGAGACAGCTGCGGGGCTGGGGCCCACAATTCTGCATTTCTAAGATGCTTCCTATGACACAGATGTTGCTATCTGTACATCACACTCTGAACCCACAAAAGTCATTTGTATTTGTCCTAATGTGTTCAGTGCTGTATATAGAATGTCATTATTCATGATCTCTGTCCAGTAAACCTAGAATCAATCGTTTTGCATAAAGGTCTCTGTGCCTCATCTTCCTCACATATTAAAGGAGGGACTTGGGCTAGTGTTGCTCAAGTTTTTTCCAGCTCGAACTTTCTGTGAGTATGGGATGCTTTCCCCACACAGACAGAAGACTCTGTGGGGTCCCAGTGTCTACCCTGGCCTTCGTACACCAACATTTACTTTCAGTGTTTGGCTTTTCTCCTCATTTTGCCCTATACCAGGGCACAAAATGTCCTAATTCTCTGCAATGTAAAGGAAAGTGATAGAACATTCCTTTGCCCATTGCTGCTGTGGTTTTCTCACTGATCAGTTGATGCCTCGTTCCCCTGCCTTCCATCCCCAGTGAGTTCTGAGCTATGTTCTGAAGAGCTAATTCCCATGAACGAATTGTTGCTGAGCCTCTCTAATATAGCCTCCATTTTCAGGGGAGGGTGTGTGTGTGTGTGTGTGTGTGTGTGTGTGTGTGTGAATAGACCTCACTGATCACGTCCCTGTGGTCAGCTCATGCACATAACTGAGTGAAGTCTGACTGTCCAAAGCCTGCAACTGTGATTTATGTTCCCTTATCACAATCTGGAAAATACCCATTCTCTGTGGGTGTTGCTCTGTGGGCATAAATGTCCACTGCCTTTATCAGGATGTCACTCCCTTAATAAATGGTTTTTACCAAAAGCACTTTACTCCTAGGATTGACACTGTAGAATTTTGCAAAAATGCTATATGTGTCCCATAATCCCAGCAGGACAGCCATTTTCAAAAGTCACATTTCAGTTCCTTTGAGTGTTTATTGCCCAAACACACTTCTAGAAGTAAGCACTTAAGAGTTGGCTTTAAAAAAGCCTGATAAGGCAGGAGCTGCTGTTCACTGGCACAAATTCTCCAGCCTATCGAAAATGTGTTTACCTTCATCACAGGAATAGCAGATGTCTCCTTACTGACCTTCACAGGAAAGTTGAGATGGGAGGGTGTCACTGGAAATGGAGTAAGGTAACTGTTAAACATGCCCCGCCCCCCAATTTCTACAGGAAATATTTACACTGAAGAGTGAATGGTAACCACGTTACGTACTTTCCTTCTATTCCTTTTGCTTGATGCCACTCCCTCCCGGCTCCTCTCTTCCCCTCACTGTTTTAGCCAAACTTGTTTGGTGATGAAAGTAAAGACCCTCACAAGATACCTCACAGCTGTGGGGGTTGATGGTGGGTTGACAGATTCCTGAGCAGGAACCTGTTTGTGGAATCTGGGCCAGATGCATGTCTAGGCCTGGTGTCCTTTCGTGGTACCCCTGGCTCTGTCTACATAACTGCTCCCTGTGACCTTTGTCTTGCTACATCTTGCTTCACCTTTGACTGCATACTGGAAATTTCTTCCCATGTGTTTGAGTTCAAATTCTTAAGAGAAAGAATCTGATCATAGGAGGATCTTATCTTTGCATGAGGCCACTGTGAGATTGTTGGCCAGCCTCTGATTGGTGCTCCCAGATCATGTGGTCCTGGGTCATGTGACTCAAATTGACCAAATCGGTTGTGGCTCGGGTATCTCAGAACACAAACCATGGTCCAGAGAGCAGAGGACTGGGTGCCAGGCAGATTTGCTGTGAAGAGGGTTTGGGCAGGGCTAGCAACGACCTGGTTTCCAGGGCACATGCTTCCCTTATCTTCCTCTGAAAGGGCTTTAGATGTAAAAGGCCAGTGTGGAGATTCAGGGGACTGGGGGGTCACAGCTGTATAGTAAGTACCAGCACCTCCTGGTTTCAGTCTTCAAAGTCTAGAAGAGGTGAAGTCAAAGTCACAGAGAATTGACCTTCTTGAAATAAGTGTGTTCAGGAACCAAAAGTGAGCTAGAGCCCTTGTAGAGGTTGAGCACAACATATCAAAACATTGTCAGGGAGAGCAGGCTGCAGAATTGCCGTGAAGTGATGGGTGTGAGAAAGCAGGAAAGGCAAGCTCTCAGCTGTGAATGTGTGATGTGCACTTGGAGGCGAATTGGGCCGAGCCTACCATGCTGCACATCAGGGGTCATGGCACTGTGTTAATTCCATTTGCAGGTCCCCTTTTTAAAAGGCAGAGTTGACCTCCCCAGCTCTAATGGAGAGGAGCAGCCTCGAGATTACAGCCAGAGAAGAGCAGGTTTCCCTGGCACTCAGGAGACTTTGATTGTCTGGGTTGGGCATCCACTTTGTTTCTGCTGGCCTCAGCTCCCTGCTCCATTGCCACCTCCTTCCCACTTTCTTCACTACTCACTGTTACTAAAGATTTCTTATGTTTGAACAGCACAGTGTGGCATCAAAAGTGACTTGACTTTTAAAATAATGCAATAAAACTTCTGGAAGAAAATTAAGAATACCTTCACACCTTCATACCTGGGGATAGGTAAAAGATTTCTTAGTATACAAAAAGCACTAACCATAAAAAAATAAGTAAATTGGGCTTGTCAAAATTAAAAATTTCTGCTCATCAAAAGACACTATCGGGAAAATGAGGGGCTTCCCTTAAGAGAAAGAATCTGATCATAGGAGGATCTTATCTTTGCATGAGGCCACTGTGAGATTGTTGGCCAGCCTCTGATTGGTGCTCCCAGATCATGTGGTCCTGGGTCATGTGACTCAAATTGACCAAATCGGTTGTGGCTCGGGGATCTCAGAACACAAACCATGGTCCAGAGAGCAGAGGACTGGGTGCCAGGCAGATTTGCTGTGAAGAGGGTTTGGGCAGGGCTAGCAACGACCTGGTTTCCAGGGCACATGCTTCCCTTATCTTCCTCTGAAAGGGCTTTAGATGTAAAAGGCCAGTGTGGAGATTCAGGGGACTGGGGGGTCACAGCTGTATAGTAAGTACCAGCACCTCCTGGTTTCAGTCTTCAAAGTCTAGAAGAGGTGAAGTCAAAGTCACAGAGAATTGACCTTCTTGAAATAAGTGTGTTCAGGAACCAAAAGTGAGCTAGAGCCCTTGTAGAGGTTGAGCACAACATATCAAAACATTGTCAGGGAGAGCAGGCTGCAGAATTGCCGTGAAGTGATGGGTGTGAGAAAGCAGGAAAGGCAAGCTCTCAGCTGTGAATGTGTGATGTGCACTTGGAGGCGAATTGGGCCGAGCCTACCATGCTGCACATCAGGGGTCATGGCACTGTGTTAATTCCATTTGCAGGTCCCCTTTTTAAAAGGCAGAGTTGACCTCCCCAGCTCTAATGGAGAGGAGCAGCCTCGAGATTACAGCCAGAGAAGAGCAGGTTTCCCTGGCACTCAGGAGACTTTGATTGTCTGGGTTGGGCATCCACTTTGTTTCTGCTGGCCTCAGCTCCCTGCTCCATTGCCACCTCCTTCCCACTTTCTTCACTACTCACTGTTACTAAAGATTTCTTATGTTTGAACAGCACAGTGTGGCATCAAAAGTGACTTGACTTTTAAAATAATGCAATAAAACTTCTGGAAGAAAATTAAGAATACCTTCACACCTTCATACCTGGGGATAGGTAAAAGATTTCTTAGTATACAAAAAGCACTAACCATAAAAAAATAAGTAAATTGGGCTTGTCAAAATTAAAAATTTCTGCTCATCAAAAGACACTATCGGGAAAATGAGGGGCTTCCCTTGTGGCACAGTGGTTAAGAATCTGCCTGCCAATGCAGGGGACACAGGTTTGAGCCCTGGTCCAGGAAGATCCCACATGCTGCAGAGCAACTAAGCCTGTGCACCACAACTACTGAGCCTGCGCTCTAGAGCCCACGAGCCACAACTACTGAAGCCTGTGCCACAACTGCTGAAGCCCATTGCACCTAGAGCCCATGCTCCGCAACAAGAGAAGCCACTGCAATGAGAAGCCTGTGCACCGCAACAAAGAGTAGCCCCCGCTCGCCACTAGAGAAAGCCCGTGCCCAGCAACGAAAACCCAGTGCAGCCAAAAATAAATAAATAAAATAATTTTATTTAAAAAGAGAAAATGAAAAGAAAGCCAAAGACTGAGAGAAATATTTACAATATGTATATCTAACTTGCATCTAGAATATATAAAGCACACCTACAAATCAGTAATAAAAAGATAATCCAATAAAAAGTAAGCTAAAGGCTTGAACAGACCCTTTCTAAATGTACAAATGCTCTTTAAACGCATGCAGAGTGCTCAACATTAT